>NW_003852482.1:8427689-8429114 GCF_000181295.1 Otolemur garnettii
TTATTTATTTATTTATTTGAGATAGAGTCTCATTCTGTTACCCAGGCTAGACTGCAATTGTGTCAGCTTAGTTCACAGCAACCTCAAACTCCTGGGTTCACAATCCTCCTGCCTTATCTCCCAGTTAGTTGGGACTATATGTGCCCAGCATGACACCTGCCTAATTTTTTTGTTTTTAGTAGAGATGGGGGGATGTCTCACTTTTGCTCAGGCTGGTCTTTTTTTTAAAAAAATACATAATTTTATTTATTTATTTATTTATTTATTTTTGCAGTTTGGCTGGGGCCAAGTTTGAACCCACCACCCTCGGTATGTGGGGCCAGCGCCCTACTCACTGAGCCACAGATGCCACCCCCACAGGCTGGTCTTGAACTCCTGAACTCAAGGGTTCTTCCCATCTCAGCATCCCAGAATGCTAGCATTATAGATTTGAACCTCTGTACTGGGTCAGAAAAATATTTTTAATAAATATAGTCTAAGTATACAGTGTTCTAATGTCTACAGTAATGTACAGTAGTGTCAGTGCCTTCACATTCACTCACCATTCACTGACTTACCCAGAGTGATTTTATGTCTCCCTCAGTAGAGTGCTGTGGCTTCACAGCTCACAGCAACCTCAAACTCTTAAGCTCAAACAATTCTCTTGCCTCAGCCTCCCAAGCAGCTGGGACTACAGGTGCCCACCATAACGCCTGGCTACCTTCTTGTTGCAGTTGTCATTATTGTTTAGCAGGCCCAGGCCAGGCTCGAACCTGCTCAGCCTTGGTGCACGTGGCTGCCACTGTAACCACTGTGCAACAGGCGCCAAGCCAGAAGTTTTTTGAGGCACCTTCATAAAGTTTTCCATAATGGCCAGACCAATTTACAGACCCATAGTCAGTGTACTGTACTGACTGTACTGTACAAAGGTGTTCTAAGGCCAGTCGTGGTGGCTCATACCTGTGATCCTAGCACTCTGGCAGGCCAAGGTGGGTGGATAGCTTGAACTCAGGAGTTCAGGACTAGCCTCAGCAAGAGAGCAATACCCAGTCTCTAAAAATAGCCAGGCACTGTGGCCAGTGCCTGTCTTCCCAGCTACTTGGGAGACTGAGGCAAGAGAATCACTTGAACATAGCTCATTGCTGTGAGCTATGACGCCAGGACACTCTACTGAGGGTGACAAAAACAGACTCTGTCTCAACAAAAATGTGTTCCTTTTTCAACACGTCTGTTTATTTACTTTGTTTGAGACTAGGTGGTCTGGCTCTGTTGTCCAGGCTAGCACACAGTGACAGAATCACAGCTCCCTGCAATCTCAAACTCTGGGCTCAAAGTGATCAAACTGCCTCAGCCTTCCAAGTAGCTGGGACTACAGATATGCATCACCATGCCCAGATTCCATGTCTTGACACTTCTTATCTTTTGTCTTTTTTTTTTTTTTTTTTT
>NW_003852482.1:8430156-8431380 GCF_000181295.1 Otolemur garnettii
TGAGACTGTCTCAAAAAAGAAAGAAAGAAAGAAATGTCCATACAGTTGCTGTTGTTGTTACCCTTTTTAACCAGGTTGTTTTCTTGCTATTAAGATGTCTAAGGTCCTGGGTGGCACCTGTGGCTCAGTGACTAGGGCGCCAGCCCCATATACGGAGGGTGGCAGTTTTGAACCTGGCCCCGTCCAAACTGCAAAAAGAAATACCCAGGCATTGTGGCAGGCACTTCTATTCCCAGCTACTCAGAAGGCTGAGGCAAGAGAATTGTCTAAGCCCAGGAGTTGGAGGTTGCTGTGAGCTGAGATGCCACAGTACTCTACTGAGGGCGATAAAGTGAGACTCTGTCTCTAAAAAAAAAAAAAACAGGGTGGCACCTGTGGCTCAGTGAGTAGGGCACCAGCCCCATATACTGAGGGTGGCGGGTTCAAACCCAGTCCCAGCCTGCAACAAAAAAATAGCTGGGTGTTGTGGTGGGAACCTGTAGTCCCAGCTACTCGGGAAGCTGAGGCAAGAAAATCACCTAAGCCCAGGAGTTGGAGGTTGCTGTGAGCTGTGACATCACATCACTCCAAGGAGGGCTATAAGTGAAACTCTGTCTCTACCAAAAAAATAATTAAATTAAGTTAAATTAAATTAAAAAAAAAAAGGTTGGTTGTGGTTGCTCATGCCTGTAATCCTAGCATTCTGGGAGGCTGAGGAAGGTGGATTACTTGAGCTCACAAGTTCAAGACTGGCCTGAGTAAAAGCAAGACCCACGTCTCTATTAAAAATAGAAAAAATAGAAAAACAGAAAAACTTGTGGCAAGAGGATTGCTTGAGCCTGAGTTTGAGGTTGCTGTGAGCTATGAGGCCATAGCATTCTACCTAGGGCAACAACTTGAGACTCTGTCTCAAAAAAAACCCCTTCTTTGATGTATGGTTCCTAAATACAGTTATGTGTTGCTTAATAATGAAATACATTCAGAGAAATGTTAGCCGATTTTGTTGAGTATCATAGAATATACTTACAATAACCTAAGTGGTATAACCTACTGCATACCTATGATATATGGTACAGCCTGTCACTCCTAAGCCACAAAGCTGTACAAAGCTATACAGCATGAATCATACTGAATACAATGGTATTTGTGTATCTACACCTATCTATAAGCAAAGAAAATGTATAGTAAAAATACAGTATAAAACAGGCGTCCTCGGCTCGGTGCCTATAGCTCAACCGGCTAAGG
>NW_003852482.1:8433580-8441530 GCF_000181295.1 Otolemur garnettii
CTCCAACTCCTGGGTCTAGGCAATTCTCCTGCCTCAGCCTCCTGAGTAGCTTGGACTACAGGCGCCCGTCCCAACGCCCGGCTATTTTTTTTTGGTTGCAATTTTGCTGGGGCTGGGTTTGAACCAGCCACCCTGGGTAAATGGGGCCGGCGCCCTACCCACTGAGCAACAGGCACTGCCCCACAGGTTGTCTCTTTACTCAACTGTTTCCTTTGCTAATTTGATATCTATTTTTGCCTTTGTTGCATAGGCTTTTGGGGTCAAGTCTAAAAAGATCTTTGCCCAGGCCAGTGACACAAAGTTATTCTCCGTTTTGGTTTTTTTTTCCTAGTGTTTTTAATTTCAGGGTTTATGGTTAAGTCTAAAATCCATGATTGATTTTTGTACATGGTGTGAGATGAGAGTCCAATATCTTGTCTGAAAGCAGGTATTGTTTTCCCGATGCCTTTTATTGAGACAGGATCTCACTCTGTCACCCATGCTAGAGTGTAATGGCATCATCATAGCTCCCAACATCATCAAACTCCTGCCTCAGCCTCCTGAGTAGCTGAGACGATAGGCACACACACACTTACACCTGGCTAATCTTTCTAATTTTCTTTTTCTTTCTTTTTCTTTTTATTTTTGAGAGAGTCTCACTTTATCGTCCTTGGTAGAGTGCCATGGCCTCACAGCTTACAGCAACCTCAAACTCCTGGGCTTAGGTGATTCTGCTTCAGACTTCTGAGTAGCTGGAACTACAGGTGCCTGCCACAACACCCACCTATTTTTCTGTTGTTGTTGCAGTTTGGCTGGGGCCAGATTCAAACCCACCACCCTTGGTATATGGGGCCGGTGCCCTACCCACTGAACCACAGGCACCACCCAAATCTTTCTAATTTTGTAGAGCCAGGTCTTACAGTCTGGTCTCAAACTCCTGCCCTAAAGGGATTCTCCTGCCTCAGCTCTGAGAGTGCTGGGATTACAAGTGTTAGCCCCTGGGATGTTCTTAGCACCTTTGAAGAAAATCAATTGACCATAAATATGAGTGCATTTTGGGGGATCTCATGTTCCACTGGTAAATGTGCCTATTTTATGCCAGTACTATGCTGGCTTTTTGTTGTTGTTTTTGAGACAAAGTCTTACCATGTTGCCATTGGTAGAGTAGCACGGCATCACAGCTCACAGCAACCTCAAACTCTTGGACTTAAGTGATTCTCTTGCAAACCTCAGCCTCCTGAGTAGCTGGGACTACAGGCACCTGCCACATTACCTGGCTATTTTTTTGTTGCAGTTGTCATTGTTGTTTAGCAGGCCTGGGTTGGATTCAAACCTACCAGCTGTGGTGTATGTGGCCGGCACCCTCACCACTGAGGACGGGGCACTGAGCCAATTGTACCATGCTATTTTGATTACTATAGCTTTGTGACGTATTTTGGTGTTGTTTTTTGTTTTTGTAATTTTTGGCCAGAGCCAGGTTTGAACCCGCTATGTCTGGTATACAGGGCCTGCACCCTCCTCCTTTGAGCCACAGGCACTGCCCCATATTTTGGGTATTTTTTGAGACAGAGTCTCAAGCTGTCACCCTGGGTAGAGTACTGTGGCATCACAGCTCACAGCAACCTCCAACTCTTGGTCCTCAGCCTCACAAGTAGCTGGGACTACAGGTGCCCGACACAATGCCTGGCTATTTTTGTTGTTGCAGTTGTCATTGTTGCTTTAGATGGCCCAGGCTGGGTTCGAACCCAACAGCCTTGGTTTGTGTAGCCGGAGCACAACCCATTGAGCAACAGGCGCTGCCTTTTTTTTTTTTTGAGACAGTTTAACTTGGCCACCTTTGGTAGAATGCTGTGGCATCTTAGCTCGCAGCAACCTCAAACTCTTGGGTTCAAGAGATTCTCTTGCATCAGCCTCCCTCATAGCTGGGACTATAGGTGCCCACCACCTATAGGGTCCGGCTATTTTTTAAAGATAGGGTCTCTCTCTCTCTTTTTTTTTTTGTAGCAACAAGAGTCTCACTTTATTGCCCTTGGTAGAGTCGTGGCATCACATAGCTCACAGCAACCTCCAATTCCTGGGCTTAGGCAATTTTCTTGCCTCAGCCTCCTGAGTAGCTGGGACTACAGGTGCCCACCACAACACTTGGTATTTTTTTGTTGCAGCTTGGCCTGGGCTGGGTTTGACCCCACCACCCTCGGTATATGGGGCCAGTGCCCTACCCACTGAGCCATTGGCACCACCCCAGGGTCTCTGTCTTGCTCAGGTTGGTCTGGAACTCATGAGCTCAAGTCATCCACCCACCTCAGCCTCCCAAGTGCTGGGATTACGGTCGTGAGCTACTACACCTGGCCTTCTTTCGTTTGTTGTGAAAGTCTCACTTTGTGACCCTGGGTAGAGTGCTGTAGTGTCATAGCTCACAGTAACCTCAAACTCTTAGGCTCAAGCGATTCTCTTGCCTCAGCCTCTCAAATAGCTGGGCCTATAATAGGCACCTGCCACAACACCTGGCTATTTTTAGAGATGAGGTCTCACTCTGGCTCAGGCTGATCTCGAACCTGTGAACTCAGGCAATCCACCCACCTTGACCTCCTAGAGAGCTAGGATTATAGGTGAGAGCCACCATGCCTGGCATTCATGGCCTTTTCTGTGACCACTCCAAGAGACTGACTCCATCCCTGCTCAAACTCTGTTCCCTGTTCTGTGAGCTCAAAGGTTTTAGCCCATGACAACACCAATGCCCACTGCAAAGAATACATGATTTATTAAAGACTCGTTATCAACAGCACTGATTCAAGAAAAGAACAAAATAGATGAAAAAACAAAAGCAGACTAACAATCTGACTCTGGAGTGAGACCTGCTGAGTTCTTACTAGGGCTCTGAGGTGGACCTCCCGTGAAAATATGGGGAGAACACACCAAAGGCAAGTCCTTGCCTCAGGCAGTATCACTGGGAACTCAGCCTAACCTAGACAAGGTCCTTGAGCTCTCCACCTTCATCTTAAAGTCAGTGGGAGAGCACTGGACCCAGCGCTGCTGAAGGCAAATCAGATGCAGTGATTCAAGTAGTGTGGTCCCAGGAGAGGGTGGGGATAGAGCAGAGGGAATGCATTAGGTGTCCTGGGCAGTGTCTGCTGGGCTCCAGGCAATGGCCCAAGCCTCAGGCTGTGAAGGGGTCAAAATGGAGCTGAGCCACCAGCTGACAAGTTCTGGGTAGAGGCTGGGCAAGGGTGGTGGGAGGCAGTGTGTCTTGGTCTCATCCTAGGAGTCCTTGAATCTAGGAAGGACATCACCTCCCTTCACTCCCTTATACTTAGTTCCTGTACAGAGAGAGCAGAGCCCTCCCAACCATCTTCCTGTTTGGAAAACCAGGAAGGTCCCAGGGGCAGGGGAAAAAAGATACCAACTTTAGATGACCTTGGGAAATAAAAAGGACCATGACTCCAGCTCCTTTCTACCTTCCCAGCCCCACCTCTCATCCCCAAAGCACTTGCCAATCTGCAATAAATAACTAGGAGTCTCAATAAATAGTAAAAATCTCCCAAATACTATGTTCGGAGAGGAGGAAGAAAAAGGCAAGTGTATAAACTCTCAGCAGCATCCAAGGAAAAGCCTGCTAACAAAGCCACCTGAGGGAAGGTGACTCTGGCGCTCAGCTGGGCCTGGGAGGGCAGCAAGAACTCTAAGAAGAGGGTGGCTTCCAGACCGAACCACATGCCCTGCTCATAGAAGGAGGGAACCTGGTCAGTAGCCCCCATCCCAGAGGCAGGAGTCATGCCAACACCTGCTCAGAGGACACCTGCAGCTTCAGGCTCCATAGGGCAGAGACACACAGAGGCACAGCCATGGCCCTTCTGGCACCAACAGGACCCAGGACTTTGATGCTCAGTTACACATGGCCTAGGGTGTGCCAGGTCCCACCTGCCTTTTGTGGGACTCACCAGTCTGTGCTGGAACCTGGAGGCCAAAGGAATGACAACTCTTGAAGCACTTGGATTCCAACCCGAGGTATGGAATCACCTTAGTGTCCTTTTCCTTTGGGACAAGATGGCCTTTGGGGGCACTTTCAGAAAACCTGGCTTTCCTTCTTCCTTTTTCCTCCATGGGCAGAAAGCAGGGGCAAGAGGCTCAAAGCATCTTCAATATTCAGCAGCTCTGGTTTCCAAGACTCCTATTATGGGAAGCAGGTTCAGGGCCCTCTAGTGAGGCACTAAGGACTTTTTCCCAGTCTGGAGACCTGGAATTCTTGGGTTGTAGGATGAGAACAGATGCAAAGTCCAAGGCTGACCTCCAGGGTCCTTGCTGAGCCAGACACCTCATTCTATCTCCCAGGTTCACAGGAGTGGACGGAAGGAGAGAGGGGAAGAGGCTCAGGATAAGGCACCCCAAGAGAGAACAGCAGAGGGCGAGTAATGGAGACAAGGTGCACACACCCACTTCAACAGAGGTGGAAGGAGACAGAGGTAGAGAGGCAGAGGAGAAACAGACCAAGTATAATTCAGACAGACAGACAGACACACACACACACACACACACACACACACGCAGAAGCAGACACTCCTGGGAAATTCCAGTATACATACACGTCAACACTACCAGATAGACATGCTTAGTAGGAGACACACAGAGGGTGTGACCTGGGCCTGGCAGCTGCTTAGTGCCCTCAGGGTCACTTTCCCCCAGAGAAGCCTAAGCACCAACCCTCAGAAGTGGTTTCTGGCCCATTTGCCAAGCACCTCCATGACCAGCGCCCAGAGACAGGAAAGGGGCCCCTGCCAACCTCCCAGTGCCTCCAAATGGCCCCTGGTCCCAGAAAAGAACTTTCCAAACCCAACCCTGCTCAGTGGCCTGGGCAAAAAAGGTCACAGGGCTGAAGAGCAGGCAGGGAGCCAGGGCTTGGTGGGTAGAGAAGGAGCACGGCACAGTGTGCCCCCAGTGGGAGCGGCCTGGGCAGAGGGAGCCAGGGTGAGAAGGCCTGGAATGGATCGATCCTGCAGCTTCCCTCTAAGCGGGGTCCCACAGGTTTCTGTATGTCCCAGAGCAAGGTCACCAGGGTCTGATGGCTGCTCTCCCAAACCTCGGCCTCTGGCTGCCAGGCTACTTTGAGTCTTGGAGCTCCTTGGCTTTCTGTAGGATCTGGCAGACATCTGTGCTGGGGTAATCCTGGGTATGGGAAAGGCCAACAAAATGCCTGAGCCAGCCCACCCTTTGCCACCTCTGCCACACCTGCACTCCTACTGGGGCCTGTCATCATGCCAGACCGTGGCCCTATGGCAGGGAACACAGAATACTAGACATCCCAAACATGCTGCCCAAATGCGGCAGGGAGCTAACATTGCACCCGCTGCAACAGCAACTTAGCCGACCCACACAGTACCACCCAAGGTCCCACCGCCTTCTCTTCAGGGCAAGGACCAGGACTTTTGCTGCCTCATCTCTGCCCTGTGAATATCAAACCCCAGGCTCCACTCACACCCAGCACAGGCCCAGGCACTGAGGGTTGGCTGCCTGAGTCACCTCAACAGCCCTATGAGGGGGTCACTGTGCTCACACCTGTCTCAGAGAGCTAGCTGATAATGTTAAACCAACCCTGGCTCAGCGCCTGTGGCTCTAGTGGCTCTAGTGGCTAAGGCGCCAGCCACATACACCTAAGGTAGCAGGTTTGAATCAAGCCCGGGTCTGCCAAACAATAATGATGGCTGCAACCAAAAAAAAAAAAAAAAAAAAAGCCAGGCGTTGTGGTGGGTGCCTGTGGTCCCAGTTACTTGGGAGGCTGAGGCAGGAGACGCACTTGAGCCCAGGAGTTGGAGGTTGCTGTGAGCTGTGAGCTGTGATGCTATAGCACTCTACCCTTGGGGATAGCTTAAGGCTCTGTCTCAAAAAAAAAAAGAAAAAGAAAAGAAAACCAACCCTACAGTAGGTACTAGTAAAGAGACTAAAACCCACAGGGTGTCACTTAGCTCTTGGGTCACATGATGAGCATAAAAGAACAAAGGTTCGAACCCAAAGCTGTCTGCCCTATGTTCTTTTTTTTTTTTCTTTTGAGACAGTTTCACTTTATCACCCTCAGTAGAGTGACCATGGCATCATAACTTATCGCACTCAAACTCTTGGGCTCAAAGTGATTCTCTTGCCTCAGCCTCCCAAGTAACAAGCACCTGCCTATTTTTATTTTTTTAGAGACAAAGTTTTACTTTATCGCCCTCGGTAGAGTGCAGTGGCGTTACAGTTCACAGCAACCTCCAGGTCTTGGGCTTAGCTGATTCTCTTGCCTCAGCCTCCCAAGTAGCTGGGACTATAGGCACCTGCCACAATGTCCAGCTATTTTTTGTTGCAGTTTGGCTGGGACCGGGTTCAAACCTGCCACCCTTGGTATATGGTGCCACCCCCTGCCTATTTTTAGAGACAGGTCTTGCTCTTGCTCAGGCTAGTCTCAAACCCGTGAGCTCAATCTACCACCTTGGCCTCCCAAGTGCTGGGTACAGGTGTGAGCCACCACACCCAGCCTTGGCCTATGTTCTTAATCACTACGTTCTGCTTTCATTTCCGGGGTCTGAGTGCAACTACCAAGGAGCACTGCCATGTTCTTGGTGCCTGCTGTGTCCCAAGTGTGACTAACCTAAATACAGTACTTGGTTTAGAGAGGCATCATTCAAGGTCACACAACATTCAAGGTCAGTGGCAGAGCCAGGATTCAAACTAGGATCCAAAACAGATCTGTGTCAGGGGCCTGGACTCTTCATCTCTGCTACACTCTACTCTTTCTGACCCAGCTGTCACACAACAGCTCATGTTGGGGGGGAGCTTGATAAGCACCTGCCTTTGGCTAAGACTATGCCCGCCCCTCCCAACTCCCATTACCTGCAGGAGCCTCATGTTTACAGTAAAGTCCCCTTCCAGCAGCTGCTCCCGGATCAGGCTGAGAAAAATAAGAAGCAGAAGTTCCAGGACCCTCAGCCACTCTGAGTGCAGGTCCTGCAGGCTCCATGCAGGTCCCTTCCTCACCTCCCACAGCAAATTTGCCGTGGCTCCTACCCACCCTCCAGAGGCTGAGGACTGGTTCCTCCCAAAGACTGGCCAGGTAAACCAAGGTCATGGACACATACTCACATGAGCATGGCACAGCAGACGAGGAGTAGGAAGTCAAAGCGGTTGTCATCAGCGAAGAGGGAGTCCCAGATCCGGATGACATCAGGTAGCAAAAACTCCTGGGACAGCAGCAGTGTCAGCCACCGGAAGGCAAAGAACTGGGGCTTGATGTTCTGCTCTTGCTAGGGAGACAGTGGCAGAGGGTAGGGAGCAACAATTTGTGGTTGGCTGCCACATAACAGCTTGCAGCCTACAAGAAGCAAATGCAGATAAATACTAGGGCACAGGACTGAATGTCGAGGGTATAGTGGGCCAGGTGTGAATGCCAGGTACTTTTATGGAAGTGGCACTGGGCTGGCTACCAGAGAGCCTCACTCAGTTAAACAGGCAGGGACATTTTGCTACCAGCCAATGTCCTCAGATCTTGTGATTTTTTTCAAGGGAAGCCACAAACCCAGATTTTTTAATTTTTCAGAGATAGGATTTTACTCAGCTGTCCAGGCTAGAGTGCATGGCATAGGATTTTACTCAGCTGTCCAGGCTAGAGTGCAGTGGCATCATCATAGCTTATTACAACCTTAGCTCCTGGGCTCAAGGGACCCTTCTGCCTCAGTCTTCCAAGTAGGTGGGACTACAGGTACATGCTACCACCACAGCTAATTTTTCTATTTTTTGTAGAAATGGGGTCTCACTGTGTTGCCCAGGTGGGTCATGAACTCCTGACCTCAAGTGATCCTCCCGCCTCAGCCTCCCCAAGTGAGGGGACTATAGGCAAGAGTCACCATGTCCAGCCAATTTATCTTTTTTTTTTTTTAGACAGAGCCTCAAGCTATCCCCCTGGGTAGAGTGCCATGGCATCACGCTCACAGCAACCTCCAACTCCTG
>NW_003852482.1:8443165-8446367 GCF_000181295.1 Otolemur garnettii
GCCCAGGAGTTGGAGGTTGCTGTGAGCTGTGATGCCATAACATTCTACCCAGGGGAATAACCTGAGGCTCTGTCTCAAAAAAATAAATAAAAATAAAAAAAATAAAAAATATATATATATTGAAACTCTGTCTCAAAAAAAAAAAGTCTCATACAGAAAACTATTAACAAACTTAACTTTTTTTTTTTGCAGTTTTTCGCTGGGCTGGGTTTAAACCCACCACCTCCGGCATATGGGGCCAGCGCCCTACTCCTTTGAGCCACAGGCGCTGCCCAACAAATTTAACTCTTTTATTTATACAGTAAATACCCTGCACTGTGCCTGGTACATAATGGGCACCATTCACAACTCTTCCCTTCTCTCCCACGCCTGCCTCAGTGTGGGGTACATCACCATCAGTAGCAGTGGCCACTTTCAACCCCTAGACCCAAGCCAGACCCAGCCTTGGGCCTGGGCTGCTCTGGAACTGCTCTGTCCCTCTGCCCTTTTCCACTGTCTGGTCCTGGGGGTCCTCACCAGTTTCAGGTAGAGTTCCACGTCCTTATCCTTCAAGGTGGAGTACACCTTTTCCATCTTATAGGTGATGCCACACTGGGAGTCATCCAGGCTCTTGATGAAGTTGTCTCGGATCTCAGCCATGAGGTTGGTAAAGCAGAAAAAGGTATCTGCCTCAGCATGCTCTGGGAAAGACACAGGGTACATGGATGCGGCACACTGAAGGCCCATCCCACCTCTCACCTACATGAACCCTGCCCTGTCTGGGCCTTTCCAAGTTGTCCCTCCCTCGTGGTCAGGCTCAGTCCTTCCTCTGTCAGTGACCACTCTCCATGCCCAGCATAAGGACATCATGGCTTTCTTCTCATATCTTCTGGCAACACTGCACACTCATGTAGCAATTTATTACATGCTCTCTCTCTCTCTTTTTTTTTTAAAAGAGACTGAGTCTCACTTTATCACCCTTAGAGAGTACCACAGCAACACAGCTCACAGCAACCTCCAACTCCTGGGCTTAGGCAATTTTCTTGCCTCAGCCTCCTGACTAGCTGCGACTACAGGCACCCACCACAGCACCTGGCTATTTTTTTGTGGCAGTTTGGCTGGGGCCAGCGCTCTCCCCACTGAGCCACAGGCACCCCCAACATGCTCTCTTGATGACATTTTTTTGAATCATTCTTTTTTTTTTTTTTTTTAAAGACAGAGTCTCATTTTGTCGCTCTCAGTAAAGTGCCGTGGCATCACAGCTCACAACAACCTCCAGCTCTTGGGTTTAGGCGAATCTCTTGCCTCAGCCTCCCGAGTAGCTGGGACTACAGGAGCCCACCACAACACCCAGCTATTTTTTATTGTGGTTTGCCGGGGGGCCAAGTATGAACCCAGCACCCTTGGTGTATGGGGCACCCTACTGAGCCACAGGCGCCACCTTTTTTTTATTTTTATTTTTGACACAGAGCCTCAAGCTGTCCCCCTGGGTAGAGTGCCGTGGCATCACAGGTCACAGCAACCTCCAACTCCTGGGCTCAAGCGAGTCTCCTGCCTCAGCCTCCCAAGCAGCTGGGACCACAGGCTCCCGCCATAGCATCTAGCCATTTACTGGTTGCAGCTGTCATTGTTGTTTTGGCGGGGCCAGGCTGGACTTGAACCCACCACCCTAGGCGTATATAGCTGGCGCCTTAGCCACTTGAGCCACACGCACCAAGCCAATGCACCGCCCTTTTTTAAATCATTCTTTAGATCTTGTCAGTGAGCTTTCTGTATATATATCTCATTTCAACTTTTCTATCAGAAATTAACTTATGAATAGCAAAAGATCATAAACATCCAATATTCTAGAATGTCAGAGCTAGGATCTTAGAGGTGACCCAGGCCAAACCCTCACCCAACAGAGCAGAGTGGGAGTGAGCTGCCAGCCTGATACTGCCCCCAGCCCGGCTTGTCTCAGCGATAGCAAGGAGAGATGGAGGTAGCCAAGAGCTTCTTTACCTTTCCACTCGCTGTTGGGGTCAGTGGCAAAGGTATAGTAGAGGGGCCCCACAATCTCATTCATGCCCTGCACATAAGCAATGCCAGGGTTGAGTTTGGCATAGATGAACAGTATCCGCTCCACGACCTCCCAGTGCGCCTCACAGCCATTGGGCAGCACCTCATACTTGTTCTGGGATGATGATGTGGAGTTCTTTTGTGGGGAACTCATCTGGAGAGCAGAAGAGGAGCCCATCAGGAAGGACAACAAGTCTTGCTAGAAATATTTACCATTAAGCCTGAGCCCAAACTTAACTTCCAGCGCAAGGGAAATAATAAGACATAAAGGAATATGTCAATTACCATAATGAGGAAACAAGTAGATAGATCCAAGATATAGGACATTCTATAAGACAACAATACTAAGATATAATTCATGAAAATAAAAGGAAGAATAACAACCACTTCTGAGGTAATGGGACAGGGAAGGGGGCATGAAGAAACCTTCTAGATGATAGAAACATTCTTATCTAGACTAGTGGTTACAAGGTATACACTTAAAAAAAAAATTTACCTAGCCAGGCACAGTGGCTCACATATATAATCCTAGTACTTTGGGAGGCTGTGGGGTAGACTGAGCTCAGGAATTCAAGACTAGCTTGAGCAAAAGTGAGACCCTATCTCTACTAAAAATAGAAAACCTAGCCAGGTATTGCAGCAGGTGCCTGTAGTTCTAGCTACTTGGGAATCTGAGGCAAAAGGATTCCTAAAATCCAGGAGTTTGAGGTTGCTGTGACCTATGATACCATAGGACTCTACCTAGGGCCACAGAATGAGACTCTGGAACTTTGAGATCCCTGCAACTTTGTAGAGATTCAGGTGCCTGGGCTTCCTTCTTTCAATCAGAAGCTCCAGAGGTGGAGGTAGCCCAGTATAGGGTCCTGGGGACATTACACTCCCTCTCCATTATATAAACAGTAGAACCTCTATAGCTGACCACCTCCCTACACTGACCACATCCTTATCGTTAAGTTGATCTAGTTTTTATAGACCAGACATGCACCATATGTACTTAATGCAGTAGGCTTAGTTCCTTATGCTGACCACCTCCATACGTTGACTAGTTTGTTCCAGTCCCTTGGGTGGTCACTTACAGAGGTTTGTGTGCAGTATGTGTGTATGCATGAACACACATGAACATCTTTATATGCAGTAACACTAAGAGCTTTTTTTTTTTTTTTTT
>NW_003852482.1:8446701-8449566 GCF_000181295.1 Otolemur garnettii
CCTTAGCCGCTTGAGCCACAGGCGCCGAGCCAACACTAAGAGCTTTCAATGTGTCAGTATCGTACAAATCTTCCTCCACTTAGCCCTCTGAACCACCTAGAATATTCCCTCAATATCATTTTCTTTTTCTTTTTTTTTTTTGAGACAGAGTCTCACTGTGTTGCCCTCTATAGAGTGCTGTTCATCATAGCTCACAGCAACCTCAAACTCTTGGACTCAAGCGATTCTCTTATCTCAGCCTTTCTAGTAGCTGGGACTACAGGTGCCTGCCACAATGCCTGGCTATTTTGTTGTTGTTGTTGTTGTTGCTGTTTAGCCGTCTCAGGCTGGGTTCAAATCCACCAGCCCTGGTGTTACATGGCCAGTGCCCCAATCATTGAGCTATGGATGCTGAGCCTCAATATCATTTTCAAGATGAAGAAACTGATGTTCAGAAATGTTAGGCCACACACTAAATGTCTCACATTAAATGATGGCACTGGGACTTGAACCCAGATGGGCTGACTTCAGACCCTGAGGTCCAGGCCTCTAGGACAGGCTACCTCTTAAGGGCGCCCAGTGCTTTCTGCTTTCTAAGAACCTGCACAGTCATGACCTCATTTCATCCTCCTGGCAACACAAAAGCCAGGCAGAAGTGAAATGGTCATGCCTAATTTATAAGAAGAACAAATAAAGGCCCGGAAACAGAAGCCAGTATTGCTTGCCCAGGGTCACACACATGGTCAACTTTAACTCAAACCACCCAACCACGGGCCCCAGAAATTTCTGGTGGGTTCTCTGACACAAGGTCCAGTTCCAAAAGTTAAAATATGTAGGAGCTTGGCTTTTAGACCCCATTTGCTATAGTCCTCATCTGGCCCTTCAGCTTGGAAATCTGTCCCTGGAAGGCTGCCCACAAAGACTCATGTGGTTATTTACACAAGGGCTCTGCACCTCATGGCAATTCTGCTGGACACAAGTCTGTCACAGGCACATGGAACCCTAGCATCAGCCGTACCTGCCCTGACACCATGTCAGAGCCTTGATCAAAGTCATTCTGCTGCCGGGTGGGGGGGTTGGGTGGGGGGAAGCACCTGCAGGGTAGCATCTGCTTCTACCTTGTTAGAGGCTATAGAGAAGGGTTTTGTCATGACAGAGGACAGTAAAAAGTTTTGGGGAACAAACCACTGCTCCAGGTACCAAAGCAGTAGGTATACATTGATGAATAAAGTAACATACTTGTTTGGCTACAAGCAGCTTCCCAGAGTTACAGGAATCTGCTAGAAGACTTGAGTTCAAACACCAGCAAGACTTGCCTAGCACAAGTCCCACCAATTCCACCTCCTAAGTCTCTCAGATTATGCCACCCCAGCCCCCACAGCTCCCACCACCTCTTGCAGCTGCCTCCCAGGTGGCCTCTCCATCTCCATTCTGATGTCCCCGCCAGTGCCGAATCTTTTACAAAAGCAGACCTGAACTGCCACTGCTCTGCTCAGAATGCTGCAAGGGCTCATGGCTTTACCACAACCAATGCTCTTTCTTCTTTGTCCTTCAAGGCTTGCTCAAATGTCACCTCCTCCGGGGAGTCTTCTCTGATACCCAGCACTGGTCAGCCCTGAACCCACCCCACCTCCCTGCACACTTTCTCACCACATTTGTAAATGATGTTCTCAGAACCATCTCTGCCAGAGAATAGAAGTGTTGCTTGTTTATAGTAGTGCAAGGCCTTCCCCCAGCAGCCATTACACCAGCTGGAAGCCAGTGAACCTTTGAGGTCAGACTTGTAAAAAGAGCCAAGAGGTAGACCAGGTAGGACCAATGCTTTGGGTAACTGTCAGGGCAGATGGTTACGGGCATGGCACCTGTGCTCAATGGCCCACAGGAGGCAAGAAGAGAGAGGCTGTAGGAGGAGGCCCTGGGGGCCCCAGGTTGGCTCACATTTGTAACCCCACTCCGGTTCCGCGCCACTGTCTGGGATTTCAGCGTTGTCTGTTCCACTCGCTTACGAAGGGTCTCAAATTCATTCTGAGGGTCCAGGATGAGGAGGCAAGGGTACTCGGTGGCCCTCTGAAAGAAGGATATATCGGGGCACAACCTCCTGTCAAGAGGGAATAGGAAGGAACCCTGTTACTTGGGACACTTATGGCTATTTTTTGTTTGTTTTTGGTTTTTTTTTTTGAGACAGAGTCTCACTGTCACCTTGGTAGAGTGCCATACCATCACAGCTCACAGCAGCCTCCATCTCTTGGGCTTAAGCAATTCTCTTGCCTCAGCCTCCCAGCTAGCCTCCCAATGCATACCTACTGCTTTGGTACTTGGAGCAGGGATTACAGGCCACGATGCCCGGCTATTTTTGTTGCAGTTGTCATTGTTGTTTAGCTGGCCAAGGCTGGGTTCGAACCTGCCAGCCTTGGTGTATATGGCTGGCACCATAACCACTGTGCTATGGGCCCCGAGCCATAGACACTTTTGGCTATTCCATCAGCGCCCTGGTGGCAGAAGCCTTCTGAGCCCCAGGGATCCTGCTACCTAATCCTCGCAGAGTGCTAGGATTACAGGCATTAGCCACTGCACCCAGCCCAAGTTTTTAAAATAGACGTATTGCACGATATGCACATTTTAGACGTAGCACATGGCAAACTGCTCTCTACAAATACTGAAGGTCATGCTACAGTCACTACCAGTGTGAGGCGGAACCTACTCCCCTGGGTCAATATGTGGTTTAAACGAGGCCATCAGGACATCTCATGACAGAGCATCCCTTCTCCTGCAGCCTGGCTGAGCCACCCAGTGCTGGGGTCCCCTGGGGCTATCTTCTGATGTGCCTCAGCAAAGAAGCAGCACCCATGTGGTGAGGGTGAGGACCTTCCTCCCTGCGTACCCTGC
>NW_003852482.1:8449994-8451318 GCF_000181295.1 Otolemur garnettii
CCCTAATGCAAAAGAGGGCCCCCTCCCAGGCTGGGCACCTGTAGCTCAGCAGTTAGGGCCCCAGCCATATACACTGGAGCTGGTGGGTTCAAACCCAGCCCAGGCCCGCCAAACAACAACTACAACCAAAAATCGCCAAGCATTGTGGTGGGTGCCTGTAGTCACAGCTTCTTGGGAGGCTGAGGAGAGAGAATTGCTTAAGCCCAAGATTTTGAGGTTGCTGTGAACTGGGATGCCATGGCACTCTACTGAGGGTGACACAGTGAGACCCTCAAAAAAAAACAAAAAAGAGGGCCCCCCTGTTATTTTATTAGAGCATCATTTTTTTCCTTCCATAACACCATTTATGGTGATTGCAACTACTTATTTGTTTCCAGGCTCACTATCTGTCTCTCACTTAAACCAAGAGCAGAGGCGGTGCCTGTGGCTCAAAGGAGCAGGGCGCCGGCCCCATATGCCAGAGGTGGCGGGTTCAAACCCAGCCCTGGACAAAAACTGCAAATAAATAAATAAATAAATAAAAAGGAGTACAAATCTGAGCTCCATGCTCAGTGGTTAAAAAAACCAAGAGCAGAGACCCTTCTGGTCTTGCTCACCCCTAAACCTTTACTCACACCGGCACTCAGCAACTCCCTGAGAAATAGCCGAATGAAGCTGCACTTGGCCTGGGATGGTGCAGACTGGTTTAGGCACCTGAAAGGTGCCCCTTGGAATTCTGAAGGGTCAAATTGTGAGGGACAGAGAGCCAGATTGTCCTGTCTGACCAAGGAGAGTGCCACAGGAGGACTCAGGCAGACTGTTGTAAAGGGAACAGGATGAACTCCCAGGACCCTTTTCTATTGGAGAGCCGATGATTTTAACGGTTTTGCACTGTGCTAAGACTAGCACAACACTTCTACTTGCCTGTGGGGACAGGTCCCACTCTATGCCCTTAACCTGAACCACCTTACTTGCATTTCACATATATAGAAAATAATGCTCCGAGAGCCTGTATCACTTGCCTGAGGTCACACAGCTAAGTGGTGAATGTAGAACTGAAACCAGGCAAATGGACTTTGGAACCCCAGCTCTTAGCCACTCCACCACACTGCAGACAAAGCCTTCCTTCTAGCTCCTCTCCAGCCTCCTGGAAGATCCCACATGCTGCCAGACTCACAACCTAACAGGGCAGCAGAGCCAGCACTTCCGCACTTCTTTATGAGATGGAAAAGCAGGCACACACTGCAGCTCCAATTTTAAAACATACATATCTGACCATGTCATTCCCTTGCTCAAAAGCTTTGCATGACTGACTGCCCCATGCCCTTAGGATCAAGTCCAAGGT
>NW_003852482.1:8451619-8456015 GCF_000181295.1 Otolemur garnettii
CACTGTCCTACAGGCGCCTAGCCATGCATTTCTGCTTGAATATGCCAAATTCTGTGGGCTCTCCAGACCTTCCCAAGGAGGCTCCCCACCCACGACAGCCTTTTCCTCTCCCGAGGCCTCTGACTCCTCATACCACAGCTGACATGCAGTTTTCTCAAGCTAGGCTTCCCTCAACACCCTGAACTTTACATCAGAGCATTTACCATGAATGCTAATTGCAGTTAAGTTCTAACTGGCTGAATGTCTGTCTTGCCATCTTCCACTCTAGGTTCTAAGATACATGGAGGGAAGGACCATGTCTCTCTACTCAGCGCCTAACCCTGAGCTTAGCACTGAGCCTAGCATATAGCTAGGGCTCAGTACTTGCTGAATGATCAAATGAGTCTATGAATACCCAGGGCACAAATGAACTAAAGTGTAATTAGGAGAGCTGGGCCCGTGCAAGCACAGAGTCCCCACTGCTTACTTTCCTCCCTGCCCATCTTCAGGTCCATCTTCAATAGCACCTGGACCCACAGAGACAATCCACATATACCCCGTGAGCCCAGGCTGCAAAGGGAAAGGACAGAGCTGAAGAAACCCCCAGAAGTCCTGCAGGCCAGCCCCGGCCCCTGGGGATCCTGCCTACCGAACATCCTTGTCGATCTGCAGCAGCACCTCATTGTCCTTGAAGTATGTGTTCCACCGACTGTCGGGGCTAGGGTTGAGTGGCTGTGGAGGGAGAAGAAACAGCTCTGTCCATAGCACAATTAGGGCCCAGGGGCTGATTTGACCCTGGGGGCTTGAGTAGTGGCCTTACCCCAACTATCCCACCACATGCCCCCAGCAGCCCTGAGACAGTCTGCAAGCTACGCAGAGGAGATAGCCCTGCCTTCTCACACCCTACCAAATCCTATTCCAACTCCACAGCCAGCAGGGAAGCTAGAAGTCTCCTCTGAGTCTATCCCTACTGGGCAAGGTCTCTGTTCTTTCTGTTCCTTGCCTTAGCTCTAGAACTATGTATAACAGGTGCTAACTAAGTGCTTATTGAATGAATGAATGTTACATCATTAGGTTTCTTTTCTTTTTCTTTTTTTTTTTTTTTGAGACAGAGTCCTGGGTAGAGTGCCATGGAATCATAGCTCACAGCAACCTCAGTCTCTTGGGCTCAAGGGATCCTCTTGCCTCACCTTCCCCAGTAGTTGGGACTACAGGTGCTCACCACTAAGCCTGGCTAGTTTTTTCTATTTTATTTACTTTTTTTTTAGAGACAGAGTCTTACTTTGTCACCCTCAGTAGAGGGCTGTGTTGTCACAGCTCACAGCAACCTCCAGCTCTTGAGCTTAGGTGATTCTCTTGCCTCAGCCTCCCAAGTAGCTGGGACTACAGGCACCTACAACAATGCCCAGCTATTTTTTGTTGCAGTTTGGCCGGGGCTTGGTTTGAACCCGCCACCCTCGGTATATGGGACGGGCACCCTACTCACTGAGCCACAGGTGCCGCCCATCTTTTCTACTTTTAGTAGAGTTGGGGCCTCACTCTCACTGAGGCTGGTCTTGAACTCCTGAGCTCAACTGATCCTCCTACCTCAGCCTCTCAGGGTTGCTAGGATTACAAGTGTGAGCCACCATGCCTGGCTATCATTAGGTTTCTCTGACTCTCATTCATCAGTGCTCTGAGTCTTCAATGTCTATCCCTGGAGGACAGGCCCAGGGCCAGTCCATTTCACTTTCTGCAGTGTGAAGCACACGGGAGGGGCTCAGTGTATGAGGACAGAACAGGTTTCCTCAAGGCCACAGAAAGGCAATTTGTCACCCCTCCTGCCCTGCTCTTTCTTCAGCTATCATCACAGGACCTGTCTCAAGGAACAGGGTTGAGGTTAAAAGGAGACCCTGCCCTTAAAGCATCTGGAGCAGGGCACTCCTGGGCATTTGCCATCATTTACTGTACTGACCAGGCCTAAGGAGAAATGTGGCGAGACAACTGTCTTCAGGGGCTGAGCAACCAAACTCAGAAAGGAGGGACTGGAAGGTCGACAGTGACCAGACTGCACCTCTCCTCTGGGGTGAGGGGACCTCACCAAAAGGCATTGCCCCTCCCCATTCTGTATCTTCAGCTTCCACTGCCAGCCCTTACTCACATGATCCTCAAAGGTCACATCCTCCCTGGACACACCCATGTTGGCCTTGGCAATGCCAGGCTGGATGATCATTTCCCTCAGGAACTGAGAGTATAGCTCCCTGCAGAGAGAAGGAAGAGGGACAATTCCCAAAGGTCTTGCTCAGGGAGCCCAGATCAGAGAAGTCAGCACAGTCTCAGCACCACCAGCTCTGTTTGACATAGAAGCCCTCCTGCCGTCACCCTTCCATGAGGGTCTCACCTCTGCTTGGCCAGGATGGAGGTCCATGAGGCTCTCTCCAGGGGGAGGTAGTTCAAGAGAATCTGCAGAAGGAGAGGGGCTAAGCTCCGGTGATCATCCCACCCTAACCTTAGGTTAGGTGGAGGCTGACAGGCTATCTCATAAAGCCCAGAGAAGACAAGAAAGGCTAGAATCTCTGTGTGAACAGGGCTCGTCTCCCTCTCCTCCCCAACCGACTCCCTTTTCCTTCACCCCAAACCAGCCCTTTTCTCTACTTTTCCTCACATACACACTGCCAAATGATTTTTTTAAAAAAACAAAAACACTTGTGCTCAGAGGGGCTACAAATCAGGACACTGGGTTTCTGCTGCCACCTCAGCTCATAGCTTTGGAGAAAGCATAGCCTTTGTTTTATCTCAGTAAGCATCACATCTGCTGGTAAAGACCAGAAGGCAGAGGTCTTCACCAGCATTGGAAAACGTCCCATCCCTGAGGAGATCCTGGAGGGGACACCAAGAGGAACAGAAAACCCAAAACTTCCCACAAGTGCTTCCTCAGGCAAGCAAGGAAAAGTGCAGAACAGGAAGAAGGGGCTGGGGTGGGGGCAGCCCATGCAGGAACCCAGGGACTCTCAGCACAGCAGAAGCCCCACCCCAGGCACACCCACCTTCCAGCAGAGGCACCGCAGTCCGCCCTCACAGGGGATGCCTGTGGACACAGCAGGCAAGGTCACGCCCAGGCCAGAATCCCAGAACCCCCCAGCCCTTCACCTTGGAGCCAGCTGGCAGGGAGTAGGAAAGAAGTCCTTGTTCAAAAATCATTTTCCAACAGAAAGATTATTAGACTGAATGCTAATTCTATGTGTAATTGCTATCCATGGTCCCAGACCCCAGCCCAAAGCCCCTTCTGTCTAGAATGTTCTTTTGAGGACACTTCCTCAACAGTCTCGTCCTTGATATTTGTTCCTCAGAGCAGCCTTTACCAACTATTATCTCTTCCCAATCAAATTCAGGTCTCCTGTTATAAATAATAATGACTCTGTGACTTCTTCACAGCATCTAACACAACTGGAAATATACAATTAGTGTATGTATTTAACATCTGTTACCTGCACTACTGGATACATCCCAGAAAGACAAAAACAACATCTACCTATTAATCGCAGTGCCTAGCACAGGGCATGGCACACAGAAGGTAGTTGTGGAATCCTACAAATACTAAGTGGTTTGTGCTTTACAGACTTTATTTCACTTAATCCTCACTATAACCCCAGTAAGTAGGGAAGATTAACATCATCGTCCTCATCCTACAGATAAGAAAACTTATCTATAAAGACAGGGCAACCAAGAACTCAACACAGGCCTCATTCTAAAGCCCAAACTATTTTTTTTTTTTTTGAGACAGAGTCTTGCTCTGTTGCCCCAGGCTAAAGTGCCTAGCGTCAGCTGAGCTCACAGCACCCTCCAACTCCTGGGTTTAAGTGCTGTCAGCTGAGCTCACAGCACCCTCCAACTCCTGGGTTTAAGTGCTGTCAGCTGAGCTCACTGCAACCTTGAACTCCAGGGTTCAAGCGATCCTCCTGCCTCAGCCTCCCACCGTCTAAGAATTACAGGCGTTAGCCACCCCACCCAGCCTAAAGCCCAAACTCTCAACCCCTAACACAGACTGCCTCCCCTTCCAGGCTTACATACTACTCCTGAACAGAAAGATAAAATTCTCCTGCAGCATTATCAGTAACCTAGCTAGAGCAGTATCCCTGGTCCTATGACACGAGCTAATGCTCCCAACTTAGAAATCTGCACAGTGATAGTGGAAGAACTTATTGGCAAAGTTACAGGGGAAAGGTAGTAACAAGAAGCGATGTGGAACGCTTTGGAGTATTTTGTTTTGTTTTTTGAGACAGAGTCTCACTGTTTCCCAGGCTTGAGTGCCATAACGTCAGCCTAGCTCACAGCAACCTTAAACTCCTAGGTTCAAGTGAATCTCTGGCCTCAGCCTCCTAAGTAGCTGGGACTACAGGCACCCACCACAATGCCCAGCTAATTTTTCTGTTTTGAG
>NW_003852482.1:8456326-8458918 GCF_000181295.1 Otolemur garnettii
GGCTATTTTTTCCGGTTGCAGCCATCATTGTTGTTTGGTGGCCCAGGCTGGATTCGAACCCATCACCTTAGGTGTATGTGGCTGACGCCCTTGCCATTTGAGCCACAGGCGCCAAGCCTAGAGTGTAGGATTACAAGTGTGAGCCACCGTACTCAGCTTCGGAGCACTTTTAAACAGAAGCAAAAAGCCGATGATTAACCATGCCAGGGAAGGGAAAGTCAAACACTGCTCAGTATCAGCTCCTTAAAGTCCCATGGCTGAAATTCTACCATCAACCAAAGTTTACTGTCACTTAAGTCAGCTTAGATCCCAAGCCAGGGAGAGAACCAGGAAGCACCCCACAGCTAACTGAATTCCACAACACAGGAAACTAGCTGGGGAATGAGAAAAGGCTTGACTTAAGCTCATAAAGTCCCTGCCCACTCTCATTCTCCCATTTTCAGTCCCCTCAGGTTACTCCTGGAACCCTGGTGCCTGCCTCCTGTGTAAGGCCTAAAGTGTGCCGTGGCCACAACTCCAGGAAATCTCCCCAAACTCAGAATGGTCACTGCTTATTCACCTCTGCAGAACCTAGAGAAGGCCTCAAGCATCAGGCTGCTCCCAGAACTGACTAGGTGTGGCCTTGGGCTCCTTCCCTTCCATCCTAGCCACATGGCTGCTCTAGGGAAATCCTAAAAGTAGAGTTGCTGCTTACCACTAAAACTGAGTTCCCGAAGCTTTTCCAATGCAATTGAGGGCTCCTTCAGGACATCCTGGAAATCTGCAATCCTAGAAGTGGGGAGAAGGTGGCAAATGAAGCACTCAAACCCTAAGGTAACAGGTTTAGTGACTGAACTTGTCACCCTTCCTTCCTCATACCTCCTGTCTCCAACCTGTCCCTCCTTCCCCTTTAGGACATAAAGACGACAAAGCTCGTTCAAGGTCCTCACCAAAAGTAGATCCGGGAAACTATAAACCTATAGATCACTTCTTGCTCTAAGCCCAGAAACACAGAATGCCAGTGAAGAAACTTAAGATACTACTAGAACTTCTCAAATAAGCACCATAAAATTAGACAAATTTTGATATTTAGTTAGCTGACATTTACTGGGCACTTCCTACTGGCCAGGTCTGGGCCACAGTACAGCCACAGCAGAACTCAATGCATCCTCGGAACTGGAGTAATTTGATCCATAGACCTTGGACCCATGCAATCTGCACGGAGCTCTCCATGCTCACAAATATAACCATTACAAGACCTTTGGGCCTGCCCACAAGCAAGGACAAAAGCTTTTAAAAAGCAACCCTGGAGGAAAACTGAAGAGTGGGCAAAATTTAGCCAATGCTGCAGGAGCTGGCAGGGCGAAAAGACAGATTGAAGAAAGCAAGTTTTCTGGCATTTCTAGTAAGAAAAAGGCATAGGAGAAAGGGGAGTACTTAAGCAGAGGGTTAAAAAGGAGGAAAGGGAAGGAACGGGATTGGGGCATGGAGGTCTGGATGAGTACAGTAAGGGAAGGGGGAAACCAGGGGTCCAAGAGGAAAGAGACAAAAGGGGTGACACCGGGGGCAGAAGGGGTGCCCTGGCTCCCTCCTCCCTCCCTCCGTCCGTCCCACAGGCAAATGGGATTAGAAAGTGAACGCCCAAGACCCTCTGCCCCGGGCCTCCGATTCCCGGCCGCGCCCGCATTCCCACTCTCTGCAGGGCAGAAGGGGCGTCCGGGCAGGAATAGTCTGGATGGGTAAGACCTGGTGGCCCTTTACCGGCTCTTGTGCAGACTCGACATGGTGTTGACTTCCGGACCCCCAAGTGCCTCCACAGCCTGCGCCGTCGCCACCGCCCCCCAGGGACGCGGGGCGCGGGACAAAAGCCTCCGGCCGGAAACGCAAACACCGGCCTGCTCGTTCCGCCCTGCCGGGCCCCTCTTGTCCCGCCCCGCTTGGTGACGTGCCACTTTTCTCCTCTCCTCCCACCCCCACCACAACCCGGTCCTGCTGCCTTGTCTGGGCGGGGTGGGCAGGGCAAGAGGGGTCGGGAGCTCATGGCTCCCCAACTCCACACCCCAGCGGCCAAGATCGAGGACCTGCCCCGGGCATTGCAGCCTGTGACCCTGTTATCTTCCCTACGCGTATCCCACCTGCAAGTCACTATTGCATGATTGTCTCGCAAATGTGGGCCGCCGCCTCTGCTAAAATGTATTGGCTTCCTGGCCTCTTTTTTTTTTTTTTAAGAGTCAGAGTCTCACTTTGTCGCCCTTGGTAGAGAGCTGTGACGTCACAGCTCACAGCAACCTCCAGGTCTTGGGCTTAAGAGATTCTCTTGCCTCAGCCTCCCAAGTAGCTGGGACTACAGGCGCCCGTCTCAATCCCCGGCTATGTTCTGTTGTTGTTGTTGCCCTTTGGCTGGGGCCAGGTTTGAACCCGCCACCCTCAGTATATGGGGGCCGGTGCCCTACTCACCGAGCCACAGGCACTGCCCCCTGGCCTCTCTTGTTCACCGCTTAGTCTTCAAGGCCTGCAGCATGACCAGCACCGAGCAGGTGGCTCAGTAAATATTGGATGGAAGAGGAGAACTACAAATCAATGCCTCCTTGACTCTTGCACTTCTTTTTCTTT
>NW_003852482.1:8458938-8463740 GCF_000181295.1 Otolemur garnettii
TTTCTGTGCATTTGGCAACTAAGTGAGAAACCTATCAATACTTATTATACCAAAGTCAACCCCTGAGACAAATAGTATATTTAATACAATAAAAATACTTTCTAAACACAATCTTTTATTTTAAAATTCTAGCTTGTTAAATATTAATCAATAAGTGTCCTGGTAATTAGACCAACAAATACTTTGTTACAGGTGCAAGTGTAATTCATTAACCAAAAAAAAGTATAATTAAGTTATGCACTGACAAGTATAGAATTAAAATACATTAGTTTTATTTTGATTTAATTATTCAGAATAATTAGAGCCAAACATTTCATTTTCTATAGATTTATATTTTGCTCTCTACTCAATAAACGTAATAGATTCTATACAATTGATCATAACATATACAAAGATTCCTAATGCCTCCAGTTACTTCTGAAAAATTTAAAAATACACCTACTTGCTTCTAGTAGTCACTAAGACTTTAGTTCTGTTCCTTGAATTACATTCCGAATCTTCTCAGCATCATTTTGCATAATTTTGTTGGATGGATCGATCTTAAGTGCAGCTTCATAATCCTGTAGGCCTACATTTATACAGCAATTATGATCAATAAAATCAGTATTTTATAAGTACTTATCTAGACTGTATATATACATATATACACTATATTTTTTTTAATTTTTTTTTTTTTTTGAGACAGAGTCTCACTTTATCGCCCTGGGTAGAGTACCATGGCGTCACATAGCTCACAGCAACCTCCAACTCCTGAGCTCAGGCGATTCTCTTGCCTCAGCCTCCTGAGTAGCTGGGACCACAGACGCCCATCACAATACCCGGCTATTTTTCCGCTGCAATTTGGCCAGGGCCGGGTTTGAAACCGCCACCCTTAGTATATGAGGCTGGCGCCCTACCCAATGAACCACAGGCACCACCCTGAATTTTTCATTTTCTTTTGGAGGCAGAGTCTCTCTCACTCTGTTGCCCCAGGCCAAAGTGACAAGTATAGCTCACAGCAACCTGAAACTCCTTAGCTCAAGCAATCCTCTTGTCTCAGCCTCCCAAATACAGGGACTACAGGTGCCTACCAAACACCTGATTTTTAGTAGAGACAAGGTCTCACTCTTGCTCAGACTGGTCTCTTACTCGGGAACTCAAGCAATACACCCCCCTAGCCTCTCAGAATGCTAGGATTACAGGGGCAAGCTACATTACCCAGCCTGAATTACTCACTTTCTTTTTGAAATTGAGTCCTGAGAAACTTCATGTTTTCTAAATGTCTTTTTAATTTTTAATTGGAGTAAGATATACATAACATAACATTTACCATTTATTATTACCAATGATTACACTTGTAAGTGCAGGGTTCAGTAGTGTTAAGGACATTGCATTGTTGTGCAACCAATCTCCAGAACTCTTTTCATCTTGCAAAACTCAAACTCTTTGCCAGGTGTGGTGGCTCATGCCTGTAATCCTAGCACTCTGGGGCTGGCGCAGTGGCTCATAACTGTAAACTTAGCACTCTGAGAGGCTGAGGTGGGCGAATTGCCTGAGTTCACAAGTTCCAGACCAGCCTGAGCAAGAGCAAGACCCCATTTCTAAAAATAGCCAGGCTATGGTTGGTGCTGGTAGTCCCAGCTACTCCGGAGGCTAAGGCAACAGGATCGCTTGAGCCCAAGAGTTTGATGTTGCTGTGAGCTATGACTTCACGGCACCAACGGCAACAAAAGTGTAACTGTCTCAAAAAAAAAACCCAAATTGGGCAGTGCCTGTGGCTCAAAGGAGTAGGGCGCCAGCCCCATATGCAGGAGGTGGCGGGTTCAAACCCAGCCCCAGCCAAAAACTGGAAAAAAAAAAACCCAAACACCCAAATTCCTAGCATTCTGGGAGGCCAAGGTCGGTGAACTTGAGTTCACAAGTTTGAGACCAGCCTAAGCAAGAGCAAGATCCCAGCTCTAAAAATAAATAAATAAATAGGCATTGTGGCAGGCACTTATAATGCCAGCTACTAGGAAGGCTGAAGCAAGCAGATCTCTTGAACCCAAGAGCAGCTGTTCTCAACCTGTGGGTTGCAACCCCTTTATAACAATGAAAATACATCCTGCATAGCAGATATTTACATTACCAGTCATAACAGTAGCAAAATTACAGTTATGAAGTAGCAACAAAAATAACTTTATGGTTGGGGGTAACCACAACATGAGGAACTATATTAAAGGGTTATGGCATTAGGAAGCGTTTAGGAAGGTTGAGAACCACTGCCCAAGAGTTTGAAGTTGCTGTCAACTACAACACCATGGCACTCTACCAGGGACAAGAAAGTAAGAATCCATCTTAAAAAAAAAAAAAAAGTGAAACTCTATGTCCATTAAACAACTCCCCACTCTTCTCCTTACCCTAGCCCTTGACAACAAACATTCCATTTTATTTCTGTGTGAATTTCACTACTCTAAGTCCTTCGTATTATATGGTATTTGTCTTTTTGTGACTGGCTTATTTCATTTAGCATAATGACCTTAAGGTTCGTACATTTTGTAGCATATGTCAGAAATTCCTTTCTTTTTAAGCCTGTGTAACATTCCACCAAAAGTTATACAATATAACAGAAGCGAGACAACATTTTGTTTATCCATTCATCTATCAATGGACACTCAGGTTGCTTCTACCTTTCGGCTATGTGAATAATGCTGCTATGAGTGTGAATGTGCAAAGACCGCTTCAAGACCCTATTTCCAATGCTTTTGGTTATAGTATAGTCAGAAATGGAATTGCTAGACCAGATGAAAGTACTATTTTTAATCTTTTTTTTTTTTTGAGACAGAGTTGTACTTTGTCGCCCTTGGTAGAGTGCTGTGGCATCACAGTTCAAAGCAAACTCCAACTCTTGGGCTTAAGCCATTTTCTTGCCTCAGCCTCCTGAGTAGCTGGGACTACAGGTGACTGCCACAATGCCTGGCTTTTTCCTGGGGGAGGGGGGGCTGGGGCAGGGTTTGAACCCACTACCTCCATTATATGGGGCCAGCATCCTACTCCTTTGAGCCACAAGCGCCACCCTCGCCCAGCTTTTTTTGTTGTTGCAGTTGTCACTGCTGTTTTAGCTGGCTGGAACCTGGTTCAAACCTGCCACCCTCAGTATATGAGGCCAGAGCCCTACCCACTGAGCCATGGGCGCAGCCCTATTTTTAACCTTTTGAGAAACTACCACAACAGTTTTCCAGAGCAGCTGCACCATTTTACAATGCCATCAACTGTCCTCAAATGTTGCAATTTCTCCATATTCTCACCAACACATATTTTGTTTTTATGATTATAGCCATCTTAATGGGTACGAAGCAGTACAAGTCTTTTTGAGAGATGTAGTTTGAGGCAGAATTGTTTGAGTCTAGGAGTATGAGACCAGATTGAGCAACATGGCAAGACTCCTATCTCTACAAAGGATGGTGGCGTGGGGGCCGGGCATATGGCTCATGCCTGCAATCCTAGCACTCTGGGAGTCCAGGCAGGTGGATTGCCTAAGTTCATGAGTTCAAGACCACTCTAAGCCAGAGCGAGACCCCATCTCTAAAAATAGCCAGGCCCCCATCTCTAAAATGTTGTGGCAGGCACCTGTAGCCCCAGCTACTTGGGAGGCTGAGGCAAGAGAATCATTTAAGCCCAAGAGTTTGAGGTTGCTGTGGGCTATGATGCCACAGTACTCTACTGAGGGTAACAAAGTAAGACTCTGTCTAAAAAAAAAAAAGGGGTGGTCCCCATAACTCAGTGGTTAGGGTGCTGGCCACATATACCCAGGCTGGCAGGTTCAAACCCAGCCTGGGCCAGTTAAACAACAATGACAACTTCAACAACAATAAAAAAATAGCTATGCATTGTGGTGAGTGCCTATAGTCCCAGCTACTTGGGAAGCTGAGGCAAGAGAATCACTTAAGCCCAAGAGTTGGAGGATGCTGTGAGCTGTGACGCCATGGCACCCTACTGAGGGTGACATAGTAAGACTATGTCTAAAAAGGAAAGAAAGAAAGAAAGGGATGGTGGCGTGCACTTATAGTGCCAGCTACTTGGGAGGCTGAAACGGGAGGCTGGCTTGAGCCTGAGAGTTCATGGCTACCGTGAGCTATGATCACACTGCTACTCCAGCCTCTGCAACAAAGTGAGACACATCCTTTCCTGAGAGAAAATATCAGCAAATATCTTTTCTTTCTTTTGGGGGGTCAGGGATGGATCTCACTCTATTATCCACTGCTTGCTTTTGTATGATCTTATTGGTGTTTTCCAAAGATCAAAAGTTCTTTTCTTTTCTTTTTTTTTTATGAGACAGAGTCTCACTTTGTCACCCTCAGTAGAGTGCCATGGCGTCATAGCTCACTGCAACCTCAAACTCCTGGGCTCAAGTGATCCCCTTGCCTCAGCCTCCTCAGTAGGTGGGATTACAGGCGCCCACCACAATGCAACTTTCTGGAAATCCTATCTCTGGAACATGCAGGAAATCAGGTGTGGTGCCATGTGACAGAACTTGCCAGAAATCAAGCCTTCTAAGGTCTTCAGGAAAGCTGATTAAGGGGAAGTGTCTCATCTCCCCTCTAAAAATAATGCCTGAAGTGAGTGCTAGGAGAAGTTTCTGGCTGTTGGCAACAAAGTAGTAGGCAGGTAGCCTGCAGAAGAACATCTAGCAAAGATCCCAAAACCAGAAAGTAAAATCCTTTTGTGCAGAACATGTAAAGGACCAAAATCCATTTTCTCTGAACAAGCAATGAAGAATTAATTTGGAGCTAAGCGACAATAAATTAATAAGCACCACACAATGGGTGGGTTTTTTTTTTTTT
>NW_003852482.1:8464568-8466376 GCF_000181295.1 Otolemur garnettii
TATTTTTGTTATTGTTACAGTTGTTATTGTTGTTTTAGCTGGCCTGAGATGGGTTTGAACCCACCAGCCAGGGTGTATGTGGCCGGTGCCCTACCCACTGAGCTACAGGTGCCAAACTGGTTTGTTTGTTTTTTGAGACAGTCTCATTTTTTCACCCCTGGTAGAGGCAGGTGGTGTCATCACTCACAGCAACCTCAGACTTTTGGGCTCAAGTGATTCTCTTGCCTCAGCCTCCCGGGTAGCTGGGATTATAGGCACCCACCACAACAGCCTGCTATTTTTAGAGGGGGGGTCTCGCTCTTGTTCAGGCTGGTCTCAAACCTGTGAACTCAGGCAATCCACCCGCCTCAGCCTCCCATAGTGCTAGGATTACAGGCGTGAGCCAACCGAGCTCAGCCTTTATTCATTCATCTTTTGATAGTCGTGCAGGGTTGTTTTTGTTTGTTTTGTTTTTTTCTTGAGACAGAGTCTTACTTTGTTGCCCTTAGTACAGTGCCATGGTGTCACAACTCACAGCAACCTCAAACTCCTGGGCTCAAGTTATTCTCTTGTCTCAGCCTCCTGAGTGTCTGGGATTATGGGAGCCCCCCCACAACACCTGGTTCTATTTTTAGAGATGGGTCTCACTCTTGCTCAGGCTGGTCTTGAACCGTGAGCTTAGGCAATCCACCTACCTCAGCCTCTCAGGATGCTAGGATTACAGGTGTGAGCCTCACCCAGCCATGCAGGGTTGTTTTCCAGTTTTAGTTACTGTTAATAGTGCTGTAATGAACATCCATATACAAGCATCTGTCCTGCTTTCAATGCCTAGGAGTGGAAATGTTGAGTCATATGGTAATTCTATGTTTAGCTTTCTGAGGAAGTGCCATACTATCTTCCACAGCAGCCACACCATTTTACATTCCCTCCAACACACATTCAGCTTCTAGTGGAGACAAGATCTCATTCTGTTGCCCAGGCTCAGTGCAACCTTAAAATAGCTTACTGCAACCTGAAAATCCTCAGCTCAAGCAATCCTCCTGCCTCAGCCTCCCAGGTGGCTGGGACAACAGATGCACTTCACCCACCTGCCTAATTTTTTATTTATGTTAGAGAAAGTTCTTATTATATAGCTGAGGCTGATCTCAAACTCCTGGGCTCAATCAATCCCCTTGCATTAGCCCCCCAGATTGCTGGGATTATAGGAGTGAGCCACCACACCTGGTCTCTTTATTTGTTTGTTTACTTACATATTATTATTATTATTTTATTTTTTAGAGGCAGAGTCTCAACTTTGTCACCCTCAGTAGAGTACTGTAGCCTCACAGCTCACAGCAACCTCCAGTTCTTGGGCTTAGGCGATTCTCTTGCCTCAGCCTTCCGAGTAGTTGGGACCATAGACGCCTGCTACAACGCCTGGCTGTTTTTGTTGTTGTTGTTATTTGGCCAGATTCGAACCCGACACCCTCAGTACATGGGGCCAGTGCCCCACCCAATGAGCCCCAGGCAATGCCCTATTATTATTATTATTATTTGAGACAGAGTCTCACTATGTCACCCTTGGTAGAGTGAGACCACAGCTCACAGCAACCTCCAACTCTTGGGCTTAAGTGATTCTCTTGTCTCAGTCCCCCAAGTAGCTGGGACTACAAGCACCCACCAAAATGCCCAGCTAGTTTTGTTAGAGATGAGGTCTTGCTCTGGCTCAGGTTGGTCTTGAACTTGTGAGCTCAGGCAATCCACCTGCTTTGGCCTCCCAAGTGCTAGGATTACAGGCGTGAGCCACATGTCTGGCCCTTTTTCTTTCTTTCTTTTTTTTTTTTTTTAAT
>NW_003852482.1:8468031-8470162 GCF_000181295.1 Otolemur garnettii
GGCCTGGGCTGGATTTGAACCCGCCACCTTAGGTGTATGTGGCTGGCGCCTTAGCTACTTGAGCCACAGGCACCGAGCCATTTTATTTATTTATTTTTTTTTTTGAGACAGAGCCTCATTATGTCACCCTCGGTAGAGTGCAGTGGCATCACAATTCACAGCAACTTCAAATTCTTGGGCTTACATGATTCTCTTGCCTCAGCTTCCCACATAGCTGAGACTACAGGCACCCACCATACTGCCCAGCTATTTTGTTGTTGTTGTTGTCATTATTCTTTAGCAAGCCTGGGCTGGGTATGAACTCACCAGACCTGGTGCATATGGTTGGCGCCCTAACCACTGAGCTACTGGTACTGAGCCTTTCTTCTGTGTTATTTTAGTGGTTGATTCGAGATTTATAGTATACATGTTTAAATTATCACAGTGAACCATCAAGTGATATTACACTGTTTCATGTATAGTGTAAGAACCATACAATAGGGGCAATGCCTGCCTGTGGCTCAAAGGAGTAAGGCACTGGCCCCATATGCCAGAGGTGGTGGGTTCAAACCCAGCCCTGGCCAAAAACTGAAACAAACAAAAAAGAACTATCCAATAGTATAGTTCTATTTTTTTTCTTTTTTTGTGTTTTTTGGCCAGCGCTGAGGTTTGAACTCACCACCTCCGGCATATGGGGCCGGTGCCCTACTCCTTTGAGCCATAGGCACCACCTGTTATAGTTCTATTTCTTTCCTTCTGATATAGTAAAAAACTTGGGTTGCCCTGAATTGAATAGAGTTCTAGGACATGGAACTTTTAGTTAGTTAGTTTGTTTGTTTGTTTGTTGAGACAGAGTCTCAGGCTAGCGCTCTAGGTAGAGTGATGTCGCGTCACAGCTCACAGCAACCTCAAACTCTTGGGCTTAAGCAATTCTCTTGGCTCGGCACCTATAGCTCAAGCAGCTAGGGTGCCAGCCACATATACCACAGTGGGAGGGTTCAAATTCAGCTCGGGCTCACCAAACAATGACAGCTACAACCAAAAAAAAAAAAAAAATAGCCAGCCTTTGTGGTGGGTGCCTGTGGTCCCAGCTACTTGGGAGGCTGGTGTATGTGGCCAGCGCCTTATCCATAGAACTATGGGCGCTGCCAGAACTTTAACATTGGGACAGTTCCACATAAAGTATCTGATGGATGACTGAATTTATATGTTGTAATAGCAAAAAGATTACTAACAGTAAGAAATTGTAGGCTTGGCACCTGTAGCTCAAGTGGCTAAGGTGCCAGCCACATACACCTAAGGTGGCGGGTTCGAATCTAGCCCAGGCCCACCAAACAACAATGACGGCTACAACCAAAAAATAGCTGGGCATTGTGGCGGATGCCTGTGGTCCCAGCTCCTTGGGAGACAGAGGCAGGAGACTTGCTTGAGCCCAGGAGTTGAAGGTTGCTGTAAGCTGTGATGCCATGGCACTCTACCTAGTGGGACAGCTTGAGGAACTGTTTCAAAAAAAAAAAAAAAGGAAAAGAGAAATTGTAAGGCCAGGCACGATAGCTTATGACTGTGATCCCAGCACTCTGGAAGGCCGAGGTGGGCAGATCACCCAAGCTGATGAGTTCAAGACCATCCTGAGGTAGAGTGAGACCCCATCTCTAAAAATAGCTAGGTGTTGTGGCAGGTGCCTGTAGTCCCAGCTACTAGGGAGGCTAGACAAGAAAGCAAGAGAATCGCTTGAGCCCAAGACTTGGAGGTTGCTGTGAGCTGTGATGCCACAGCACTCTACCCAGGGCGACAGCTTGAGGCTCTGTCTCAAAAAAAAAAAAAATTAAATTCCATGATCCAATATAACATGATCCTATTTATATTTTAAGATCCATCATGTACTACAAGTTTACGTATACACATATATGTTTATAAATGTATATTAACAACTTTATTGAAACATAGTTCACATATCACACATTTAAAGTATATGTTTACTTTTTTTTTTTTTGAGACAGAGCTTCAAGCTGTCCCCCTGGGTAGAGTGCTATGACATCACAGCTCATAGCAACCTCCAACTCCTGGGCTCAAGCGAGTCTCCTGCCTCTGCCTCCCAAGTAGTTGGGACCACAGGCGTCCACCACAACGCCTGGCTATTTTTTGGTTGCAG
>NW_003852482.1:8471313-8477855 GCF_000181295.1 Otolemur garnettii
AAAAAAAAAAAAAAAAAAGTGAACAACTCAAGGCCAGGCACTGTGGCTCACACCTATAATTCTAGCACTCTGGGAGGCCAAGGCAGGTGTTTACTTGAGCTCAGAAGTTCAAGACCAGCTTGAGCAAGAGCAAGAACCTCTCTGTACTAAAAGTAGAAAAACTAGCCAGGCATAGTGGCACATGCCTATAGTGAGCTGAAAGAGAGGCTGAGGCAAAAGGATTGCTCAAGCCCAAGAGTTTGAACTTGCTCTGAGCTATGATGCCACAGCATTCTACCCAGGGTGATAGAGTGAGATTCTGTCTCAATAAAAAAAAAGTAAACAATTCAATGGGTTTTAGTATATTCTCAAGAGTTGTGCATATACAACTATCATCCATCAACCGTGCAACCATTATCACCATCTAATTTTTTGTTTTATTTATTTTTTTGAGACAGAGTCTCATTGTGTTGCCCTTGATAGAGTGCTGTGGTGTCACAGCTCGCAGCAACCTCAAACTCCTGGGCTTAAGTGATTCTCTTACCTCAGCCTCCCAAGTAGCTGCGACTACAGGGGCCTGCCACAATGCCCAGCTATTTTTGTTGTTGCTGTGGTTGTCATTTTTGTTTTAGCCAACCTCAGTGTTGTGGCCGGCGCCCTACCCACTGAGCTACAGGCACCACCCACCATCTAATCTAATGTTAGACCTTAGCACCTCAACTTTAAGTCACAGCTAATCTACTTCTTTTCTGTATAGATTAGTCTATTTCAGACATATGAATATATGTATAACATAGCAGTATAACATATGTTCTTTCATGATTTTTTTTTCATTTGGCATAAAGTTATCAAGGTTCATCCATATTATAACATGTACCAGTACTTCATTCCTTGGGTTTTTTTTTTTCTTTTTTGAGACAGAGTCTCACTTTGTCACTCTCAGTAGAGTGCTGTAAAATCACAGCTCACAGCAACCTCAAACTCTTAGACTCAAATGATTCTCTTGCCTCAGCCTTTCAAGTAGCTGGGACTACAGGTGCTCGCCACAACGCCCAGTTATTTTTAGAGACCAGGTCTTGCTCTAGCTTATGCTGGTCTTGAACCTGTGAACTCAGGCAATCCACCCGCCTCGGCCTCCCAGAGTGCTGGGATTACAGGTGTGAGCCACTGCACCTGGCCTCATTCCTTGTATTAATGAACAATATTCCATTGTATTAGTTAATATAGCATTCCATATTATAGCCGTTCACCAGTTGATGGGCATCTGGATTGTTTGTGCTTCTTGGCTAGGATGAATGCTGCTGCTATGAATATTTGTATACAAGTTTCTGTATGGATGTATTTTCATTTTTTTTCAGTAAATACCTAAGAGTGGAATTGCTGGATTAAATCATATTCCATGCTTAGCTTTAGTCTCGCTGTGTTGCTCAAGCTAGAGTCCCGTGGCATCTAACTTCTGCACTCAAGCAAACCTCTTGCCTTAGCCTCCCAAGTAGCTGGGACTATAGGCATGCACCACCATGTCTGGCTAATTTTTCTATTTTTTGTAGAGGTGGTGGTCTCAGTCTTGCTCAGGCTGGTCTTAAACTCCTGAGCTCAAACGAGCCACCTGCCTCAGCCTCTCAAAGTGCTAGGATTGTAGGCATGAGCCACTGTACCCAGCCTTTATGCTTAACTTTTCTTTTTTTATTGTTGTGGAATCATTGAGGGTACAATGAGCCGGGTTATATTGCTTGCATTTGCTGGGTGAAGTCCCTCTATTAATAATGTCCTTCCCCCAAGAGGTGTGTCACACACCATGGCCCCACACCCCCCTCCCTCTTTCCCTCTCTCCTCACCCCATTCCCCCTGCCCCCACCATGTACTACCATCAATTGTCCTCATATCAGAATTGAGTACATTGGATTCTTGCTTCTCCATTCTTGTGACATGCTTAACTTTGAGGAACTGCCAAACTGTTTTCCAAAGTAGCTACACTATTTTTTATTTATTCATTTTTTTGCGGTTTTTGGCTGGGGCTGGGTTTGAACCCACCACCTCCGGCATATGGGGCCAGCACCCTACTCCCTTTGAGCCACAGGTACTGCCCTGCACCATTTTACTTTATTATTTATTTATTTATTTTTGAGACAGATCTTATTCCATCACCCTGGGTAGAGGGCTGTGATGTCATAGCTCAGCACAGCAACCTCAAACTCTTGGGCTTGAGCAATCCTCTTGCCTCAGCTTCCCAAGTAGCTGGGACTACAAGCATGCCCACCATGCACCACCATTACAGGAAGGAGCCACTGGGCCTGGCCAGCTGCACCATTTTATTTTATTTATTTTTGAGACAGAGTTTTACTATGTTGCCCTCGGTAGAGTGCCGCACATCACAGCTCACAGCAACCTCAAACTCTTGGGCTTAAGCAATTCTCTTGTCTCAGCCTCCCAAGTAGCTGGGACTACAGGTGCCTGCCACAACACCTGGCTATTTTTTTGTTGTAGTTGTCATTGTTGTTTAGAGGCCTGGGCCGGGTTTGAACTGGCCATCCCCAGTGTATGTGACCAGTGCCCTAACCACTGGGCTACAGGCGCCAAGCCAGCTACACTTTTTTTTTTGTAGAGACAGAGTTTCACTTTATCGCCCATGGTAGAGTGCCGTGGCGTCACAGCTCACAGCAACCTCCAACTCCTGGGCTTGGGCGATTCCCTTGCCTCAGCTTCCCGAGTAGCTGGGATTACAGGTGCCGGCCACAACACCCCGATATTTTTTGTTGCAGTTTGGCCAGGGCCAGGTTTGAACCCACCACCCTCGGTATGTGGGGGGGCGCCTTGCCCACTGAGCCACAGGCACTGCCCAAGCTACACCATTTTAAATTTTCATAAACAATATATGAAAATTCTTGAGTGGTGCCTGTGGCTCAGTAAGTAGGGCGCTGGCCCCATATACCAAAGGTGGCAGGTTCAAACCCAGCCCCTGCCAAACTGCAACCAAAAATTGCCGGGCATTGTGGTAGGCACCTGTGCTCCCAGCTACTCAGGAGGCTGAGGCAAGATAATCGCCTAACCTCAAGAGCTGGAGGTTGCTGTGAGCTGTGGTGCCACAGCACTCGACCAAGGGCGACAAAGTGAGTCTGTCTCTAAAAAGAAAAAAAGAAAGAAAATTCTCATCTCTCCATATCCTTGTCAGCACATATTATTGTCTGTCTCTGATCATACCTATCCTAGGAGTACAAAAATATAACGAACTGTGTTTTGTTTTGTTTTGTTTTTAGGCAGAGTCTCACTATGTTGCCCTTAGTTGAGTACCCTGGCGTCTCAGGTGGCTCAGCTCACAGAAACGTCAGACTCTTGGGCTTAAGTGATTCTCTTGCCTCAGCCTCCCAAGTAACTGGGACTACAGGCGCCTGCCACAACGCCCGGCTATTATTTTGTTGCACTTGTTACTGTTGTTTAGCTGGCCTGGTCCAGGTTTGAACCGCCAGCCTCTGTGCATGTGGCTGGCGATGTAGCTACTGTGCTACAGGCACCAAGCCACTTACTGTGGTTTTTATTTGCATTTCCCTAATGACTAATAATGTTGAGCATCTTTTCATGCACTTATTGGCCATATCTACTTTGGAAAAAGGTCTATTCTAGTCTTTGGACCATTTTAAATTGAGTTAGCTTTTTGGTATTTTTAATATTTAATAGTGGAAAGATTTGGGTTGTGTACTTTTTTTTTTGAGACAGAGCCTCAAGCTGTCCCCCTGGGTAGAGTGCTGTGGCATCACAGCTCACAGCAACCTCCAACTCCTGGGCTCAAGCGAGTCTTCTGCCTTAGTAGCTGGGACCACAGACGCCTGCCACAACGCCCAGCTATTTTTTTGGTTGCAGCCGTCATTGTTGTTTGGCAGGCCAGGGCTGCATTTGAACCCACCACTTTAGGTGTATGTGGCTGGTGCCACAGGCGCAGAGCCAGATTTGGTTTTTTGTTGCTTTTTGCTGTCTCTTGAGACAGTTGCCTGGGCTAGAATGCAGTGGTGTCATCATAGCTCATTGCAGCCTTCAACTCCTGGGCTCAAGCAATCTTCCACCTCAGTCTCCCCAGTAGCTGGGACTACAGGTGTGTGCCACCACATCTGTCTAATTTTTAAATTTTTTGTACAGATGGGAATCTCCTCATGTCGCCCAGGCTGGTCTCAAACTTCTGGCCTCTAGCCATCCTCCACCTTAGCCTCTCAAAATGCTAGGATGAGGGGTATGAAGCATCACATCAGGCCTCATTGAAAGTTCTTTGTATATTCTGGATTGTCATTCTTTTTTTTTTTTAGAGACAGTCTCATTTTGTCGCCCTCGGTAGAGTGCTGTGGCATCACAGCTTACAGCAACCTCCAGCTCTTGGGCTTTGGCGATTCTCATGACTCAGCCTCCCGAGTAGCTGGGACCACAGGCGCCTGCCACAACGCCCAGCTATTTTTGGTTGCAGTTTGGCCGGGGCTGGGTTTGAACCTGACACCCTTGGTATATGGGGCTGGCGCCCTACACACTGAGCCACAGGTGCTGCCCCTGGATCATCATTCTTTTCTTTTTTTTGAGACAGAGCCTCAAGCTGTCACCCTGGGTAGAGTGCTATGACATCACTCTACAGGTGGGACACCACTCTACCTGGGACTACAGGTACCTGTCACAAGACCTGGCTTTGTTTTTTGTTGTTGTTGTTTGTTTGTTTGTTTGTTTGTTTTTTGGTTGCAGCTGTCGTTGTTTGGCAGCCCGGGCTGGATTCGAACCCGTCAGCTCAGATGTATGTGGCTGGTGCCTTAGCCACTTGAGACACAGGCACCAAGCCAGGATCATCATTCTTTGTCAGATATATGAATTGCAAATAATCTTTTTCCATTCTGTGGGGTTTTTTTTTTTTATTTTTCTGATCAAAAGTTTTTAGTTTTTTTTTTTTGTTTTTTTTTTAAGACAGAACCTCAAGCTGTCGCCCTGGGTAGACTGCCGTGGCATCACAGTTCATAGCAACCTCCAACTCCTGGGCTTAAGCGATTCTCTTGCCTCAGCCTCCCAAGTAGCTGGGACTACAGGCGCCTGCCACAACGCCCAGCTGTTTTCTGGTTGCAGCTGTCATTGTTGTTTGGCAGGCCCAGGCTGGATTCGAACCCACCAGCTTAGGTGTATGTGGCTGGCACCTTAGCCACTTGAGCCATAGGTGCGAAGCAAAGTTTTTAGTTTTGATGAAATCCAATTTATTGGGGTGATACCTGTGACTCAAAGGAGTAGTGTGCCGGCCCCATATACCAGAGGTGGCCAGTTCAAACCCAGCCCCAGCCAAAAACTGGAAAAAAGAAAAAAAAAAAAGGAAAAGAAAAGAAATCCAATTTATTTTTTCTTTTGTTGCTTATGTGGGCTCAGAAAACAGTAACCCCCAAATCAAAGTCTCAGAAGCAGCTTCAGAAGCAAAAGTTTTTCTCTGACCTTTTCTGGCCCTCCAGTCTAAGGCCCTCCCGTCTAGGTCTCATTCTCCCCTGAGACTAGCCACAGAAACCAGAATCCCTCCTTCCTCAGGCAGGTAATAAAAACCAAACTCCTTTTCCCCAAAGCCAGTCATAAAACTTTTAAATATTACTTTAACAGGCTCAGTGCCTGTGGCTCAAATGGCTAAGGCGCCAGCCACATACACCTAAGGTGGTGCGTTCAAATACAACCCAGGCCCACCAAACAACAATGACGGCTGCAACCAAAAAAATAGCCAGGCGTTGTGGTGGGCGCCTGTGGTCCCATCTACTTGGGAGGCTAAGGCAGGAGACTCACTTGAGCCCAGGAGTTGGAGGTTGCTGTGAGCTGTGATGCCATAGCACTCTACCCAGGGGAACAGCTTGAGACTCTATCTCAAAAAAAAAAAAAATATATATATATATACTTTAACATTTCTTCTGCCTTTCTGTGTAAAAACCAACCATAAGGAAATTATGTGACCTACCTTATTTGACCTCCTTATTCCTGATATGGCTCTGTCCCAAAAGGAATGCATGCTCAGAGAGGCAAGAGAGAACCTGGATAGACAGGCCTTGCTGTGTTTCCCCTTTTTGTTCAATCAAATCTCTACACCGCTATCCATACTGGTTTTTCAGATGGCCAATGGGTAACTTTCCTCTTGACCTCTATAATGTCATATCCGAAAAACCCATTGTCTAATCCAAAGTCAAAGACTCACTCCTACATTTTCCCCTAAAAGTGTTACAGTTTTAGCTCTTACACGTCATTTTTTTTTTTAAGACTAAGGGTCAGGCTCAGGCTCATGCCTATAATCTTAGCACTCTGGGAGGCTGAGGTGGGAGGATCTGTTGAGCTCAGGAATAGGAGACCAGACTGAGCAAGAGTGAGACTCCGGTCTATAATAAAAAGAGAAAAATTAGGTGGGTGTTGTGGTGGTGCCTGGGGTCCCAGTGACTTGGGAGGCTGAGGCAGGAGAATTGCTTGAACTCAGGAGTCTGAGATTGCTGTGAGCTAGGCCAATGCCATGGCACTGGTACTCTAGCATGGGCAACAGAGTGAGATTGTCACACAAAAAAAAAAAAAAAGAAGAAGAAAAGAAA
>NW_003852482.1:8478083-8484684 GCF_000181295.1 Otolemur garnettii
CTGGGGATTCGAACCCGCCACCTTAGGTGTACGTGGCTGGCGCCTTAGCCGGTTGAGCTATAGGCGCCAAGCCGAAAAGAAAAGTTCTTTCTATCTTGAGTTGAGTTCTATCTCCTTGTAGCAGCAGTTGAACTACAATCAACAAATAATCCGATACTGGGCACATTGGCTATTTTGGAGGCTGTGGCAGGAGGATCCGTTGAGCCCAGGAGTTTGATGTTACAGTAGGCTATGATCAGGTTACTGGACTCAACCTAGGCAACAGATTGATACACTGTCTCAAGAAAAGAAAAAGAAAGAAGGAAGGAAGGAAAGAAAAGAAAGAGATAAAAAGAAAGAGAGAGAGAAAAGCAAGTAGTACCTTAACTGAGACCAGAAGGCACAGAAGCAGCCTGCTGGATATGGATGGGTGCAAGAGTGTTTAGTCTCAGAGGAATTATTTGAGCCTATGGGAGAGAGGGGGATCATTGTATGAACCAAAACCGCTTTATGCTGTTAGGTTGAAGAATGAAAGGGGAAGCTAAGGGGACAGGAATGAGAAGCCAGAGAGAAAAACCAGACAGATCATTAAAATCTTTGTGTGGGCAGCGCCTGTGGCTCAAAAGGGTAAGGCGCCGACCCCATATGCTGGAGGTGGCGGGTTCAAACCCAGCCCCGGTCAAAAAAATAAAATAATAATAATAATAATAAAGTCTTTGTGTTAAGAGTTGTCAGAGGACTGCCTGATTTATAGTTTGGAAAAGTCACTCTGGGACTGCAAGTATGCGGAGGCTGTGAAGGGAAGGGGCAGGGAGTTCTGTTAGGAAGCTGTTGCAGAAATCCAGAGAAGAAATGGTGATAGACAGAAGCTGGCCCCACTCGGGGAGGAGAGAAGGGGCTGGTTTGAGGGATGTTTAGGACTTGGTGAGCGGAGGAAGCGCTGAGGGAAATGCACTTCCAATTTCTCCCGCGTAAGCTCGATTGCCGGGGGGTCCCTTCACCTGCTCGTTTTAGGGGGAGGTGAAGACAGCGTCTGGCCCTGAGTGTGACTAACCGTGACGAACCCAAGACATGTTCTGTTGGATGGAGAGAGCTGGAGCTCAGAGTCAGTCCTGTCCTTAAGCTCCGCCCGGGCTCCGGTGAACGGCTGCGTCAGAGTGGGAACCCAAGGTCACACGGGCGGGTCGCTCCAAAGCCTGGGAGCACCCTGCGCGTGCTCTGAGCCTGGGGCGGCAGGCCGCTCGCTCCTCCACTCACTCGTACGCCCGGCCGGGGGCCAGGAGCGAGCCGCCTGCGGGGCCCCGGAACCTTCTGCAGCGCCTCCCGCGTTCGCCGCGGGAGTCATCGGGGGAACCCGTTCGCTGTTGCTAAGGGGCGGCCCCGGAAGTGACGCGCCCGGGGTTTGTTGACAGCGGAGGCGGCGGCGGCTGCAGGCTCCGAGCTGTAGGAGCCGGATCGGGGGAGGGGCCGGGCCCGGGAGCCAGCACCCGGTAGCCCACAGCCCCGCCGGCAGCCCTAAGGGCAAGGTAACGGCCGCGGAGGCCCCGTCGCGACCCCCTCCCGCCCGGGGCTCCAGTCCCCGGATCCCAAGCTCCTCCCCGTCGACCCGGTCTCCCCCGGACCCCGGCACTAGCCTGACGAGATCCCCAACCTACTGAGGCGCTCTGGCCCCAGATTCTCCCGCTTCATCCTCCGCTTCTCCTCGCCTACGAAGCATCCTGTCCGCCTCCCAACGCTGAGGGCAGCCCCATCCCAGGGTAGGTCCTGGACCCCGGGCCAAGGGATGTACCTGCGTCTTCCTCCTTCGCCTCCTGCCTCCAGGGCCTAAGCATCTCCGCTGCAACCGTTTGCAGAGGTCCATCTCAGCCAATGGTGGGAGGGCTCCCTTCTCTGTCCCTGCCGCCAGATCTGAGAAACGTGCTATTAAAACTGAGCTCCCGTCCTCCAGAAAGAAAATGACGCCCTGTCGGATGCCCCTACAAGATGGGGAATCGATGTAGGGCTGAAAGGGCCAGCTTCTGCCCCTCCTACCTGTTGGATGAGTTTAAGTTCCCCCAGAGCAGTCCCCCCCTTAAAAGCTCAGGGACGACTTGGATTACGAGTCAGCTCCCAAAAGGGATGACAAGGTGCAGGGAAATCCAGCAGGGTGGGAAAGGGATGGGTGGGGTTGCAACCTGAGGGCAAAGGGAGCCTGATAGGTGAGTTGAAAGTGGAACTGACTCTGCTGGCCACTATAGCTTTGTGGGTGGAACTACTTGACTACTCTTGGACGGAAGGAGTCCAAGATTTCCAATCTTTGCCTATTCCTATTAGTGCATTCGATTTTTAAGGGGGAGGGGGAGATGCCTGATACCTTGGGAAAATCCTCCTATATGATATTTACCACGGAAGTTTCTCATCAGGGTTCAGACTGGCTAGGATGAGCATGAAAGACAGATTTGAAAAGGGTCACAGGCCAGGCTTGGTGGCTCACACCTGTAATCTCAACACTCTGGGAGGCCTAGGTAGGTGAATCACTTGAGCTCACAAGTTCAAGACTAGCCTGAGCAAGAGGGAGACCCCTGTCTCTTTAAAAAACAAAAAAACTAGGTGGCTCAGCACCCCATAGCACAGTGGTTGGGGCGCCAGGCATGTACACCGAAGGTGGCGGCGGGTTTGAACCCAGCCAGCTAAAACAACAATGACAACTGCAACAACAACAAAAATAGCCAGGCGTTGTGGCGGCTGCCTGTAGTCCTAGCTACTTGGGAGGCTGAGGTAAGAGAATTGCTTGAGCCCAAGAGTTTGAGGTTGCTGTCAGCTGTGATGCCATAGCACTCTACCCAGGGGAACAGCTTGAGACTCTATCTCAAAAAAAAAAAAAAAAAAGGTTCAGAGCCCATAGCTCAGTGAGTTGGGCACTAGCCACATACACCAAGGCTGAAGGTTTCAAGCCCAGCCCAGGACTGCTAAAAAACAATGACAACTGCAACAAAAAAAAGCCGAGCATCTTGGCGGGCACCTATAGTCCTAGCTACTTGGGAGGCTGAAGCAAGAGAATAGCTTAAGCCCAAGAGTTTAAGGTTGCTGTGAGCTATGATGCCACGACACTCTACCCAGGGTGACATAGTGAGACTCTGTCTCAAATAAGTAAATAAAACATCCGAGCAATGTGGTGGGCACCTGTAGTCCCAGTGTGCCAGCAACTCTGGAGGCTGAGGCAAGAGAATAGCTTGAGCCCCAGAGTTTGAGGTTACTGTGAGCTATAATGCCATGCACTCTACCGGGCCCAAGAAAGTGAGACTCTGTTTTACAAACAAAAAGGGTCATAGTAGGCTATACTTAGAGCAGGAGGTGGTTGCCAGAGATGAAGGGCTTCTCTACCTTGGTTAATTTGTTCATTCAGCAAATAATAAACATATAATCTGTAGGATGGTAATAAGTGCTGTGGAGGAAAAAAAGGAAGAACCATGAGGAGGGGCAGAGTGGGAGTCGCCTTTGTATAGAAGGTGGTCAGAGAAGGTCTCTAATAAGTGACTTTTGAGCAGAGATGAGTGAGGAAGCAGGCCATGCAGCTCCCTAGTGTCAGAGCATTCAATAGCAAGTACAAAAGTCCTATGGTGGTATGCCTTTTGAAACACCAAGAGGACAGGGGTGCTGGAGTAGGCCGAAGGAGGGGAAAAATGGTTGGGGAGGAAGTCATAGAACAGTGGAGACCAAATAATAGTGGGCATGTCAGCAGATATCTGTGTGATATAGAGCCACAGGGTATCTAATGGGGCACCCTTTCAGAACTGTACTTGTTAAAGAGTCTGGTGGTTGGAGAAAATACAGATTTGTTTTACATGACAAACAGCTATTGTGCTCTGGCCTTGTGTTATAAGTATGCCTTTTCCATTTGTAATGACCATTGATGGAATAAATACAAAGAACCATGTCCATTGAGTAGCATTTAAGATGCTGCTGCTTCCTGGTTGTTTGGTCAACAGACCTTTGTCCACCTCAGTCTTCTTATCTGTACAGTAGGGTTATTGAGCTAAATGAGGTCATACACTGATGTGCTTAGTACAATGTTTTGCACAGAGTAAGTACTCAACATAGTGATCGTAATGATGAGGATGGTGTGATGAGGAGGAGTGTTTTCATGTGTTTCGACCTCAGAGCCTTTCCTTTAGCACTAGCTGGTGGTGTCACAAGCTCTGGCTGCCTTCCTGAGTCACTGGAGATTTGGAGAACTATAGGGGAGGCAAGGTAGAAACTGCATGACACTCCTCAGTGGTAACAGTGGGTACATATTCTACAGGGAGGATGGAAGCTTTTTTGACACCAGTAGAAGGTGATGGAGCTTTTAAAGAGAACCCAGAATCCCCAGCACTTGGGAGGCCGAGGCAGGTGGATTGCCTGAGCTCACAGGTTTAAGACCAGCCTGAACCAGAGTGAGACCTCATCTCTAAAAAAATAGCCAGGAGTTGTGGCAGGTACCTGTACTCCCAGCTACTTGGGAGGCTGAGGCAAGAGAATTGTTTAAGCCCAGGAGTTTGAGGTTGTTGTGAGCTATGATAGTATGGCACTCTACCAAGGGTTACAACAAAGTGAGACTCTGTCCCAAAAAAAAAAAAGAAAGAAAGAAAAGAAAAAGAACCCAGAATCCCTATTCTGCCACATAAAATAGTTAAAGTGGCTCAGTGTCCGTAGCTCATTGGTTAGGGCGCCAGCCACATACATTGGAGCTGGTGGGTTCGAACCTGGCCCAGGCCTGCTAAACAACAACAACTACAACAGCAACAACAACAAAATAGCCAGGCGTTGTGGTGGATGCCTGTAGTCCCAGCTACTTGGGAGGCTGAGGCAAGAGAATTGCTTAAGCCCAAGAGTTTGAGGTTGCTGTGAGCTGTGATGCCACAGCACTCTACTAAGGGCAACATAGTGAGACTCTGTCTCAGTAAAAAACTAAATAAAATAGTTAAAGTGATGATGGTATTGAAATGAATGTGGCTTGGAGACAGATTGAGAGGGGCAGTATATGCTGGGTCTAGATGTGCAGGTGAGGTGTGTGTGGTCAACCCGCTGTGGGGACTCCTGATCCTGAAGTGCCCAGCAGAGGCCAAGGTTTTGCAGCCTGCCTATGGGGAACAGAACCACAACTGATCTCCTTCCTCGCCTCCCAAGCATGGACTATGTCATCAGACCTGGGTCACAGGCTGAGCAGGGCAACAGGGCCAGAGGATTTGAACATGAAAGGTCAGAGCGCTTAGAAGCTGAGAGCCAGCATGTTAGAGCAGGCTGTTGTGAATCAGAGCCCCAGGCTAGTGACCTGGGGATCTGGTTCAAGACCTAGCTTTGCTGCTAGCTGACTATGTGAACTCAGGCAAGTTCCATTTCCTCTCTGGCCCTCAGTTTTCCTGTCTGTATACTGAGAAAGATGGCCTTCTCCTACCTCCTGTTAAATTTGATGGCTACTGGGAGGATGAAATGAGACACAGGTTGTGAAAGAATTAGGCAGACTATAAAGCGCTCTACAAAGTAAAGGTTCTTATTATCATTACTGCCACCAGGATTCTTCTGAAGGCATGGTTTGAGGGCACACTAGAGAAAGGTCTGCTCTGGCACCATGGTTGTTTTGTTTGGCTTTCCAGCTGTTAGTCCTGAAATGTGAGTTCACAGACCCATGTCAGTTCATCTATTTGGGGGCCAGCATATCTTATATCTGGTTCAATCACTGAAGCTGATTTTCCAGCTTCAGAAATGAGAAGGGTCTCTCTAAGCATTATTTTTAGGAACATCCCCATTCATAATTACTGGTTACCACCTTCCTGCTATTATTTCATAACATCTCCACAGCAACCCCACAAGGCAGTTGCCATTCACAGCACATTGACAGGTAAAGACCTTGATACATATTGAGGCTAGAAAATACTGGCTTATAGAGCTGAGACTCCTTCGCCTGCAACTACCCATTCACATATTCGGTATGTAATTGAGGCCCCAGGAATCACAAAGTCTCCCTGCCCTCAGGAAGCTTCCAATCCTATGGCCAGAAAATGTCCTATGCCCATGGAATGGTTGCCAGCAAAACTGGATCATCTGTGCTCAGTGCGGACACACAGAGTTGTAAGGAATCAGTGGAAGCTCGTGCAGCAGGAAGGAAAGCTGAGTCTTGGAGAAATAGTTCCTGCCTGTAGCATAAAGGTAAAGAGCCTGAGCTTTAGTTGGGCACTTATTGGGGGACTTTGCATAACCACTGGATATTTGTGAATCACCATAGTTTCTTCAGATGGGAACGCAAGCTCAAAATACTGACTCTGGAACTAATGAATACATATATGTGTATCTGTTTGTACACATACATAGTCCATGGCAAATTATGTCACCACTCAGCCTCAGCTACTTCTTCTGTAAGTTGTAGATTATAACTCCTGCCTTCTTGGGTGTTGAGATAATTAAATGAATTAGTGCTTATCAAGTACTTAGCAGTGTACACTTGGTACTTAGCTCGGGTTTGATTACAAGAATAGGACCCAGGCAGTCTGATTCCTAGCCTAACTCAGCCTCCTAAGACCTCTCTGCCTCCAGGTAGCACCAGCAGTCCCTTAGCTATGATGAGTATTCCTCCCTCATTCCATCTTTCTTTTTTTTTTTTTTT
>NW_003852482.1:8484855-8487962 GCF_000181295.1 Otolemur garnettii
ATCATTGTTGTTTGGCAGGTCCGGGCTGGGGATTCGAACCCGCCACCTTAGGTGTACGTGGCTGGCGCCTTAGCCGGTTGAGCTATAGGCGCCGAGCCCATTCCATCTTTCTAACATAGCCTTCCCTGAAGATTTAGTCTTCTCAGCTTTTTCAGGCCAGATAACCTCTGGTCATCACCTGCACCCCCTGGAGACCCCGACACTTGCCCTGACTTCCCTCACAGTCGTCTCACACCTGCAATCTCTGGGCCATGATCTGTTCCTCCTGGAAAGCGTCCAGCCCCTGTAAATAGGGCATTTGTTTGGGTTTTCCCCCCAGTTCCTGGGTTAATATTTCACAGGTGGACATAGCTCCAAGGCTTAGAGCTGCTGGCTTCCCCAGTCACTCCGTCCCCTGGATGAGGTCCATACTTCCTCCTCTGGACCTCAGTTTCTCATTATCCTCTGTTGTGTCAATGGCTGGACTGAAGATGGAATGATTTGGTGAGAAGCGTGGGTTTGCTTTAGTTTATATCTCTTTGTTTTTTTTAGAGACAGAGTCTCACTTTATTGCCCTCAGTAGTGTGCGATGGCATCACAGCTCACAGCAACCTCCAAATCCTGGGCTTAGGTGATTCTCTTGCCTCAGCCTCCCGAGTAGCCAGGACTACAGGCGCCTGCCACAACGCCCAGCAATTTTTTTGTTGCAGTTTGGCCGGGGCTGGGTTTGAACCTGCCACCCTCGGTATGTGGGGCTGGCGCCCTACCCACTGAACCACAGGCACTGCCCTGCATCTCTTGTCAGTTTTTTGACAAGCTTCTTATTAGTTGTGTGTGCCTCAGTGTCTTTTTCAGAAAATGGGGTAGCATTCTTGATCTCAGTGAAGTACTGAGATAATTCCAACAACAGCAAACCTTTGTTCTGTTAAATACCCTGTGCAAGTTGGGCATGGGGGATACAATAGTGCTTGCCCCCTGCAACTCCCCCCAACCAGATGTTGGTCCTGTCCTGCAGGGACTCACAGGCTGGAGGAAGGGTCAGCAAATTGTTTCACAAATGATTAATAAGCTACAAGTACAGGCTATCAGGAAATGTTTCATTGGTTAAATGAGAGGCGATAATGTATGAAATAGAGCCTGTAAGGAACTTTACGACCACATCTGGAAACATCCAACATGGAGGCAGTGCAGTAGTGACTTTTTTTCCCTTTTCTCTCCCACTTCCCATCTCCAAGGATGTCCTAAGTCCCAGATAGATCCAGTTTTAGAGAATCTGCAAGGGAAAGAATGGAGAAAGACTATAGATATGGTAGTCTGTCATAGTCCCCTCTCTTCCCAAGTTGCCAGAATTCCAGATGGACAAGAATGGGTGCCAGACCTGCATCTGAATGGGGCATAAGTGTCAGAGGGCTGTAGCCCCAGGCTTCTCTGCCTCGGTGCCAAAATGAGAATGGTTTCTTCCTTCTCCAGCTCCCCCCAATCCCAAGAAGCAGGGTTGGCACTGCCAAAGGGAAGTCATCAGATGGTACCATCTTCCCAGGTCATCTCTGGGGGGCTTTTGGTGACCTTGTGACTAATTAGCGTTTCTTCCACCTGTGCAGCAGTGTTAAGGCAGAGTAGCTACCTGGGGTATGGGCTCAGACCTGCAGGAAGAAGGCAAAGCCTTGGTGGTTCTTTCTCATTCAGAGTCATGAAGTGTCATCTGCAGTCACTGGGTGGCCAGCAGTGCCTTGGGCACTGGGCAGGGAGAACACAAGAGCAGTGCTGTGCCTCCAAGGCATCCTGCAGATCACAGTTTGTGGGTCCTTCTTGGTTTCTTTCTCAAGCCTTTGTTGAAAGCTGCTATGTGGCAGGTCCCAGGCTGGGTGCTGAGTGCTTTCTTTGTTCATTTAGCAGTTGCACTTGGGCCTGTGGTGCCAGTGCCCCTTGCACCCCCTCTGCTTGCAGCCTGGGTACTTCTTTTCCTTCTTCCTCAGAATAACTTTCCCTTCCTTCTTTTCCCACAAGAGTTAACTAGGGCTTTTCTTTTGGGTCTCAGCTAAAATATCACTTCTAAGGATACCTGCTCTGACTCCAGGGTCCAGGGCAGGTCCTCAAGTTAGGCACTCAAAGCCTTAGAACACTGGTCCCAATTACATACTATGCATTTGTGTGCTTTTAAGGTGGGTAAGGTAGATTCTGTCTCCCTCCAGAGCTGGTTTGCAAGGTCCTTGCCTGGTTTGCTCACATTGGACCCATAATGCCCAGTAGGTGGTTACTGAGTGAATAGGCCTAAGGGTGCCATGCCAAACAAAACAGATTGCCTCTGCCATGGTGGAGCTGGCCGTCTGTCAGGGAAGCAGATGATTAAAGCAGCATCAGTACAAAGCGTTCGTTGCTGTGGGGGGGCCTGTGGCACACACAGCAGGAACACCCAGCAGGTCAGGGATGGCTTCCCAGAGGAAGTAACTTTGACGCTGGGACCACTGGCAGCAGTTGAATTTGGATGGGGTCCATCAAAGAAGAGCAGGAAGGCAAAGATCTAAAGGTGACCTGTGCCTAGGGCCCATTGCCAAGGTGCTGAAGTGGACCAGGCTGGCTGGAGTAGGGGGTCAGTGGGGACCAAGTAGGCAAGAAAGCTGGTTCTAATTCTGGAGGCCCTGCCAGACGAGATTGGACTTGTCACTTTCCAGCAGGGCGAGGTCTCTCTGCCAGTAGCACTCCCTTCAGCTCCAGTTTGCCACGCGAGAGAGGCTGCAAGGCCCCTGACAATCTGGAAGTAAATGAAGGCAGAGGAAGGCCATGCCCTTTGTGCCTTCCCTTAAGGGTTTTACATTGCCAGTGGGACAGTTAACCCAGTGTGCCTTGTGGGAAACCCAGGCCTGGGAAGCACAGGCCCAGAGCTGGACTAGGACAGACCCTGCTCCTTGTTGTAGAGATGAGGTCTCACTATGTTGTGCAGACTGGTCTTGAACTCAGGGCCTCTACTAATCCTCCTTCCTTAGCCTCCCAAATTGCTAGGATTACAGACATGAGCCATTGCACCTAGCCTTAAAAATTTTTTCTTTGAGGCTCGGCGCCTGTGGCTCAAGTGGCTAAGGCGCCAGCCATGTACACCTAAGGTGGCGGGTTCGAATCCAGCCCAGGCC
>NW_003852482.1:8488640-8498332 GCF_000181295.1 Otolemur garnettii
CTGGGACCACAGGTGCCCGCCACAACACCCGGCTATTTTTTGGCTGCAGCCGTCATTGTTGTTTGGCAGCCCAGGCTGGATTCAAACCCGCCAGCTCAGGTGTATGTGGCTGGTGCCTTAGCCACTTGAGCCACAGGCACTGAGCCTTTTTTCATTTTTAATAGAGACAAAGTCTCACTCTTGCTCAGGCTGGTCTCCACAAACTCCTGAGCTCAAGGGATCCTCCCACTTTGGCCTCCCAGAGTGCTAGGATTACAGACGTGAGCTGCTGTGCCGGCCCATTTTTGAACCTACTAGAGTAAAACATAAATGGATTGATACAGTATATATTCTTTTTTTCTGGCTCCTTTCAGTAAACATTTTGAGGTTCATCCAAGCACTTAACAGTTGGTTGTATGTTCTCACTGCAATGAGTACTTCATGAGTAAATGTACCATAATTATCCATTCTAATGTCAGTGGATATTCAGGTTCTCTTTCATTTGGGGCCATTATGAGTAGTGCTACTGTGAACATTCTATTTAGTTTACGGTCAGTCTCTGGGTTATGAATGAGGTAGGTTCTGTAGCTTTGTTATTAAGTTAAATTTGTATGTAAATTGGAACAGGTACATTTACCTATTACCTGTAATAGCCTCCATTCATAAGTTCATATGTCAGATATTTGTAACTCAGATGCTTACCATAATAGCCTCCATTCATAAGTGTGAGTTATACATAGTAGGATCTTTGTAACTTGGGTGCAAATTTACATACGTGTTTCTGTTGGGTATGAAACTATAAGTGTGTGAAATTGCAAAACATTGAACATACGTGTATGTTCAACTTAGCAAATAATGTTCAACAAGTATTCTAAGGCCCAATATGGTAGCTCACATCTGTAATTCTAGCATGCTGGGAAGCTGAGGCAGGAGGATCACTTGAGCTCAGGAGTTAGAGACCAGCCTGAGCAAGAGCAAGGCCCCTTGCTGGGGTACCTACAGTCCCAGCTACTTGGAAGGCTGAGACAGGAGGATTGAGGTTGCTGTGATGGAGGCTGAGGCCATGGCACTCTAGCCCAGATAATAGAGGAAGACACTGTCTCAAAAACAAACACAAAACAAATAAGTGTTCCAGTTACACTCCCAGTTCACACTAATTTACACTCTGACCAATAGTATGCAAGACTTCTCACTGTTCTGGGTAATGCCTGTGTTGTTGTTGCTGTTGTTTTTAATTGAGCCAACTAGTGGGTGGGAAATGGCCTCTCATTGTGGTTTTACCATGCATTTCCCTAATACTAATGAAGCTGAGAGCTTTTCCTATGTTTATTGTTTGTCCATTTCACTATCCTCCTTTATGAAATGCCTGTTCAAGTCTTTTCCCATTTTTTTTCTTTTTGAGACAAAGTCTCAAGCTGTTCCCTGGGTAGAGTGCTGTGGCATCATAGCTCACAGCAACCTCCAACTCTTGAGCTTGAGTGATCCTCTTGCCTCACTTTTTCTATTTTTAGTAGAGACGGGGTCTTGTTCTTGCTCAGGCTGGGCTTGAACTCATAAACTCAAGCAATGCCTCCCTGAGTGTTAGGATTACAGGCGTGAGCCACTGAGTCCAGCCTCTTTTCCCATTTTCTAATTTTCTGTGTCTTTTATTTTTCCAAACTAATTTGCAGAAGTTGCTCATGTAGGCTGGGCACGATGGCTCACACCTGTAACCCCACCACTCTGGGAGGCACAGGCAGGTAAATTGCTTGACCTTATAGGTTCCAGACCAGCCTGCATCAGAGCAAGACCCCATCTCTAAAAATAGACAGGCATTGGCTCGGCGCCTGTGGCTTAAGCAGCTAAGGCGCCAGCCACATACACCTAAGGTGGCGGGTTCGAATCCCCAGCCCGGGCCCGCCAAACAACAATGATGGCGGCGACCAAAAAATGGCCAGGCGTTGTGGCGGGCACCTGTAGTCCCAGCTACTTGGGAGGCTGAGGCAGGAGACTCGCTTGAGCCCAAGAGTTGGAGGTTGCTGTGAGCGTGATGCCATGGCACTCTACCCAGGGGGATAGCTTGAGGCTCCGTCTCAAAAAAAAAAAAAATAGACAGGCATTGTGGCAGATGCCTGTAGTCCCAGTTACTAGAGAGGCTGAGGCAAGAAAATCACTTGAACCCAAGAGTTTGAAGTTGCTGTGAGCTAAGATACTACAGCACTCTATCCAGAGTGACAGAGTGACACTCTGTCTCAAAAAAAAAGAAGGCTCAGCACCCTGTAACTCAGTGGTTAGGGTGCCAGCCACGTACACCGAACTGGCCCAGGCCTGCTAAACAACAATGACAACTACAACGAAAAATAGCTAGGCGTTGTGGTGGGCACCTGTCGTCCCAGCTACTTGGGAGGCTGAGGCGAAAGAATTGCTTAAGCCCAAGAGTTTGAGGTTGCTGTAACAACCTCAGCACTCTAACTAGAGCGACATAGTGAGGCTCTGTCTCACACACACACACAAAAACCAAGTTGCTCATGTATTTGAAATACAAGTCCTGGCTCGGCGCCTATGGCAAAAGTGGCTAGGACACCAGCCACATACACCTAAGGTAGCGGGTTCATATCCAGCCCGGCCCGCCAAACAACAACGATGGCTGCAACCAAAAAATAGCCAGGCGTTGTGGTGGGCGCCTATAGTCCCAGCTACTTGGGAGGCTGAGGCAAGCGAATCACTTGAGCCCAAGAGTTTGAGGTTGCTGTGAGCTATGACGCCAAAGCACTCTACCAAGGGCGACATAATAAAACTGTCTTGAAAAAAGAAACTGGGTCTTACTCTGTTTCCCAGCCTAGGGTGCAGTGGTGTCATCATAGCTCACTGCAGCTTCTAACTCCTGGGGGCTTAACTGATCCTCCTGTCTCAGCTGTTCTGGTAACTGGAACTATAAGTTCAAGCCAACATGCTCGGCTAATGTTTTTTTCTTTTTTCTTTTTTTTTTTTCTAGAGAGTCTCACTCTGTCACCCTGGGTAGAGTGCTGCAGTGGCTTCCTAATAGCTCACAGCAACCTCAAATTCTTGGGCTCAAGTGATCTTCTTGCCTCAGACTCCTTAATAGCTGGGATTACAGGTGCCGGCCAAAATGCTCAGCCATTTTTAGAGACTGGGTCTCACTCTGCCTCAGGCCAGTCTCAAACTCATGAGCTTAGGCAATCACCCACCTTAGCCTCCCAGAGTGCTAGGATTACAGGTATGAGCCACTGTGCCTGGCCTGTCCATCTTACTTGTTATGGCCGTCCTAGTTGGTGTGGAGCAGCGTCCTATTGTGACATCTCCCTAATGATTGACATTCAGCATCTTTTCATGTGCTTGTTGACCACTTATGTGTCTTCTTTGGAGAAATTCAGACTTAGGATTTGCAAATGTTTTCTCCCATTCCATGGGTTGTCTTTATTTTATTTTATTTTTGAGAATCTCACTTTTTTATCCTTGGTAGAATGCTATGGCATCATAGCTCACAGTAACCTCCTACTCTTGAGCTTAAGTGATTCTCTTGCCTAAGCCTCCCAAATAGCTGGGACTACAGGTGCCTGCCACAACGCCTAGCTGTTTATTTATTTATTTATTTGGACAGAGTCTCATCTGTCGCCCTCAGTAGAGTGCTATGGCATTACAGCTCACAGCAACTTCAAACCTCAACCTCCCAAGTATCTGGGACTATAGGCACCCACCATAACACTCAGCCATTTTTTTGTTGTAGTTGTCATTGATGTTCAGCTGGCCCAGGCTGGGTTCGAACCCACCACCCTCATTGCATGTGGTTGGCACCATAACCACTGTGCTACAAGTGCCGCCCCCAGCTGTTTTTGTTTGTAGAGATGAGGTCTCGCTCTTGTTCAGGCTGGTCTCGAACCTGTGAGCTTAAGCAATCCACTGCCTTGGCTTCCCAGAGTGCTGGGATTACAGGCATGAGCCATGGCATCCAGCCTTTTTTATTTTATAGAGACAAGGTCTCGCTATTGCCTGTCGGGGTTTGGAACTCCTGGCCTAAAGCAATCCCCCTGCCTGGGTTTCCCAAAGTGCTAGGATTACAGGCTTGAGTCATCAAGCTAGGCTGATTAGCACTTTTTGAACCCTATTTTAAAAAATCTTTAAATGGTTATCAAGCTAGTAGGAGCCTTCACTTTTTTAAATAAGGATTTATTTATTTATTTATTTTTAGAGAGTCTTTACTTTGTACCCTTGGGTACAGTGCTGTGATGTCATAGCTCACAGCAACCTCAAACTCTTGGACATAAGCAAATCTCTTGCCTCAGCTTCCTAGTAGCTGGGACTACAGGTGCCTGCGACAATGCCCAGCTATTTTTAGAAACAAGGTCTCACTCTGGCTCAGGGTGCTTTCAAATCTGTGAGCTCAAGCAGTCCACTTGCCTCGGTCTCACAGAGTGCTGGGATTACAATAGGCATGAGCCACCACACCCAGCCTAAATAAGGATTTTATTGAGATACATTATAATTCACATATCTTATCAGTAGCCCATTTAAATTGTACAGTAAAATGGTTTTTTATTTATTTATTTATTTTCTTTGATACAGAGTCTCACTCTGTGGCCCTGGGTAGAGTACTATGGCATCATAGCTCACAGCAACCTCAAACTCCTGGGCTCAAGTGATCCTCTTGCCTTAGCCTCCCAAGTAGCTGGGACTACAGACACCTGCCACAATAGCCAGCTAGTTTTTCTATTTTTAGTAGAGGTGAGGTCTGGCTCTTGCTTGGGTTGGTCTTGAACTCCTGAGCTCAAGTGATCCACCTGCCTAGGCCTCCCAGAGTGCTAGGACTTCAGGTGTGAGCCACCCCACCTGGCCAATAAGTGCTTTTTAGAGTGTGTGCTCATCACCACAATCAATTTTAGAACATTCTATCACCCTAAAAAAAACTCGATATCCCTTTGTAGTCCCTCCCCAGTTCCCTCAACCACCAAGCTACTTCTGTCTCTGTAGATTTGCTTATTCTGACTGGACATTTTTTTTTTTTTTGAGACCGAGACTCAAGCTGTCCCCCTGGGTAGAGTGCTGTGGCATCACAGCTCATAGCAACTTCCAACTCCTGGGCTCAAGCGAGTCTCCTGCCTCTGCCTCCCAAGTAGCTGGGACCACAGGCGCCCACCACAACGCCCAGCTATTTTTTGGTTGCAGCCGTCATTGTTGTTTGGCGGGCCCAGGCTGTATTTGAACCCGCCACCTTAGGTGTATGTGACTGGTACCTTAGCCACTTGAGCCACAGGCGCTGAGCCTGGACATGGTATATAAATGGAATCATGTAACATGATCTTTTATAACTAGTTTCACATAGCATAATGTTTTTTCAAGATCTAGCATTATGGTACATATAATATTCAGCATTTTATGACTGAATACCATTCCATTGCATGGATAGATCCATATTTCATTTATTCATCAGTTGGATATTTGGATTGTGTACACTTTTTAACTATTACAAATAATGCTGCTATGAATATTCATGCCCAAATTTCTATGCAGACAGACTTTTTTCATTTCCCTCAGGAGGAAGGAACCATCATTTCTTGTTTGTTTGTTTCTTTGTTTGTTTGTTTTGAGACAGTATCACTTTGTCACCATCGGAAGAGTGCCGTGGTGTCACAGTGCACAGCAACCTCAAACTCCTGGGCTTAAGCGATTCTCTTGCCTCAGCCTCCCGGAGAAGCTGGGACTACAGGTGCCTGCCACAATGCCTGGCCATTTTTAGAAACAGGATTTTGGTTTTGCTCAGGCTGGTATCGAACCTGTGAGCTCAGGTATCCCCCTGCCTTGGCCTAGGAGCCATCATTTTTAATCATACACCATGAGATTCAGAGATACCACGTCTGTGAGGCCCCTGGCATATATACCAAGTATTCAGTCATACTCAGTACTCAGTGATAGCTCTATCACTACACAGGCCAGGCACAGTGGCTCATGCCTATAATCCTAACACTATGAGAGGCTGATGCAGGAGGATTGCTTGAGCTCAGGAGTTCGAGACTAGCCCGAGTAAGAGTGAGACTCTGTCTCTACTAAAAATAGAAAAATTAGCTTGGTGTGATGGCATACCTGTATTCCCAGCTCCCTACAGCAGTCTAGCCTGGGCAACAAAGTGAGACTCTTTTTTTTTGAGACAGTCTCACTTTGTCTCCCTCGGCAAAGTATTGTGGCATCACAGCTCACAGCAACCTCCAAATCTTGGGCTTAAGTAATTCTCTTGCCTCAGCCTCCTGAGTAACTGGGACCACAGGCGCCTGCCACAATGCCTGGCTTTTGTTGTTATTGTTGTTATTATTGCTGTTTTAGCTGGCCAGGGCCCTGCTTGAACCTGCCACCCTCGGTATATGGGGCTGGTGCCCTACCCACTGAGCCACAGGCACCGTTTTTTTTGTTTGTTTGTTTGTTTGTTTGTTTTGAGATAAAGAAGTACCACACAGTATGGGACACTCCACTGTAGCTATTAGGATTAGGGTTGTAGGAAGCAGATCATAAAAGTCCCTATCATCTCCATCCATGCAGTGGGTCCTTAACACACACTTGTCTGCCTACCCTAAGGCAAAGAAATGGTTGAACAAGGCCCCATGTTCTTTGCAGGTCAAATGAACAGATAGTGACACAGCAGAAAGGAGCAAGAGACAGAGTCAGGAGTCTTGGGCCTGGCCCTACAAAGCTGCTACTTTGAGAGATTTCCAGGGCCTCAGTTTCCTTGTCCAAAGGGTAGACATGAGACAGCCAATGGCTCTCGCCCTTTTGTGTCACTTGGCTTCTTTCTCATTTCCTAGGCTTCAGCTCTGCCAATGATCCTGTGAGGATTGGGGACTCATTATCGCCCCCAGGGGTCCTTATCCTGGAGCGGCCCACCTGCCTGCCCCCAGCATGGCATCCGATACTCCTGAATCCCTGATGGCCCTCTGTACTGACTTCTGCTTGCGCAACCTGGATGGCACCCTGGGCTACCTGCTGGACAAGGAGACCCTGCGGCTACATCCAGATATCTTCTTGCCCAGCGAGATCTGTGACCAGCTCGTCAATGAGTGAGCAAGGCTAAGCCGGGGGTGGAAGCAGGGGGTTAGCATGAGCATGTGTGGAGAGATTGGGACTGTGTGTGTAATCATGGGTGAGGGGGGCTGTGGGTACTAATGTGTGTGCACATGGATATCCGTGGGTGCGAGAGAAGAGTGGAATGTCCATAACCTCAAAGGTATATACGTGTGCATGTGAAGGAATGGGCGTATGTACACATTCAGGCTTATGTAGACATAAGGTGTGTTAGAGTTTGAAACTGCATGTGTGCATTTAGAGGTGCAGTGATATAAAAGTCTGCATATAAGTGAGGGAGTTATATGCCATTTCTACATGCACGTGTGTGTGTGCATGTTCAAGCACTCGCCTGTGAACTGGCTGCGCATGGACACATGTGGGTCCACGTGCCAGTGCCAGAATACTGGATCCATGACCAAGGATGGAATCATCCAGGGGATTTTTATGTGGCCCCTCTGAGGGGTTCTTGGAATCTGCATTCACCTGATTCTGGGAGCTTGGTCCAGATGCCCCAAAAGGAAATTACTAGCCCAAGCAAGTGCATAGGAAAGCAGCAGCCTGTGGGACCTGAGGGAAGAGCTGGATTGTCCTTAGTGTTTACTGTGAGTTAGACACTAGGTTGAACATTGCAGATGAGAGTTATGTCTGTTTTACAGATGAAGAAACTGAGGTCTGGGGAAGTTCAGTTACTTTTGTGAAGATGCCCAGGTTGGGAGCAGCCAGGATTTAGATTTCAGAGTGTTTTGAATCCAAAACCTTTTCCACCAGACCAGGATTTTTGCATTAATTAGTACCTCAGTAGGACTCACCTGTTTCAAAGGGTTCCAGTAGGGGCTTAAAGAAGGTGATGTGTGTGACTATGGGGGTGGGGCTGCTGCTGCAGTGTGCGTGGAGGGCGTGGGCATGTTTATTTGGAGAGGAGGCATCAGTGTCCATGTTTGTCCTGGTAGTGTCTGGGCTTCAAGGGGGAAGAGCTCAGGATTTGCTATTGATAAGAGGTTTTGAATCCCAGGAGTCACCCAGAGAGCTACCTTTAGACTCTTCGTCCCTGGGTACCCTTAATCTCACCTGTAGCGTAATCAGGATCCAAACAGATACTACCAGGAGAAGGAAGAGGAGGCTACAGGGAGGGGAGGGCTTGTGCTTTGAAGGAAGTGCCTCCTCTGAGCCAGAACTTCTTCTTTCCCAGGTATGTGGAGCTGGTCAATGCTGCCTGCAACTTTGAGCCGCACGAGAGCTTCTTCAGCCTCTTCTCAGACCCTCGCAGCACCCGTCTCACCCGCATCCACCTCCGTGAAGACCTGGTGCAGGACCAGGACCTAGAAGCCATTCGCAAGCAGGTGAGAGCTGCTTCCCAGGGCACCAGGGCTGGCCAAACCAAGTCTGGCCCAAGGGGATCAAACACTGAGCAGGGGCAGGGCTGCTGGCCTCTAGCACACCCCTCCCAAAGCCTCTCCAGTGCTTTCCCCAGCTGTGCAAACCCCCTTTCCAGCCCTCCTGAAGCCCAGGGCAAGGCCTAGGGTGGGGAGGGGGGTGGTGACAGTGATAATGGTGGTGCTGTGACTGCTACCAGGACCTGGTGGAGCTGTACCTGACCAACTGCGAGAAGCTGTCCGCCAAGAGCCTGCAGACGCTGAGGAGCTTTAGCCACACGCTGGTGTCCTTAAGCCTCTTCGGCTGTGCCAACATTTTTTACGAGGAGGAGAACCCAGGGGGCTGTGAAGACGAGTGCCTCGTCAACCCCACCTGCCAGGTGCTGGTTAAGGACTTTACCTTCGAGGGCTTTAGCCGCCTCCGCTTCCTCAACTTGGGCCGCATGATCGATGGGATCCCTGTGGAGTCCCTGCTGCGGCCGCTCAACTCTCTGGCTGCCTTGGACCTCTCAGGCATTCAGACAAGCGACGCTGCCTTTCTGACCCAGTGGAAAGACAGCCTGGTATCCCTTGTGCTCTACAACATGGACCTGTCGGATGACCACATCCGTGTCATTGTCCAGTTGCACAAGCTGCGGTGAGCTGCTCACCAGGGCAAGGGTGGGCAGGGAAGTTGGTATTGTCAGTCCCACAGGGTTCAGAAGCCCTTGGCCAGGCAGAGGGTAGGGGTGGAAGAGACTTTCCTATTCCTTAAACCTAGTATTTCAGCAGGATATGGGCTATTTAGGGTTTTTCCCCAGATGTCCTAGAGCAGTTGTGACAGGCATACCCCCCAACCCTGCTAAGGACTAAAGGAACATGGGTCTCCAAGGCAGTCCCAACCTGTCCCCAGCTCCTGACCCATGGTCTGCACCCCAATCTCTAGACACCTGGACATCTCCCGAGACCGCCTTTCTAGCTACTACAAGTTCAAGCTGACTCGGAAGGTGCTGAGCCTCTTTGTGCAGAAGCTGGGGAACCTGATGTCCTTGGACATCTCTGGTCACATGATCCTGGAGAATTGCAGCATCTCCAAGATGGAAGAGGAAGCAGGGCAGACCAGGTAGGGGTCGGTCACCATCCATGGTTGCTAGCAGGGAGTCATTCAACAAGCCTTTACCCAGTGCCACTCTGCCAAGTGCCGTGCTGGGCACTGGAGATTAAGAAACAAATCAGGGCTCGGCGCCTATAGCTCAACCGGCTAAGGCGCCAGCCACGTACACCTAAGGTGGCGGGTTCGAATCCCCAGCC
>NW_003852482.1:8499591-8502588 GCF_000181295.1 Otolemur garnettii
AAAAAAAAAAAAGACAGAACATCAAGTAAATGCCTAGCTGCCTCCAGGGGGAGGCCCAGCTCAGGTCTGGACCCTAAGCCACTGACCCCAACACCCTCTTTCTCTAGCATCGAGCCTTCCAAAAGCAGCATCATGCCTTTCCGGGCTCTGAAGAGGCCACTGCAGTTCCTCGGGCTCTTTGAGACTTCCCTGTGCCGCCTCACCCACATTCCAGCCTACAAAGTGAGAGGCAGGAGGGGAGGGACCACGGAGTCCTGGGAGAAGGGATGGGGCTGCCCTGGGAACCAAGGGTCAGCTCTGGAGCTAGAGACTGAGCTGGGGTCTGGAATACCACCTTCTGGCCCCTTCTAGATTGTTCTGAGCTTGTCTAATCCTCAGGTAAGTGGTGACAAAAATGAGGAGCAGGTGCTGAATGCCATCGAGGCTTATACAGAGCACCGGCCTGAGATCACTTCCCGAGCCATCAACCTGCTTTTTGACATCGCACGCATTGAGCGCTGCAACCAGCTGCTGCGGGCCCTGAAGGTCAGTCCACATCTGGGGCCCTTAGTTCCTGTCCAGCCCCACCTGGAGGGTGCTAAACCATCCATGTCCTCAGAGACCCTGTCCCTCTTCTATACTCTGTCCCCAGAGCATAGGCAGTTCTGGCTCCTGAACCCCACCCCTACCCCCACACACCTGAGTTGTTCAGCAAGGGCCTTCTTTGTTCACCAGCCCTGGTCCCCACTCCTGCCTTGGAGGGCAGTACCAGCACAAGCCCAGCCTCTCACAGACCCCAGGCCTGGCCTTGCACGACTTTCACAGCACTTGCCAGCCCAGGCTTCTTTCCTGTCTTCATACAGCTGGTCATCACAGCCCTCAAGTGCCACAAGTATGACAAAAACATTCAAGTGACAGGCAGCGCTGCCCTCTTCTACCTGACCAATTCTGAGTATCGCTCAGAGCAGAGCGTCAAGCTGCGCCGGCAGGTCATCCAGGTGGTGCTGAATGGCATGGAATCCTACCAGGAGGTGACGGTGAGCCCCCTACCCGCTATGGCCCGCATGCTCTGGCCCAGCCACCCCCTGCCTGTGCCCTGTGCTGCCTCCCTCCCAGCTCCTATATCCCTAGCAGCACTCTGACACGTGGCACTCAGGGGCCCCAGCCCCATCCATAGTCCATTACCCCAGATGCCCTCCACCCTCTTCCACCTGTTCCACGTAGGGCCCTAGCCTCCTACCTCTCAGCCTCTGCCCAGGCTGCCTCCTTAGCCCTCTGCCCCATAACACTCTGCTGGGGGGGTATTTTTTCCAGTAGCAGCACTTGTTATACAAGTAATAAAAAAATTTTACTATAGACAAATTATAACTACAACTTGGCGCAGTGGCTCTCGACTGTAGTCCTAGTACTTCAGGAGGCTGAGGTGGGAGGATCGCTTAAAGCCAAGAGTTCAAGACAAGCCTGAACAAGAGGGAGACCTCATCTCTACAAAAAAGTAGAAAAATGAGCTGGGTGTGGTGGCAGGCCTATAGTCCCAGCTACTCAGAAGGCTGAGGTGGGAGGATTCATTGAGCTGAGGAGTTTGAGGTTGCAACAAGCTGTCATGATACTACTGCATTCTAGCCCAGGTGACAGAGAAAGACTCTGTCTAAAAAAAAGGAAATTATAACTACAGATATACAAAAATCCTCGCAGCCCCACCACCCAGAGATAGCCACCATTAACACGGGTACCAGTTTGGATTGCAGCCTGTGCAGATGTACACGTGTTTAGAAAATGGAATCAAACTATGTGTACTATTTGCATAATGTGGACTTTTAGTTCAACACTAAAGATCACATGTGAATGTGAACATCTCATATCAGCAAAATATGTTTTTACAACAAAAATTTTAAAATAATATTTCTTGGCTCAGTGCCTGTGGCTCAAGTGGCTAAGGCACCAACCACATACACCTAAGGTGATGGGTTCTAATCCAGCCCGGGCCTGCCAAAACAACAATGATGGCTGCAACCAAAAAAATAGCCGGGTGTTGTGGCGGGCGCCTGTGGTCCCAGCTACTTGAGAGGCTGAGGCAGGAGACTCACTTGAGCCCAGGAGTTGGAGGTTGCTGTGAGCTGTGATGCCACCGCACTCACCCAGGGGGATAGCTTGAGGCTCTGTCTCAAAATAATAATAATAATATTTCTTTTCTCATCATAAAAGTAAAATACCTAGTGGTTTAAAACAATCAAGTAATATAAAAATGCATTGGATAGAAAGAGAAAGTGGGCCGGAAGTGGTGGCTCACACCTGTGATCCCACCAGGTGGGTGGATCACCTGACATCACAGGTTCAAGACCAGCCTGAGCAAGAACAAGAACCCATCTCTAAAAATAGCAGGGTGTTGTGGCGAGCGTCTGTAATCCCAGCTACTTGGTAGGCTGAGGCAAGAGAATCACTTGAGCCCAAGAGTTTGAGGTTGCTGTGAGCTATGAAGCCACAGCACTCTACTGAGGGTGACAAAGTAAAACTCTGTCTCAAAACAAAACAAAAAAAGGTAAAATATGTAGTGGTTTTTAAAAATCAAGTAATACAAGAATGCATTGGATAGAAAATGAAAGTTGGCCAGATGCAGTGGCTCATGCCTATAATCCTAGCACTCTGGGAAGCCAACATGGGTGGATTGCCTGAGCTCAGAAGTATGAACAACCAGCCCGAGCAACAGTGAGACTCCCATCTCTACTAAAAATGAAAAAGTAGCCAGGCTACTGTGGCAGGAGCTTGTAGTCCCAGCCACCCAGGAGGCTAAAGGAAGAGGATCACATAAGCCTAAGAGTTTGAGGTTGCTGTGAGCTATGATGCCACAGCACTCTACCTAGGATGACAGAGTGAGACTCAGTCTCAAAAAAATAATAATAATAATGGCTTGGCGCCTATAGCTCAACCGGCACCAGCCACATACACCTAAGGTGGCGGGTTCGAATCCCCAGCCTGGACCCGCCAAAACAACAATGACGGCTGCAACCAAAAAATAGC
>NW_003852482.1:8503226-8504889 GCF_000181295.1 Otolemur garnettii
CCTGCCACTTTAGGTGTATGTCATCGCCCTTAGCCAATTGAGCCACAGGCGCCGAGCCACATTTCTTTTTTTGTTTTGGGCCAGGGCGGGTTTGAACCCACTACCTATATGGGGCTGGCGCCTTACTCACTGAGCCACAGGCACCACCCACTATCCTTACAATACATTCTTTTTTTTTTTTTTTTTAGGGACAGGGTCTCAATTTATTGCCCTTGGTAGAGTGCATGGCATCACAGCTCACAGCAACCTCCAACTCCTGGGCTTAGGTGATTCTCTCGCCTCAGCCTCCTGAGTAGCTGTGACTACAGGCACCACAACGCCCGGCTATTTTTTTGTTGCAGTTTGGCCAGGGCTGGGTTTGAACCCACCCTCCGTATATGGGGCCAGCGCCCTATTCACTGAGCTACAGGCACCACCCACAATGCATTTCTAAAAGTAAAATTTAGGCCAGGTGCAGTTGGCTCACAACCTGAAATCCTAGCACATTGGGAGGCTGAGGCAGGTAGATTGCCTGAGTTCACGGGTTCAAGACCAGTCTGAACAAGAGCAAGACCCCATCTCTAAAAATAGCCAGGCATTGTGGCAGGTACCTGTAGTCCCACCTACTCAAGAGGCTGAGGCAAGAGAAACGTTTGAGCTCAAGAGTTTGAGATTGCTGTGAGCTATGATGTCACAGCACTCTACCAAAGACAACAAAGTGAGACTCTGTCTCAAAGTGGTAAAAAAAAAAAAAAAAAAAGTAGAATTATAGACTCAATACACATGTGTATTCTTTTTTTTTTTTTTTGAGACAGAGCCTCAAGCTATCACCCTTGGTAGAGTGTGGCATCCTAGCTCACAGCAACCTCCAACTCCTGGGCTTAAGCGATTCTCTTATCTCAGCCTCCCAAGTAGCTGAGACTACAGGCCCCTGCACAACACCTAGCAATTTTTTGGTTATAGTTGTCATTGTTTGGCAGGCCCGGGCTGGATTCAAAGCCGCCAGCTCTGGTGTATGTGGCTGACACCTTTAGCCATTTGAGCTATAGGCGCTGAGCCACATAAGTGTATTCTTCAAGCATTTGGTATGTATTACCAAATTGTCCTCCAGAGACATTAGTGGAGACATAGCCTCTGCAGGGATGAGAACATCTACTTCTCTGCTGCCTGCCAACTCTGGAGTGGTTGTTCTTTTTACATTGAGATCGGTTTTCTAATCAGGCAAAGGAGAGATTTTTTTTTTAATGAACTCCCAAATCAATTAAAAAATCCATCAAGGAAATGGAAACTAAAATAACAAGATCGGCCGCACCTGTGGCCCAGTGAGTAGAGCACTGGCCCCCTATACCGAGGGTGGTGGGTTTGAACCCCACCCAGCTAAACTGCAACAAAAAAATAGCCATGCATTGTAGCAAGCGCCTGTAGTCCCCGCTACTTGGGAGGCTGAGGCAAGAGAATCACCTAAGCCCAAGAGCTGGAGGTTGCCATGAGCTGTGACCTCACAGCACTCTACTGAGGATGACAAAGCAAGACTGTCTCTAAAAATAAATAAATAAAAATAAATAAAATAACAAGATAACACATTTCATCTTAAGAGATTTGGTGGCTCAGTGCCTGTGGCTCAAGTGGCTAAGGCACCAGCCACATACACCTAAGGTGGCGGGTTCGAATCCCCAGCCCGGGC
>NW_003852482.1:8505603-8507267 GCF_000181295.1 Otolemur garnettii
ATATACATACATCCACCCTTATTTGATTAACTGGAAATAAGAACTAAAATACTTTAAGAACAGGGGACCTGAAAAAGTAAAATATAATCCATCTACACAATGGGATGTTAAGGCAGAATCTGTATATCCTAACCTAGAAATATGTCCATTGCATACTCATAACTAAAGAGAAGTTCTGGGCCAATATGTATAATATCTTTCATTGCACCTCCTGTCCCCCAAATGTATGTTTAAACATAGTATTTGCATGATGGAAAAATCTCAGTGAGTAGGGCAGGTCCCCTAAATAGAGGGTGGCAAGTTGGAACCCGGCCCCGGTCAAACTGTAACAACAACAACAAAAAAAGCTGGGCATTGTGGCAGGTTCCTGGAGTACCAGCTACTCAGGAAGCTGAGGCAGGAGAATCACCTAAGCCCAAGAGCTGGAGGTTGCTGTGAGTTGGGACACCACAGCACTCTACCGAGGGCCACAAAGTGAGACTCTGTCTGTAAAAAAAAAAGAAAAAGAAAAATCTTGAAAGATGTACACTAGACTTAACAGTGATTACACCTGGGGGATGAAGTGGAAGGCTTTAACTTTCTGCTCAGGTAGTATTATTTGATCTTTTTATAGTAAGTATTGTGTTTTTTTTGTTTTTTTTTTTTGAGACAGAGTCTCACTTTACTGCCCGTGGTAGAGTACTGTGGCATCATAGTTCACAACAACCTCAAACTCTTCGGCTTAGGCAATTCTCTTGCCTCAGCCTCCCGAGTAGCTGGGACTACAGGTGCCACCACAACACCCGGCTCTTTTTTTGTTGCAGTTTGGCTGGGGCCAGGTTTGAACCTGCCACCCTCGGTATATGGGGCCAGTGCCCTACTCACTGAGTCACAAGCGCCACCCCAAGTATTGCTTTTATAATTTAAAATAAACTTTTTCTCAAATTGAGGGGAAAGGAGAAAAGTTCATCAAGAGTGATATTCTTGGCCAGGCTCAGTGGCTCACGCCTGTAATCCTAGCACTCTGAGAGGCCGAGGGAGGTAGATTGGCTAAGCTCAGGAGTTCAAGACCAGCCTGAGCAAGAGCAATCAATACCCTATCTCTAAAAAATAGCCAAGTAGGCTAAAGCAAGACAATTGCTTTGAGCCCAAGAGTTTGAGGTTGCTGTGAGCTATGATGCTACGGCAGTCTACTGAGGGCAACAAAGTGAGTCTCTGTCTGGAAAAAAAAAAAAAAGGTATGGCTCTGTGCCTGTAGTACAGTGGTTACGGCACTGGCCGCATGCACTGAGGGTGGTGGGTTCGAACCTGACCTGGGCCTGCTAAACAACAATGACAACTGCAACAACAACAACAAAAATAGCCAGGCGTTGTGGCGGGCACCTATAGTCCCAGCTATTTGGAAGGCTGAGGCAAGAAAATCACTTAAGGCTCAGCGCCTGTGGCTCAAGTGGCTAAGGCGCCAGCCACATACACTTAAGGTGGCGGGTTTGAATCCAGCCCAAGCCCGCCAAAACAACAATGACAACTGGAACCAAAAAATAGCCGGGCATTGTGGCGGGCTTCTGTGGTCCCAGCTACTTGGGAGGCAGAGGCAGAAGACTCGCTTGAGCCCAGGAGTTGGAGGTTGCTGTGAGTTGTGATGCCACAGCATTCTACCCAAGGGGATAGCTTGAGGCTCTGTC
>NW_003852482.1:8507287-8511032 GCF_000181295.1 Otolemur garnettii
AAAATCGCTTAAGCCCAAGAGTTTGAGGTTGCTGTGAGCTGTAACACCATAGCACTCTACCCAGGGCAACAGCTTGACACTCTGTCTCAAAAAAAAAGTTATATTCTCTAAATTACAGGATTAATGAAATATGATGGACTTCCAATATCTACTAAGAAAGAAAGAAAATTGTGCTGAGAATGTTGTAAAAAAATAATAATAAACCTGCAGACATTTCAAAGAGAAATTGAGGATGTGGAGCAACTAGAAATCTCATACCCTGTTGGTAGCTAGTGTACTAGGCTGGTATTACCTAGAAAAGTTGAAGACCTGCATATCTTCATATCTCTATCTGGCATGCACACCCTAGAAAAGCCCATGCCCATGGACACCTGGATGCAGGTGCAAGGCATTGTTGATAGTAGCCAACCCCTGAAGTCACCCAAACATCTATCAGCAGTAGGGTGAGAGAAATGGGGCGTCATTATGGTGGAATACTATACAGAAAATGGAAAACTGAATGCATTTCAGTTACATGTAACAGCAGCTGATCTTGCAAACCTACAGAACCATACATATAGAAAAGTAGGGGCTGGATGCTGTGACTCATACCTATAATCGTAGCACTCTGAGAAGTCAAGGTGGAAGGATCCTTTGAGCTCAGGAGTTCAAGACAAGCCTGAGCAAGAGCAAGACCCCCATCTCTACTTAAAATAGGAAAACTAGCCAGGTGTTGTGTCCTGCATCTGTAGTCCAGCCACTTGGGAGGCTGAGGCAAGACTTTGCTTCAGCCCAAAAGATTGAGGTTACTGTATGCTAGGCTGATGCCATGGTACTTTAATCTGGGTGAGAAAGTGACACTGTCTCAAAAAAAAAAAAAAGAAAAAAGGCAGGGAGAATGGTTCTCCCCACTGGAGCAGAGAGGCCTATGATCAGGAAGAGACAGACAGTGATTCCTCAGTGCTGCAATGTTCTGTTTCTTGACCCAGGTGATGTTACATGTTTATAACCACTTATAATTACTTGTTAAACTGTCTATTTGGGCTTTGCACATTATTCTGTATGAATATTTCATATTAAAAAATATTTTTTGAAAGAGCCTTGCAGCCTCCATTTCCAGAAAGCCTTCCTGGACCAACCACAGCTCTGGATGATCTCATGTCTCTACAGAGCTCCAGCTCTGCTCCCAAGTCTGACCCTGAATGTGCCCCACTTGTCTCCTCTCCCCGCCCAGGTGCAGCGAAACTGCTGCCTGACCCTCTGCAACTTCAGCATCCCCGAGGAGCTAGAGTTCCAGTACCGCCGGGTCAATGAGCTCCTGCTTAGCATCCTCAACCCCACACGGCAGGACGAGTCGATCCAGCGCATCGCTGTGCACCTGTGCAATGCCTTGGTCTGCCAGGTGGACAATGACCACAAGGAGGCTGTGGGCAAGATGGGATTTGTTGTGGTACGTGCAGGCAGGCTGACCGCCCTATTCCCTCTGAGTTCCGCCATTCTCCACACTCCTCTACTTTGAGTGGGAGTCTCAGAGGAGGCCTGGGCCTGGGAGTCAGGGCTAGGGAGGAGAGTGTGCTGAAGCATGAAGGATTTAGGCTGGACCAAAGGAAGAATTTCTTAACAGTGAATGTTGCTTATAACCCTGGAGGTTTTTTCCACCTAGAACATGCTGTCATCCTCTCCCACCCACCTCTGATTTTGTAAGCTAATGGGGAAGGACACTGCATTCTTCTTCCACCCTTGTGTCTGCAGCACAGTGGTGGGATGATAAACATCGCTGGTGAAAGGAAGGAAAGAATGAGATGAGGGAGGAACCAGTGAGCATCTGGTCTCTCATTCTATAGCTGGGGAAACTCAAGCCAAAAGTCCCATAGGGAGTCAGCACAGAGCCAGAGCACCCAGGCCCCCTGATGCCAGGTGCCAATGGTCTGTGGAGTGGATGTCTTCGAAGCCTCTCAGATACAGAGATTGGATATTGGCAGGATATGTGAACAGAAATCAAGTCTCTGACTCTCCTCCTCCTGTCTTGGGTTCTGAGGGGATGTGGTGGTTCTTGAGCTCTGGCCTAGCCTAATGGGTTTTTTTTTTCTGTCCACAGACCATGCTAAAGCTGATTCAGAAGAAGCTTCTGGACAAGATAGTAAGTTAGGTCTTCATAGAGCCCTCTCCCCAGCCCTAGAAGGAACTGGTTTGCCCTTGGGGGGTGTCTGTGTTTTGTCAAGAGACCCCCTCCAGGTGCTCTGAGCCTCCGCAGAGCCCTGTCCTCCTTCTGCAGTGTGACCAGGTGATGGAGTTCTCCTGGAGTGCCCTGTGGAACATTACGGATGAGACACCTGACAACTGCGAAATGTTCCTCAACTTCAATGGCATGAAGCTCTTCCTGGACTGCCTAAAGGTAGTGCGCACCTCCAGGGGCAGCAGCCACCTCAAATGCCCCCAGGGCCACTCTTCTGTCCCTAGGCTCCTCACCAAACAAATCTGTTAGCACCCTTCACCCATGGTTCCCATGGAAAGGCATTGGGGGCCGCCTCACAGGCCTATCGGCCTAGGCTTTGCTGCTTACAGAAGCTCCAGAGACCTTCCCTGACCCCAATGGCCTGGCAGGACCCTCTTTTTCTTTTTTTTGAGACAGAGTCTCTCTATGTTGCCCTTGGTAGAGTGCTGTGGCATGACAGCTCACAGCAACCTCAAACCCCTGGGCTTAAGTGATTCTATTGCCTCAGCCTCCCAAGTAGCTGGGACTACAGGCACCCACCACAACATCCAGCTATTTTTGGTTGTAGTTGTCACTGTTGTTTGGCAGGTCCAACTGGGTTCAAAGCCGCCAGCTCTGATGTATGTGGCCAGCACCCTAGCTGCTAAGCTACAGGCACCAAGCTGATATTTAGTGCCTTTGTAAATATAACCATGTCTGTCCCATAGTTCGCATCTCTACTCAGCCTTTGTTTTTGTGGCAAGGAACCTCCACTTTTTAATCCCTTATTGTGGGTACCCAGCACTGTCCTAAGAACACTGGAAGGTAGGAAGGCAGTATATTGAATCCCCTCTTTGTCGAGCTGGAATGGCCAAACAGATGTCCATGAAACTTTAAAGTTAACAATACCAGATACTAAATAATTAAGTACTAATTGTGGCTCCAATGGCTCCTGTTTTCCCAGGAATTCCCAGAGAAACAGGAACTGCATCGGAATATGTTGGGACTCTTGGGGAATGTGGCGGAGGTAAAGGAGCTGCGGCCTCAGCTAATGACTTCCCAATTCATCAGTGTCTTCAGGTTGGTACTTTTTGCCTCGTTCCTTTTTTGCCTTTACTGCCAAGATGCTCAGAGCTCTAGTCTATACTCAGCTGTCGCAATTGCTCTTAGCCCAGGTTTCTATTATAAATGTTGCCTTCACCCTGTATTGTGGTTTCTTATTCATCAACCCTCCAAAAATGGTCCTCTTATAACTATATCTTAAGCTGACCTCAAATTGCTTTTAGAAGTAGTCTGAGGGGGCGGCACCTGTGGCTCAGTGGGTAGGGCACCGGCCCCATGTACTGAGGGTGGCAGGTTCAAACCCAGCCCCAGCCAAACTGCAACAAAAAAATAGCCAGGTGTTGTGGCGGGTGCCTATAGTCCCAGCTACTTGGGAGGCTAAGGCAAGAGAATCGCTTAAGCCCAAGAGTTAGAGGTTGTTGTGAGCTGTGACAGTACAGCACTCTACCCAGGGCTACATAATGAGACTCTGTCTCAAGAAAAAAGTAAAAAGACTTGGAGATTGCCATG
>NW_003852482.1:8511052-8519083 GCF_000181295.1 Otolemur garnettii
GGCTAAGGCAAGAGAATCACCTAAGCTCAGGAGTTGGAGGTTGCTATGAGCTGTGACACCACGGCACTCTACCGAGGGCAATAAAATGAGACTCTGTCTCTAAAAAAAAAAAAAAGAAGAAGTAGTCTAAGTATAAACAAATGATAAAGAAATAAATATTACCTCTGGCATTTGGTTTACGAGGTGGAGTCCAACAGCTAGTATCCGAAGAAGGACTGAGGGAGTAGGACTCCATTTCTCTCTTTTCGTCCCACAGCAACTTGCTAGAGAGCAAGGCCGATGGCATCGAGGTTTCCTACAATGCCTGTGGTGTCCTCTCCCACATCATGTTTGATGGGCCTGAGGCCTGGGGCGTCTGTGAACCCCAGCGGGAGGAGGTGGAGGAGCGCATGTGGGCAGCCATCCAGAGTTGGGACATCAACTCACGGAGAAATATCAATTACAGGTGCAAGGAGGGGACGGGGAGTGGGGCTAGGCACTGAGGCAGAGAGTGTACCCCAGCCGGGAGTGGTCAGAGCACCCTGCTTTTCTTCTGGTCCCCTGCTTGGTTTTTCTTACTCATTGAGGCATAAGAGCATAGATCTCACCCACGTTTTTGAGGCATAACACCTGCATGTACCCAAAGTCTGCTCTTTACACACATTTGATACATGTGTATTTGTGGGAGGAAAAGAAGGAGAAAATTCAGACACACTAAAGCAAATGAAACAGGAAATCTCACATAAGCTCACTCCCTAAAAGAGAACCCTGTTGACGTTTTGGTGTCTGTCCATCCAGCAGTGTTTCTGTGCATGGATTTTGTTACTTTAAGTCAAGCTGTCATCAATTCCTACTGTATTGTGACCAAACATCCAGTTACCAGGCCAAGGTCTCCCGTGTCATTTTAGGACATCATCACTTTCTACATGCCATCCTATACTGCTGGACATTTCAGTTGAAAGCTGTACTGGGAGAAATGGGCTCATGCTTTTAAGTTTGCTGATACTCCATGTACTGCAAAGCGTGGGGAGAAGGGAAGAGGAATCACAGGCCCAGAGGATTCACAGGCACATTGCAGGTTTTAGAGCACAACTCCAGGATGGCCCACACAAGGTGCTTATAAAAAAAGCAATCATGGGCGGTACCTGTGGCTCAAAGGAGTAGGGCGCTGGCCCCATATGCTGGAGGCAGGTTCAAAGCCAGCCCCGGCCAAATACTGCAAAAAAAAAAAGCAGTCATACGTGCTTCTGTTCCCAAGTGAACTCTCCTCTCCTCCTCCAGGCTGGGTCTCTCTTCCTTCCTAATGTTCCAAGCTTTCTGCTGCACCTAATCTGGGTCCCTCCTGCCTCCCTCACGTGCTTGTGCACTTACCTTCTCTCCCAAGGGAGCTCCTCTGCAGAGCTTCCAGTGGGGTGGAAGCCCAGGTGCCCCTTCTCCCTGGCACTCTACCAGCCTGTCAGTTGGTCCTCAGGGGGGTGACACCTGACACAAGAAAAGACACCCTAAGCCCCCATGCCCCATCAGAAGTGACCTTGCTTTCTCTTTCTGCAGGTCATTTGAACCAATTCTCCGCCTCCTTCCCCAGGGCATCTCCCCTGTCAGCCAGCACTGGGCAACCTGGGCCCTGTACAACCTCGTATCTGTCTACCGTGAGTGCCCACTGCCCTTGGTTCACACGCTCGCCCAGCCTAAAACAGATGTGCCCTCAGGGAGTGCGTATCAGCAGGGAACACTGAGAAAGCTGCTGTCAGCTTTGGTGCCTCAGAGCAAAGTGCCCCCCACTCCCAATATTTATGGGATGCCCAGCCTAATGCCTGGCTTACCTCATTATCAGAAGCAAGCCTGTCAGGCAAGACAGTCTAGGCAGCTCCCCCCATGGCTTTCTTAATGCTTCCTGCTTTCCTATGAGGGAACAGTCAAAAATCTCCATGTCAGCCAGTACTGTGACCCATGCCTGTAATCCCAGCTATTCAGGAAGCCAAGGCAGGAGCATGGCCTGAGGGAGTTTGAGGCCTTAGTGAGCTGTGATCATGCCTGTGAATAGCCACTATGCACCAGCCTGGGCAACATAGCAAGACCTTATCACAAAGGATTTTTTTTTAATTAAGAAATCCCTATGTCTTCATGCATGATGGAAGACCACCAGCTCGCTCCAACCCATCCGGTCACCAGAACCATTTGGTGGTATCTAAACATGCAAATAATGACAGGTCTCTGCATCTGTTGAATCAGAATATCCAGGGCAGGGATATTCTTAGGAATCTATATTTTTACAGAAACTTCTCAGAGGATCATCATGTTTAGGAGCCACTGGTTTGGGTGATATTTTCCATAGGACGAGCTCTGGAAAAGATGCAACAACCTCAAACCAAAGTAGGGATAAGACTTTTCCAGTAATTCATCACCTGCTTCCCCCAGGTGGACATGGGAGCTCCCAACTGGGAGCTGGGCCCTGTGGCTCACTGCTCCCAGCACTGTCCCAAGGCCATGTCTTCGTCCACCTCCCACCAAGGGTAGTCCTGACAGCAAGGGTGGGTTTCTGGGCCTGGGGCTGGGAGAAGGAAGACCCATCCTGGGCATCTGCTATCTGCTTCTATCCACAGCGGACAAGTACTGCCCCCTGCTGATCAAAGAAGGTGGGATGCCCCTTCTGAGGGACATGATCAAGATGTCAACTGCGCGGCAGGAGACCAAGGAAATGGCCCGGTAAGAGACCAGCAATGTCTTTCTGCTTGGAGCCTTGATCTGGGGAAGTGAGGGACTTAGTGGGGACCCTCAGGCATGTAAGAATGGCTAAAGTTCCCAGGGGCAACTCAGAGTTAAATGTGGAGGTTTCTAGTGTTTTGATGTCCCACTGGGGCCTATCCAAGTATCATCTGGACCACAAACGTAGCTGGAAACCAATGATTATCTCATTGCCCTCATTTGTAAGCTTTATTATTATTATTTTTTATTCCTCCAAAAGTCCATCCACTCATTACTAGGCAGTAGCTAGTCAGGTCTTTTCAATATTTGTGGCCAAAAACATTCCAACTAAAGAGAGGACACAGTGTGGTAATATACATTATAGAGAAAGACAGCACAGTGCAAGTGAGTTTTGAACGTGGTCATGGACATGGCAGAGTCTCCACCTTCCATTGCTCTGTGGCTTTCACTGCAGTGTCCAGAACATCGCTGGCTCTGGTTCTCTGTTGATCCAGACACAAGAGAGATTCTTAGGGATGCTGTGTGTCAGTAGTAGCTATCTTGCTTTCTTTAGGATCCATTCTAGTGGGGAGTATAGCAAGTTGACCCCGATAGACTTCTGTTATAGTTCTGAAATTGGTACAGAGTCACATCAAGGAAGGGCCTGGAGCTCAGAGGTTCGCCAGATGATGATTTGCTGGCTATGGGGGTGAGAGGGAGTAACAGCTGGATCTGCCATCATTTCTGGCAAAAGGCACTACTAATTGACAGATTCATCTCAGTTTAGGAATGGTAAAATGAGTGGTTCTCAAATTTAATCTCCTTAAAAAATCATCTGTTTTTGTTTTTGTTTTTTTAAAAGACAGGTTCTTATTCTGTCACCTTGGCTGGAGTGCAGTGGTGTGATCATAACTCATTATAGCCTCAAACTCCTTAGCTCAAATCATCCTGCTGCCTCAGCCTCTTGAGTTGCTGGGATTACAGGCATGAGCTATGGTACCCTGCTGGAAAGATTGTTAAAAATACACAAGCCCTGGGCGGCACCTGTGGCTCAGTGAGTAGGGCACCAGCCCCGGCCAAACTGCAACAAAAAAAAATAGCTGAGCTTTGTGGCGGGCACCTGTACTCCCAGCTACTCAGGAGGCTGAGGCAAGAGAATCGCCTAAGCCCAGGAGTTGGAGGTTGCCGTGAGCTTTGATACCATAGCACTCTATCAAGGGCGATAAAGTGAGACTGTCTCTAAAAAAAAATACACAAGCCCCAGGTTTTCTTTTCCAGTAGGTCTTGGTCTAGGTGGGCCTAGAAATATTCATGGTTAACAGGGATCCCAGGAAATTTGAGAAGCTCTGGGTAAGACTGGCCAGTAACCTATTCCAGTCATTGTGAACATTTCTCTAAGGCCTGAGATGGATATTTGAGCTACCTAACCTATCTGACAGTGAGGACACTTAGGAGAAGAAGGTCTTCAGCCTATCCACAGCTCCCTGTCCCACTCTGGGCACTTATTTCCTACAAGGCCCTCAGGCATCCTGTTGGCACATAGATGCTGCAGTGAAGCCCTTCCCATTCCAGCCGCTCAGTGTTGGGTGGGAAAGGTCATACCTGACAACAATGGCAGCAGCTCCCAGGGGTCAGGCTGGAGTAAGTGAAGCTTAAGCTCTGAGCTAGAGTGCTGGGGCCTGGCTGGTGTAGGGGACAGGGACCCTTGTAGGAGCACAGCTGCCCTTACCCCAACCTGGACCTGCTGCTGGATCACAGCCTCTGGGTAAATCTGACATGTAGCCCTTTTGGGGAACCACTATGAGACTTCCAAAAAGAGAAAGATCTGATGTGCAGGGAAAATGAAGAAGGAAGATGTTGCTAAAGAAGGACCAAAGGGTTTTTGGAAGTCAAGCTTGAGCAGATTTGGGGACTCCCTGTTGACAGATGCCTGGGACTGAGGAGGCTGGGAGGGAAAGTCATGGAAAGGAAGAAGGGAAAGGGGTGGTAATGGGCGTCAGGCCACAGGTACCATTCCTTGGACACTCTGCACATGCTGGCCACTCTGCCAACCACTCTCTACTTGTCCTTCGGTCAGCATCAGCATCAGTACTAGCACGTGTTGACCCAGCTGCCCCATTTGCCCAGGCTGGACTCACCCACCTGAGCCCACCCTCCAATCCTGTCTCCCCGTTGTCTGCAGCAAGGTGATTGAGCACTGCAGTAACTTTAAAGAGGAGAACATGGACACATCCAGATAGAGGCCTCTGCCCCCACTGCTCTGGACCACAGGCCGGGAGGAAGTGTGCTCGAGCAGCCCAACGGGCAGGCCCTTTCCAGGGATCTCCCACAGGACGAAGAGACACAGGGGACTTTTGCACAACTGATGCTTTTCCTTACATTAGTGAGATATATATATTATATATATATATTATTTTTTTTGGTTAGGAAGTGTGAAGTTTTGTGTGTATGATTTCTGTACAAAAACAAAAGAAACTCCCTGAGTCCTTGCAGCTTCCTTGGCCATTCTCAAACCTGACTCAAAGGCTTCATCGCTGCCACACTCACTCCTACCCCAGCCAGACTAAACGCCTGTAATGTTGTGAGTGTCTGGTCCTTTTCCAGTAAACTCAGGCCCTGGCCTGGCTTCCTGTTGTGAGAGGAGCAGGCCTCTAACGGCCTACTCTAGCATCCTACTCACTGCCCTAGCCCAAGAGCGCCATCTCAGCCCCAGGTGTGGCTGATGGGGTTTGGGGATTAAAACTAACCCCACTGGGTTTCCCAAATGCCTTGGTGCTCCCAGCTGTGGGCCATCTGGGGCAAGAAAGTAAGTGGTTCTAGGCCTAGGTCCAGGCAGCGGTGCCCTAGAGACCCTCAAGGAGTAGGGTGCCCATTGGCCTTGCTGCTCTCCAGCCAGGCCTGCCTGAGGCCATGCTGCTAGGGAGGCTGGCTCCTAGTCTCCCATCAGGTCCCAGGCTGTGGAAGGCCCCTGCCCAGGGGTGGTCAGAACTGAGTGGCAGATTCTACTGCCCCTTCTGCCAGACACTTCTAGAACCTGCCCCTAGCTCTGGACGCCAGCATCTCCTGGGGCCAGGAGCCTGCTGCCTAGCTCCACAGCCCTCATCTGCCCACAAGCACCTGGGGTGCCAGGCGCTCCCACCAGCAGAACCAAGCCTGCCTCACCCACCCAACCTGGCCCCCCAGCCCGAAGACTCTACCCCTCTCTCAGACGCAGGAGCTCCCCTCCCCAGCCTTTCACTCACAGCAGCCATAGACAGCTGCCTCCAGACCAGCATTTGGACTGCTCTGCAGTGGCTGCTGGGCCCTCCTAGCCCCTCACACCCTGCCCCAGGCTTTACCTTGGAAACCTCTGTGCTGTGTTTCAGAGAAGTGTGAGAGGCAGCTGAGTCTCTACCTTGTGCTTCTTTCTCCATGTAACTCTGAATTGCTTCATACCCAACACACTTGCAGAACCCTGGAGGCAGGCTTTGGGCAATGGTTTTGCTTCCTTCTTCCTTCCCTGGGCCTGTATTTGGATGGCCTAGCATCTCTGCCTCCATGGAGAATAGGCCAGGAGAACAGCCTCAGGGGAGAAGCACCTGGCCTTTTTCTCCTGGGGCCTCTCCCTCCTGGCCCCAGAATGGAGCAGCAGCCCTGTGTTCCCAGCGTGGCAGGTGGCTACATCTGCCCTGCCCTTCCATCTCATGCTCAGCGGCCCCAGCCAGACATGGGCAGAGCTCACATCACATTGCTTTACCACCTGGGGCCTGGGGAAACATCTGTACTTTTGGGATGTCACAGAAATACATTTTTGTGCAAAGTGGAGAAGAACGGAGTCTTTTTTTTTTTCTTTCTTTCTTTTTTTTTTTTTTGTGGAAGGGGTGGGGATTGGTGTCCTGGCTTTTGGCCTCAGAAGATGGTTTAGGTTGCCTCACATAGGGGGCCTGATGTGTGGGACATTCTGCAGTGGGAAGGAGAGTATTTGGGATATTTATGTGCGAGGCCCACAAAGCAGTCGACTACAGGCTAGGGACAGATGGCACAGTGGTTCCTCTGAATTCTCCTCACACCTCTGTGCCCAGACACAGCTGACAAGCAGACCAACAGGGCCTCTGCCCAGGATGGCTCAGGCTGATGGGAGAGACAGATGGTGAAAAGAGAGTACCACCCTGTGGGACAGGGAGAACGTGCCTCCTGCAGGCCGGCAGGAACAGGAGGGAGGGCAGGAAGATGAGGTGGCCCACAACAGTGCTGCAGGGATTGAGAGGAGCCAGAATGCCGTTCCCGAGAAGTTTGGGAGGCTTCCCACACAAGGAGACAGCTGGGCTGAATCCAACAGCGATGCAGGGGCTGCCAGGCCCAGCCTGAAAGGCCTAGGAAAGAGTGTCCTAGACAGAGGCCCCTGCCAGGGAGGACAGTGAAACAGCCCCGTGTGGCTGCAGGAGAGGACAGAGAAGTAGCTGGGGCCAAATTGTGAGGTGACCAGACTCCAGGTTGGCTCAAGACAGTTCTGGTTTATACCTGTGGTCCCACTGTAACCATAAAGTGTCATCTCTCATTCTCATTTATTGTGCTCTTGCTGCAGTGATAAATGACATGGTCACATTACTTATAGGCCATGGTGAGGGGAATTTATTGGAGGATTCTAGCCAGGAGCATAAGGACCTGATTAAACATGCCCAGAACCTGAGCACCTGGACTACTTCCATCTCCGCTATGGAACTGAGTTCCCTTTTTTCCCCCTCGTTTCCCCCAAAGCAAGGCCTGCACCAGGCCTCTCTCTCCTCTGGGTGAGAGACCCCACAACTGGCCACCCATAGGACCTGGGCAGAAAGGGCATCAGAAACGGTGGTTTGGGCTTGGTGCCTGTAGCTCGGTGGTTAGAGGGCTGGCCACATACACCAGGGCTGGCAGGTTTGAACCCAGCCTGGGCCTGCCTAACAACCATGACAACTACAACAAAATGGCCGGGCATTGTGGCAGGCGCCTGTAGTCCCAGCTACTTTGGGAGGCTGAGGCAAGAGAATCTCTTAAGCCCAAGAGTTTGAGGTTGCTGTGAGCTGTGATGCCACAGCACTCTACCCAGGGTGATAGCCTGAGACTCTGTCAGTGGGTAGGGGGCCAGCCATATACACCAAGGATGGCGGGTTTGAACCCAGCCCAGGCCAGCTAAAGCAACAATGACAACTGCAACAAACAAAATGTCGGGGCATTGTGGCAGGCACCTGTGATCCAAGCTACTTGGGAGGCTGAGGCAAGAGAATGGCTTGAGCCCGAGAGTTTGAGGTTGCTGTGAGCTGTGATACCACAGCACTCTACTGAGAGTGATAGCTTGAGACTCTGTCTCAAAAAAAATAAAAATAAAAACAGAGGCTCAGGCTCGGCGCC
>NW_003852482.1:8519360-8524100 GCF_000181295.1 Otolemur garnettii
AGATGAAATAACTTCTTGCCTCAAGACTGCACTGGTAAAGAGGAAGGAAAACAGGAGTTTCTCAGATGTGTCAAGCATTCCTCCCACCGTTCTCAGCCCTGACGCCTGCCATTTCCTGTGTGGGGAACATTCTTAATTCCTGCTCACCCCATCACAACTCCTGCTTTCCATGAGGCTGAAATTGCTTTGTCTGCCTCCACTACTGAACCGTGAGCAACCAGCCACATAAAGGTTCTGCTACAGCCCAGAACAGAATACAGACCTTGGCACACCAACAGCTCTCATTAAAAACTTGCCAAGCAGTCAGGCATGGTAGCTTGTGCCTGTAATCCTAGCACTCTGGCAGGCTGAAGCAGGTGGATCCCTTGAGCTCAGGAGTTCAAGACCAGCCTGAGCAAGAAAGAGATCTGTCTCTAAACAATAACTGGGTGTTATGTTGGATGCCTGTAGTCCTAGCTACTTGGGAGGCTGAGGCAAGAGGATCACTTGAGCCTAGGAGTTTGAGGTTGCTGTGAGCTATAATACCACATCATTCTACCCAGGGTGAAAAAGTGAGACTCTCTTTCAATTTAAAAAAAAAAAAAAAACTTGCCAAGCTATGTGCAGTGGTATGCACCTGTAGTCCTAGCTACACAGGAGGGTGATACAGGAGAATCACTAGAGGCCAGAAGTTCAAGGTTGCAGTGAGCTATGATGACACTTGAGAATAGCCACTGCATGCCAGCCTGTGCAGTATAGCAAGACTCTGTCTCTAAAAAATAAAAATTAAAAAAATAAATTGCCACTGGACACAGTGGCTCACGCCTGTAATCCCAGCACTGTGGGAGGCTGAGGAGGGAAAATTGCTGGAGCTCAGGAGTTCAAGACTCCCCTGAACAAAAGTGAGACCCCGACTCACGAAAAAAATGGAAAAACCCAGCTGGCACCACAGTGAGCGCCTGTAATCCCAGCAGCTTCCAGAGGCTGAGGCAGCGGGTCAGAGGTTGCAGTGAACTACCAAGCCTCTGCACTCTGCTCAGGGGCACAGGGTGGGACTCTGTCTCGACCAAAAAAAAAAAAAAATTGCCAGATTCCCTGGTAGTCTAGGGGTTAGGAAAACAAAAACAAAAAAATAATTGTCAGATGAATGGAAAGCAGGGAATTATCTTAGCTTGTTTGTGCTGCTATAACAAAATACTTGGAAATAAGTAACTTATGAAAAACAGCAACTTATTTCTCACAGTTCTTGAAGCTGGATGTTCTGATCAAGGTGCTATCAGGATTGGGGTGTATGATGAGGGCTGTTCTCTGCTTCCAAGATGGTGCCTTGTTGCAGCATCCTCCAAGAGAGAAGACTGTGTCCCAGCATCCCAAGAGGGATGGAGGGGGGAGAGGGGGACAATCACTGTGTCCTTGCTAGCAGAAAGGAAGAGTGGAATAGGCAAAGTGCCCAAGCTAATTCCCTCCCTCCCTTTCATAAGGCTATAATCCATCATTAGGGTGAAAGATCTCATGTCTTAATACCACTACAATGGGGATTAAGTTTCAACAAGTGAATTTTAGAAGGGACACATTTAAACCACATCAGGAGGGCTTTGGAAAATCTCTGTTGCCCAGGATCCAATCCTCTGTTTCAGAAGGTAAGAAATTATATTTTGCCACTTAGTGCCCTCAGACATGACCCACCTCTCCAAAAGTAGACTAATGTCTAAACAAGAAAGCCATTTTATTGAGTCTCCATAAGAAATGTGATCCCACTGAGAACTAGAATCAGTACAAATCTCTATGTGAAGCCTGATGTCAGGCTAAAGATGCTCAAAGGATGCAATCCTTGAGCAAGAAGGTTGTGAATAGCTGGGGTCACCAAACTATAGTCATCTGAGGTCACCCTCTCTACTGTGAGAAAACCTGAGCACCTGAGATGACCTCAGCTTCCTGCCTGTCCTATTGGCCCCCCCTCCAAACTGTAATCAACTTATTTCATGTCTTTGCTCAGTAAGATGTGAGCCCTCTCAAGGCAGGGATCAGTCTTGCTCTGGACCAATTAGGGTACAGGCAACGAAAACCCACTCTGGAGGTCAGGATGTGGCAGGGCTCACAAAACCAAAGAACAAACTGGTCTATCAGGCTTAGGAGGGAGACACACCGTGGTGACTTGGGGAACTAGCTCTCAGGAGCCCACAGCCAGTCTCTTTAGGGCACTGCCATCAGAGTGATGAATCCTTCCCAGCTCCTTTCCTTCCTATGGCCCTGCACTCAAGATTCAGAGTTCTGGATTCCAGGAGAGACTGGCCAGCTTGGGGGCTGTGGAGGTCTGAGCACTCTGATGGTGCCATCAAGGCTGCTCCCAATGGAGGAGGGATCTTCCACAAAGAATAGTCCAAATAATGGCACCAGATCAAGGGAGAGTAGACGCCAGGCAGGTGTGTGCCCAGTGTCTAGTGCAAAGATTCTCTCCTTTTTTTTTCTTTTGAGACAAGAGTCTCACTTTGTCACCCTCAGTAGAGTGGCAAGGTGTCATAGCTCACAGCAACCTCAAACACTTGGGCTTAAGCAATTCTCTTGCCTCAGCCTCTCAAGTATCTGGGACTACAAGCACCTGCCACAAGGCCTGGCTATTTTTAGAGACAAGGTCTCACTCTGGCTCAGCCTGGTCCCGAACTCCTGAGCTCGGGCAATCCACCTACCTCGACCTCCCAGAGTGCTAGGATTACAGGCGTGAGCCACCACACTGGGCCTAAATATTCTCTCCTTGAACAAACTCTAGCCAGGTTCCTCCAAGCCCTCCTTTTAACCAGGCCTCAACATTGGCCAATAAAAACTACAGAATCAGGGTGGCGCCTGTGGCTCAAAGGAGTAAGGCCCTGGCCCCATATGCCAGAGGTAGCAGGTTCAAACCCAGCCTCAGCTAAAAACTGCAACAAACAAACAAACAAACAAACAAAAAAACGAAAAAACTACAGAATTAGCACAAATGAGTACATCTGCCGCTCCCCCTACACTAAAAGACTAAACAAACACTATCCTGGCAGTATGTGGAGAAAGGGGAACACTTTTACACTGTTGATGGGAGCCTCTTTGGAAAGAAGTATGGAGAATCCTCAAAGAACTCAAATTAGATCTTCCATTTGATCCCGCAATCTCATTACTAGGCATCTACCCAGAAGAAAAAAATAATTTTACCTTGAGGACATTTGCACTAAATTGTTTACTGCAGCTCAATTTACAATTGCCAAGATGTGGAAACAACCTAAGTGCCCACCAACCTTGGAATGGATTAACAAACTGTGGTATATATATACCACAGAATACTATTCAGCCATAAAGATGGAGACTTTACATCTTTTCCATTAACCTGGATGGAGTTGAAACACATTCTTCTTAGTAAAGTATAATAAAGGAAAGGAAAAAATTTTGGATTTTGCAAGAAGAGGGGCCAGTAACACACTGTATCCTATGAGAGAATTAATGTATGCAATTATGATCTAATAAATGCTTACAGTGCCAAAAAAAAAAAAAAGAGGGGCCAGTGGGAACTAACTCAACTTCTAGTTGTTCAGAGGCAGATCTAATATAAATATTAATACTAATATGAAGCCAGTAGACGATGTAATACCCACATAAGAGAAAAAAATTCAATTCAAGTTGAGGGGAGGGGAAACAAGGAATAGAGGAAAGGGAAGGAAGACAGAGAACTGGTGTGCTCCCACTTAATGGGCACAATCTAAGCCAGGGGTCCTCAAACTTTTTAAACAGACTGTTGGAGGTCCAGACTGGGGGCCCCAGGACGAGTCCACTGCTAAGCACGACAGGCATCAGCCTCAAAAACACCCAGCAGGCTGGATAAATGTCCTTGGCGGGCCACGTGTGACCCAAGGGCCATAGTTTGAGGACGCCTGATCTAAGCTATGGTATATGGCACACATTTTGGGTGCAAGACAACTACAAAAGGAACTCTACCTAACAAATGTAAATATTGTAATCTAGTTCTTTGTACCCACTCCCTGCCTCCCACCCCCCTTTGGGGTGAGGGGCAGCCCCTCCAGAACCACATGTGATGGGAGGAGTCAGTTCCCCAACAGAAAAAGGGATGTTGAGCTGACAAAAACAACAAATGTCAGTCTGGTATGCAGGAGCTGGGATGGGGCCAATCAGTGGAGGCAAAGGTGGATGATGATGTCAGTGGGATGTGCCTTAGAAAAGCAGAGCTGAATGAGGAAGGCCCTGAAACCTCCCATTGGCTTGAAAAGTCATCCTAGCAGGGTGTAGGTGGTGGCTTAAAGGAGTCAAGAAAGGAAGAGTCCTATGGTAGGTACTGCACTTCCATCATTTAATTCCCCCAACCATCTTATTATCAGCCCCCTTATCAAGATAGGAAATAGAGGCTGGAGGTTCAGTAATCAAAGTCACAGGGTAGGAAGGGGCAGTTCTGGTATTTCTGACTCCCATTGAAGTTGGCCTGTGCACCCCATAGACCTCCACTTTTCTCTCATTCATTTTCAGTATCTGAAAATAAATCGCAAGGAGGTAAGAATGTCACTACAGAGCAACCCTGGGTGAGCTCCAATGCCTGAGTCATCACATCTTTGATAATGGGCACAATTTTTGGTTTTGAGGCAGAGTCTCAATATGTCGCCGTCAGTAGAGTGCTGAGTCGTCACAGCTCACAGCAACCTCACACTCTTGTGCTCAAGAGATCCTCTTGGCTCAGCGCCTGGGGCTCAAGTGGCTAAGGCGCCAGCCACATACACCTAAGGTGGC
>NW_003852482.1:8524363-8535435 GCF_000181295.1 Otolemur garnettii
AAAAGAGATCCTCTTGCCTCAGCCTCCCAAGTAGCTGGGACCACAGGTGCCCGCCACAACGCCCGACTATTTTTGTTGTTGTTGTTACAGTTGCCATTGTTGTTTAGCTGGCCCAGGCTGGGCTGGAACCTGCCACCTTGGTGTATGCGGCTGGCGCCCTACTCACGGAGCTACGGGCGCCGAGCCTTTTGCAGTTACTGTTGTTTAGCTGACCCGGCCCGGGTTCGAACTCGCTAGGCTTGGTGTATGTGGCCGGTGCCGGAACCACTGTGGCACAATTTTGCCACCTGGAGCTAAAGCAATTCACCTGGCTTTCCCAAGCGCCCAAGGAGCTGAACGCAAGCGCGAGCCTGTGAGGGCGGAGCCCAGGGAAGCGGGCGGAGACGCGCGCCTATTTCCAGGCTTTCAAAAGTTACCTGCAGTGGGGGCGGGAGTTGAGAGAGTTACCGGCTGCGCGCGCGCCGGCCACGCCCTCAGCCTCTTCAGGCACCTGTTGGCTTGAGGACCCACTGGGCCGCAGCTGCTGTCCAATAGGCAGCCTCCCTGCGCCAACTCAGCTCCGCCCATCGCCAGGATTCACCAATCCCCGGCTGGGCACTGCCCCGCTCCCGCAGAGGGCCCGCCTCTCTGAGTGTTTCTTCCGGGTGGGGCCCCGGGCCGAGGCGATGGCGCCCTGGGCGCTCCTCAGCTCTGGTGTCCTGGTGCGGACTGGGCACACCGTGCTGACCTGGGGAATCACGCTGGTGCTCTTCCTGCATGATACCGGTGAGACGGACCCCACGCGATCCTGGACCCACCCGATCCCGCGTGGCTCTCCGGACATTTGGGTCTCACGGGGTCCCCGCCTAATCCCCGGAGATTCTGGGATTGACCCAGTCCCTGCCTGCTCCTGAAGCCCCCTCTCCATCTCTCATTCCAAGCGCCACCTGCTTCCCGTCTGATATTCAGTTGATCCCTAATTAATCCCAGCATCTTCCGGATCACTGCCAGATGCCCTGTCCATCCCAGGACCCATCTGGTGTCCACCAGGCCCAAGCTCCATCTTCCCTGGTCCTTTCCAGGAGTTGACTCCCAAACTTCTTGTCCATGAGGATTCAAGAACTAGCAGCCTGCCTACACCCCTCCCTACCCCCATAACCACTAGCTGCCCAAATCCATAGGGGGCCTGTCTCCCATCTTCCTGTGGTAGTGCTCATTCACCCACCCACCTCCATTCCCATCATTCCCCTCAGTAGCCCCATACCCAGTGCTTTACCTGCCCACCTGGATGTTCCAGGCTCAGGACTGGAGCCCTTCTCACTTTCCCCTCAAGACCTCATATCTCTCTCAGGTCCCCCCATTAGAGGACACCCTCTCAAAAAGCCCATTCCTTCTCTGCTCCCTTTTACAACCAATGGGCACCAGAGTTGTCCATACTCTGCCAATGCTCCCTCATTTCCCACCACCCCCCACCTTCCCAGAATCCTCAGTCACCCCCTTGGGCTTAAACCCAGACTGGATGCTTCCTAGCCTGGGCCCCCCTCATGTCTCTCTGCATCATCTGAGCTTACCAACTCCACCCTCCTGTCTCTATCTTGGGCATTTCAGACCTGGCCAGTCTCCCTGCTGGAGAGCCAGAGATCCAGGACCCCTCCTCCCTCTTGCCCATATCCAGTCAGGTCTGTCCTCCTCCTTTTCCTCTCCCTGCTAGGCCTTGTTCAGTTACCCTCTTCTTCCTCTTTGCCAGACTCTGCCACCAGACTTCCCCTCTGATCCATCTTTTCTACAGCAGAGGGAGGGCTTTCAGAAAACAGATCTTGCCCTATAACCTTCCATGGTTCCCTATCACCCTCCAAAGTGCAGATGAACTGCTGGCCACCCATGGAACCCCATCACTAGGCCTTTGCTTTGCCAGAAACACATTTCCACACCAGCTGCATCCCAGCCCCACCTCCTGTTCTGCCCCGGGCCCAGCCTCACTATCTTCCTCTGGCCTCCCCAGAGCTGCGACAATGGGAAGAGCAGGGGGAGCTGCTCCTGCCTCTCACCTTCCTACTCCTGGTGCTGGGCTCCTTGCTGCTCTACCTGGCTGTGTCACTCATGGACCCAGGATATGTGAATGTTCAGCCCCAGCCCCAGGTAACCAGGGCCCTTATGGGACTGTACCCTCCTGCCAGCATGGACTCAAGGCCCTCGTAACAGTCTCCATGGCAGGACTTGTGTTACACATTCTTGGGGGATATCTCAGTGAATCCTCTTGCCAGCCCTATGATGAGGAAACCACCAAGGCCCAGAGAAGGGAAGCTACTTGCAAACGTTATACAGCTCAGTCCAGGGCATTCTTTCCAGCCCTACCCGTAAGCCTTCATTCTGGATGGGATGGGCCCCATGCAAACACTCCACATCTAGGGGTAAGTTGGCCTCAAGGAAGAGGCCCACCAGTGTCATTTGCCTCCCAGGGACCCCATCTTATACCCTGTCCCTCATTTTCAGGAGGACCCTAAGGAGGAACAGATGGCCATGGTTCCTCAGGCCATCCCTCTACGGCGCTGCAGATACTGCCTGGTGTTGGTGGGTGATACAGGGACCCCTGTGGGAGGGGTTAGGGCAAAGTGGAGACTCCCTGACCTCTTGCCCCAGTGCCCTGCCCTCACACCTCCTCTAAGGCCTCCCAGATTCAGGCCCTGACCCCTGGCCTGCTCCTCCCCTCAGTAGTGGGCCCAAAGGGGGCCAGTGTTGAACTCCAACTCCCGTCTGTGCCAACAGCAGCCCCTGCGAGCCCGGCACTGCCGTGAGTGCCGCCGCTGCGTCCGCCGCTATGACCACCACTGCCCCTGGATGGAGAACTGTGTGGGGGAGCGCAACCACCCGTTCTTTGTGGTCTACCTGGCACTGCAGCTGGTGGTGCTTCTGTGGGGCCTCTACCTGGCATGGTAGGTGCCACTTAGGGGAAGGCAGGTAGTGTGCACCCATGTGTGTGCACAGAGCCAGGGCTCCCTGGGGCCTGGCACAGGGAGGGAAGGGCTCCCCTGGCCTCCCCCAGCTCCAGGTCCCTGTCCATCCTACAGGTCAGGCCTCCGGTTTTTCCAGCCCTGGGGGCTGTGGTTGCGGTCCAGTGGGCTCCTATTCATCACCTTCTTGCTGCTGTCTTTCTTTGCACTGATTGCTGGCCTGCTCCTGGCCTCACACCTCTACCTGGTAGCCAGCAACACCACAACCTGGGAGTTCATCTCCTCACACCGCATAGCCTACCTCCGCCAGCGCTCCAGCAACCCCTTTGACCGTGGCCTGATCCGCAACCTCGCCCGCTTCTTCTGTGGATGGCCCTCGGGGTCCTGGGAGACCCTCTGGGCTGAGGATGAAGAGGAGAGCAGCAGCCAGGTTGTTTAGGCTTGCTGGGTACAGGGCGGCTATCTTGTGCCTGCAAACCAGAGGGGCTGCACCTGCCAGGTCAGCCCTCGGGGACCTGGGGCAGCTCACTCCTGCCCTTCTCCTGGGCCTCAGAGCAGGTCTTCAAGACAGAATCCCTGCTTCAGGGGGCAGCTCTACCTTCAAAAGGAAGAAGGGAAGAGGACCTGTGGGGAACACAGGCCCAAACAGACCCTGTGCTCCTTGATGCCCCAGGCCAGGATGCCTCCAAGCACAATTTTCAAGTTTAATCATACATAAAACAAGTATTAAAAAGAAAACCAAACCACTCCTCACTGTGGCATCCTTGCTGGTCTGGGTCTAGCTGGGAGGCAGGAGAAGGGTAGGCAGAAGGAAACAGTGACACGCTTCTCCAAATGACACTGAGCAAAGCCTCTGACAGCAACCCCATGGCTGCCACCACAAGACACAAGGGCTCATAAATACCAGGCAAGGCCTGGGCCTCCATGCAGGGCACACAAGCGGGTGAGCACAAGGTTTAACCATCTGGGCAGGGGACAGAGAATGCCAGGAGCATCTCTCAGGGCTCCAGGAATTGTTCTGACACAAAGTCAAAGTCCTGGAAGGCAGCCTGCTGGCGGGCACTAAGGGGGCTGCAGGGTCCAGGTGGGGTCAGGGCAGGTGGGAGCCCAGTGAACTCGCCCTCGAAGTATCGCAGGTCTGCGGGGCCACAGAGTGCTGGCACGAAGGGGGGCCGGATGGTGCGGGCAAGCAGGGCCTCCCAGTCAGTGGTCTAGGGGTAAAGGCAGAGGTGCCTGAGACTGCAGGAACAGCAGTCCCCCAGTGTCACACAGTGCTGCCCACCTTGCTAGGTGCTGGGGACCAGGGCTACCCCAGCCACTCACCTTGAAGAATGGCTGGACCTTGATCTCCTCAGCATCCTGCTCACCTGCCCCCAGGCGCTTCTCTGGGCACTTATGGAGGAGCTGGGCAAAAGGTCAGGAACCCACATAGGGCATCCAGCCCCAGACACTGCCTGCGCCCCAGGGACCCCAAGCACAGGCGGCAGAGGCACACCCAACCCCTGAAACACTCACCTTCTGAATGAGCTCAAGCCCCTGCACGGACAGAAAGTGGGGGTATGGGGCATCCATGTTGACGATGCAGTCAAACACCTCCTCCTCAGTGTCCCCTGGGAAGGGGCACTGTAGAAATAGGGGCTTAGCAGGCAGGGTGCCTAGACCACCCCCACCCCACCTCCCAAGCCCTGGCAGCCCACTCCAGCACGCACCTCGCCCACCAGCATCTCATAGAGCAGCACACCCAGCCCCCACCAGTCCACAGCCCGCGTGTATGCCTCCTGGGTCAACACCTCTGGAGCAAGGAACTCTGGGGTGCCACAGAAGGTGCTTGTCCGGTCCCCAAAGCCAATCCCTGCAAATCAACACACATACCAATGCAGTGTGTCCCATTCAACCTCTGCAAATGAAAGAACCAATAGCCAACCAGGAGGATTCTAGCAATCCAACCCCGTCCAGCCCTTCCTGGTACCTGAAGAGCTGGAAATGATTACAATGCCATGTGACTGCATGAGGAGGCAGAGTCTCAGCCACACTCACATGGTCCCACAGGGGGCAGGACCAATTCCTAGACCTGACCAGAGGCTTTCCCTCTGGCCAATTGTAGGCTAGGACTCTTTGAGAGCCTCTAGGGTCAGGAAGGAGAGGCCAGTGTGGCCAGCTGTCCCCTAGAACAAGGGCTGGGGTGTGAGGGTACCAGGGCATCCACAGTTGGGCAGAAGATTTCCTGGAAGATTCCACCTGCCCACTACCCTGCCAGTCTTGGTTGGGTAGGTGTTGCTGAAGGATATGATCCTGACAGGTGACCCCCACCTTCCTTGCATAGCCCAAAATCTGCAATCTTCAGGAATCCCTGGGCATCTAGCAGAAGATTATCCAACTTCAGGTCCCTGAGTGAGAGGAGAGTGCATCAAAGAGGCTGAGAAGGGCTAAGACCCAGGGAACCGCCACTGCCCCCAGAGCAGCCCGGGAAGAGGGTAGCATCGCCCCTCTCCCACCCCACCTTCCCCATGGACCCCTGGGCCAAAAGCTACCTATAAATGATCTTCTTCTCGTGTAAGAACTGGAGCCCCAGGACCACACAGGCCAGGTAGAAGCTGTAGGGGTGGCATGTAGGTAAATTCAGGCCCAGTACAGGCATAAGGAAGACACGGCCTGGAGACACCTGGATGTCCTGGCCAGAGTGACATGTGGGCAAGAGACTGTAACAAACATTATGCAGGGCTGGGGGACTCATCCAGTCAACAGTCCAAGGTTATCCTAAGATTGCTCCTGGGTCCTTACCCACCATCCTGCACCCCTTCCTCCCCTAGCATCCTCCCAGCACCCTGCGGCTGACATTCATTCTGCCTATTTTGCAGATAAGGATCTAAGACTCCATGTAAGTAACCTGACTAGGGTCACACAGTCAAAGGTAGGGATGGGCTCAGTGGCTAGGGCGCTGGCCACATACACCAGGGCTGGTGGGTTCAAACAATGCTAAAAACAATGACAACTACAACCAAAAAATAGCCGGGTATTATGGCAGGTGCCTGTAGTCCCAGCTACTTGGGAGGCTGAGGCAAGGGAATTGCTTAAGCCCAAGAGTTTGAGGTTGCTGTGAGCTGTGACACCACAACACGCTACAAGGGCGACATAGTGAGACTCTGTCTCAAAAAACAAAAAACAGTCAGAGGGACTTGACCTAACAAGTGCAATCAGTGTAACTCGGTTTCTTGTACCCTCAATGAATCCCCAACAATAAATTTAAAATAAAATAAAATCAGCTTAGTGCCCATAGCTCAGCAGCTAGGGTACCAGACACATACACAAGAGCTGGTAGGTTCGAATCCAGCCCTGGCCTGCCAAACAACCATAACCAAAAAATAGCCGGGCGTGGTGGTGGGTGCCTATAGTTCCAGCTACTTGGGAGGCTGAGACAAGAGAATTGCTTAAACCCAAGAGTTTGAGGTTGCTGTGAGCTGTGATTCTATGGCACTCTACTAAGGGTGACATAGTGAGACTCTGTCTCAAAAAAAAAGAAAAAAAAAGTAGGGATGATGCCAGTTTAGGTCTAACTCTAAAGCCCCCCAGAGAGAAACAATAACTCCAGGAGGCCCTGTGGAGACAGTTTATAAATGCTCCTCTGTCTATGCACCAACTATGGGAAATGGTTATTATAACGCACAGCCTCATAAACAGAGGCCCAGGGCACAAATGCTGTCAGGCTGACGAAGATGAGAACCAAGGTCTCTCTGACTGTAACTCCTCTGCTGACGAGCACCCTGGAGGATGCAGGATGAAGGGAACCAGGGGAAGTTTGCTGGAAGAGGCGGGCAGGGGAATGGGAACCCACCAGGCCTGGGGCTCAGGGAAGACGTCTTCATGGATCTGCATCATGAGGTCACCACCAGGCACAAACTCAGTCACAAAGCAGGCATGGCTAGGGGTCTGGAAGCAGGCGAGAAGGGAGAGCAGGAAGGGATGCCCCGTGCGGCCCACAGTCTCCAGGATCCGCTTCTCGCAGTACAGGCTGCAGGGGAGGGTGGGGGTCTTGGAGGGAAGGAAACCCTCCCCTAGCTGTGCCCTGCTCAGTTGGGCCCTCAAAGTGTTCAGTGGGTAGAGCTAGTTTCTATATATCAAGGGCTCATGTGGGTCATTGAACCTATAACAACCACTAATCCCCCCATTTTACAGAAGAACAAACTGAGGTACAGAGAGAAGAGGGAACCTGTCCAAGGGCACATAGTTAGCTGTAAGCATCAACAAGGGAATGCAGCAGGCCTGGCTGGCCCCACAGGGTCACCTCTCCAAAGCCCTAGGGGCCTTCATCTGCCTTCTGGGTGATCAAACCCCAGGCTAGCCATCTGAGGCAACTTCCAGGGTCAAGGGCCAAGAGCCCAGGTGCCTGGAGCTCCCGAGCCCCATTACACACCTCTCTACCTCATCCCGGCTGAGAACCTCCTGTTTCTTCAGTGCTTTGATGGCGTAGTATTTCCCTGTCCCCTTGAACTGGACCAGGAGGACCTGGGTATCAGGGAGAGGGTGGCTCTAGGTGGTCCACACAGGGGCCTTAACTTCTCCACCTGCACAGATTAACCAGTGTCCTCCTAGTTAATGTGCTGGGGCTCCCCACCCCACCACACACTCCTCGGTCCACTACCTTCCCAAAGTGTCCCCGGCCAAGCACAGCCACGCAGCGGAAGTCTTGAAGTTGAGGTGGTTTCCTGCAAGAGAGAGGGCACAGGAAGCCCCCAGGACAAGGGCTGGGTCTCCGCCCAGAGCCATTCCACGCCCTCCATTCCCAGTCTCAGGCTGTCCCCACCTATGGGGCTGGAGGAAGGGGCTGGAGGAAGAGCCTGCAGTGAGCACTCCTAGACCAGTGGACCCCTGGGGTCTGACACACCACACTGGGCTGGGTAATGTGGGTACAGCAAGTAAGACCCTGGGAGCCAGCACACACACAAGGAGCCGCAGAGCAGTGCAAGGATGGGGACACCAACACTCAGGTAAGCAGATGAAAGTCTCAAATACGCTGCACACTGGGCAGGGTACCTGCTAGGGGAGACTGGTGGAGATGGTCCAAGTACAGTCCTGGGCTCCATGTGGGGGCGTTTGGTGCGCTGTGAGGGCAGAGGGGCTTAGGGCAGGGCTAGGTGGCCTCCCCTCTTTCCTTACAGGCTTGCCAGCCCCTCCTGGGAAGTCCCACCGCCCCTCACCGGGGTCTCCTCAGGGGTGGACTCCTGGGGCAGGTAGAGGCGAGGGGGCTTGGGTGGGGGCTTCATCTCCTCTGCCAAGAGGATCTTCTTGGGCAGCAAATTACTGTGGGGAGGAAGCAGACATATGGCCCAGCAGAGGCAGATGGGACAGCTGGAGGGACAGACACACAGCTGTGGGAGACAGACAGACAGATACCTACTGAACCTGGAGAAGCATGCAGGCTGGGCGAGGCACCTCCTCACCTGGGGGAAGCAGGTTTGGATGTCCCCTGAGGTGTGATCGGGATCTGAGGACACCCTTTGGGGGGACTGATTGTGCTTGGGGAGCTGCAAGGGGGCAGCAGGCTCATGACCAAGCGCCCCCAGGCCGCCATGCTGAGGTTCATCTGGGAAGCCCTCAGGAAGTCCTTGCCTGGGAGCAAAGGGGGACCTCAGTCCAGCCCCCTGGGGGCCAAGCCCTGCTCCCTGCCCACAGAGCCCCACATCCTCCATACCTCTGCGTTTAGAGAAAATGCGCTTCTGCCTCTGTAGCCGGGGCCGCCTCTCAATAACAGGATCACAGAAGGTCACCTGCAGGAACAGGATTGAAGACTGGTCCCCTCCCACCCCATCTGCCATGGCATCTCCTCTGCCCCAAGAGCTCCCAGGGTCAACATATGCAGGAACCAGAGAAATGGCTTCCATATCCTCACTGGTACTAGAGGAAAAACTGAGGCCCAGAGAAGAGAAGCACTTGTTTGTACAGGGTCACACCCGAAGCAGGGCACAGTTAGGAAGGACACAGGCCTACAGATGTGGCCCCCTAAGGGCGAGAGCTCTGGGAGTCCTTATTCCTAGAAACCACCCCTCTCTGGTCCACAATCTATACAAGGCAGACCAGTCTCAAAGCCTTTGAGACTGACCCACCTTATATAGATACCCAGGGGCCCAGCAGGTCAGAAGACAGGAGCAGTGAGCACCTGGGTGAAGAGACGCCCCTGTGGCACCAGGCTGAGGGACAGTTGGTGACAGGCATTGTCTAGGAAGTCCTCAAGCCTCAGGAAGGCCACACCACACAGCTGCCGCCAGTCCCGCCAGCGCACCCCGATCTCTAGCTCGCGGGCCTACACAAGGGAGGCCAGGCTCATGACCAAGCCCTGACCTGGGCAGCTCCACCAAATCCCAAGGTCACCCCGAGTACACAAAGGCCAGCCTTACTCGCTCCAGTGTGATGACAAAGGTCTGACCCCAGGCTTGCTCGCCCATCTGCCCCCAGCCTGTTTGGCCCACAATGCGGTTGTCCACCTTCAGCACAGCCAGCACCTCACCTGCAGGGCCGGCGCTAGGGATCAGAACAGGCCTAGGGCAGAAGTCCCCTGTACCCCACAACAGCTCCTTCCCCACTCACGGGCCAGCTCGCCTCCGCCACGCTGTTGCTTGGCCCTGGTACGAAGCCAGCCCTCAGAAGGGCTGCAGGCCAGAGCAGCCACCGGAGAACGTCCAGGCACAGCTGTCAGTAGCTGCTCACAGCCCTGGAGGTGAACCTGCAGGGTCCCTGTGGCAGAGTGAGGGTAGGGGGCATTGTCAGATGCCATCTTCCCCCTGCCACCACCAATGTGCCCTGACACCCTACAAAGGCTACTCTCTCCAGAAGTGGCCGAATCCAGACCCTACCCACATTAAGCCATGGAAGCCCCTAACATCCTCAGGAGAACAAGTGGTCCTGCCCTCCACATGTGAGGGCAGCAAGGATAAGAGTTTGGGGTAGCAAACAGGAAGCCTGGCTTCCGGTGCTATCCCACCTGCTGCCTGGGCCTCAGTGTCTCTATCTAAGCAATGAAGGTTAAGCCCCAACTCTGCCTCCTCCCTCAATAATCAAGAAACACATTTTGCCAACTGAGTAAGTTCATGCTTAGGCTCATTAGAGTTTTGACTCTGAAAAGGTAGAGGAAGTGGTGGGAATCTAAAAGCTTTTGAGGATATAAAGAGGGCCCAAGAGCACTGTTTAGAGAGTCCAGGCCTGGGGGTTACATTCAGAGAGACCTTATAAACAAAGGCAAGTGTTCAGGGTGGGAAGATCTTGGAAAGACTAACTCAAGGAACTGGGGCATTTAGCCAGGAGCTAGGATAAGGTGGACATAAGTAGGTGAATTCCTTTTAACAAGCTGTTCCCTCTGCCTTCCCCAAATTGTCTACCTGGCCATTTAAGTACTCCTTTAAGTTCTTCAAGGGCAGCTCAGATACCACTTCCTTTATTCATTGATTTCTCAAGGCCAGGCAAAGGGATCCAATCCAGCCCCTGCACTTCCTCTTCTCAGCCCTATGACAGTGGAATGGGACCCATCTGCCCTGCACCAGAGCCCTGTGCAGGCAGCCGCTGGCTCCTCCAGCTCACGCCATAGCTCAGGTGGGAATGGGGCTTCAAAGTCCATGCTCTCTGATTATGTGTTTTTTGTTTTTTTTAGACAGAGTCTCACTATGTCACCCTCAGTAGAGTGTCATGGCATCACAGATCACAGCAACCTCAAACTCTTGGGCTTAGGCTTGAGGCCTGTAGCTCAAGCGGCTAAGGCATCAGCTACATATACCAGTTGGCAGGTTCATATCCAGCCTGGGCTTGCCAAAGAACAATGACGACTACAACCAAAAAATAGCCAGGCATTATGGTGGGCGCCTGTAGTCACAGCTACTGGGAGACAGAGGCAAGACTGCAGGGGTCCTCAAACTTTTTAAACTGGGGGCCAGTTCACTGTCCCTTAGACTATTGGAGGGCTGGACTGCGGGCCCTGGGACAAGTTGCCTGCTAAGCAGGACAGGCAGCGGTGGCAAAAACACCCGGAGGGCCAGATAAATGTCCTCAGTGGGCTGCATGTGGTCCATGGGCCATAGTTTGAAGACACCTGGGCAGCTCGGCGCCTGTGGCTCAAGCGGCTAAGGCGCCAGCCACATACACCTAAGGTGGCGGGTT
>NW_003852482.1:8536688-8546899 GCF_000181295.1 Otolemur garnettii
CTTGGGAGGCTGAGGCAGGAGACTCGCTTGAGCCCAGGAGTTGGAGCTGCCGTGAGCTGTGATGCCACAGCACTCTACCCAGGGTGACAGCTTGAGGCTCTGTCTCAGAAAAAAAAAAAAAAAACAAACAGCCACACTGTCCCAATGCACACTCTAGCAGGCACTGCGCTGAGTACATTTGCAACAAGGCACTGTATACTTTTCTAGCAATCCTGAAAGGGAGGGGCTTTTATTAACCCCATTTTACAGATGGATAAACAGATTCAGAGAGAAGATATCAGTTGCCTGAGGTCACACAGCTAGTGGGTGGTGATGCCAGGATTGGAACTCCTTCCTGTAGTGTTTCCCCACTGTGCTTCTGGGTCCTCCCCAAAAACAAAAGAGAGTTCTAAAGTGGAAGGGACTCCTGTTTACCTGTCAGGGCGATGGGCTTCACAAGTGTCCCCGAAGGCGGGGGGCTCCCAGGCATTGCAGTCTGCAGATCCCGGGCCACTCTGCTCCGCAGAGGGTGGGCAGGAGGCAGTCCTTCCAGCAGCTGCTCCAACGCCAGCCGCAGGAGGTCCAGTTTCTGGGAGGACTCCTGGAGCTGGGCCTGGGCCTAAAGAGGGGACTCAGGCAGGGGCAGGCCCACGGGTATGTGGGGCAGTAGTGGTCTAAGCCACCCAAAGACACCCTCCTGCGTGACATCTCTACAGAAAGTGCCTCCCACCCTGGCGGAGCCTCCTGCCAACTGCCATGAGTTGTATGGGAATAGGCAGACCCACAGAGGAGGGCAGCAGGGCCCCTGACCTCTGCCAATGCCTTGCGATCCTGTGTCCTCCGGTTACCAAGCAGCTTCACCACGTTCTTGGCACCCTCGGCCACGGCAGCCTCAATGCGCAGTCGGTGCTGCAGCTCCTCAGCCAGCAGCTCAGGCCCTGGGGGGGAGCAGGACAGCCCTCAGCCCCACCCAACCATCCCCAACACCACTGCCTTCTTTTTTTTTTTTTTGAGACAGAGCCTCAAGCTGTCACCCTGGGTAGAGTGCCATGGCTTCACTGCTCACAGCAACTTCCAACTCTTGGACTCAAGCGAGTCTCCTGTCTCAGCCTCCCAAGTAGCTGGGACCACAGGTGCCCACCACAAGGCCCGGCTATTTTTTTGCTGCAGCCATTATTGTTGTTTGGCGGGACTGGGCTGGATTCGAACCCACCACCTTAGGTGTATGTGGCTGGCGCCTTAGCCACTTGAGCCACAGGCGCCAAGCCACCACTGCCTTCTTAAGAACTCACCTGCCTCAGAGGACCCACTGGCCTCCAGGCTGCTGATCTTCATCCGCAGCAGGGCCACCTTCAGCTGGCTGTCCCGTAGCATCTCCTGGGCAGCCACCAGGAGCTTCTTCTCCTGTGGCATCATGACACAGACCCCATCAGGCCAGGTCTCAGCCACAGCCTCCCCAATCAGACCAGGGATAGAGCCTGTCTCGGGAGCCCAGATGCTGGATTCAAGTTTCTCTGACAGACCAGGTTGGGGGGTGGGGGGCGCACAGGCTTCTCCATCAGACCAACCAGAGCAAGGCCTAAACTTTCCCTATGCAATCAGGCAGCACCAATACTTCTGTCAGACAAGGACTGGGGTTCCCACATCATACTGGGAGGTGGGACTAGGGCCAGACCTTCCATACCTGACTAGGACTGGACCAGGACCCCGCTGGACCAGCAAGGTCTTCACAGTTAGTCAGGACTTAGAGCCACACCTTCCCCGCCCAGCTGTGGGTTGGGGTGCTATCTCCCCCATCAGACTGACCTACAGGGTCAACGGCTGGGCTGTACTTCCCAGTCAGGATCAGGGCAGAGCTGCACCTCCCCCAATATCTGAGGGCCAAGTCCCTCCCACCAGAGTAGGAGCCAGGGCTGTGCCTCCCCTGTCAGGCTGGGGGTGCCTCACCTTGGGGGTCCCACTGGCACACGTGTGGGTCATGTTCTCAGCCCCCTGCTTCACCTTCAGCTCCACTTGCAGCTGTCTCCGTAGAGCCTCCAGGTGCCGGGCCTTTGGCTGCTCTACCCGTGGCTGAGGTCCCAAGCCTACAGGTTCTGTAGCAGGGAGAGTGCCTATCACCTAGAGCTGAGACTCCTATGACCTAGCTCTCCCCTCCCACCCCTCCTGGGCTATCAGCCGGGGCCCCAGGAGGAGGTTTAGGGAGGTGACGAAGTCTGGGCACAGAGGTTAGGGCCTGGTTGGCCCACAGCCTCCTGCATTGAGGGGGGTCTCAGCTCCTCACCAGGCTGGCCAGGCCCAGAGCCAGGCAGCAGGATGCGGGCGTGCAGGTCCCTCAGCTCGCCTTGCAGCTGCTCCAGCCGGCGGTTAGAGGAGCGTAGCAGCTGCTGCACATGGCCCAGGTGGCGGCGATCTGTGGCCACTCGCCGCAGGTTCTCCATGCCCTCCTTGATTTTCAACTCTTTCTGGATGGCACGACGGATCGCCTCTTTCTCATCCTCTGGAGGCCACTGGCCTGGCACAGGCTGCAGAGGACAGGGAGAAGGCATGGGGTACAGCCCCACCAGCAGCCACTTCTTCCCAAGACAGAGGGGGCAGAGGTCCCACATACACAGGGCTAGAAAAGCATCTCTGTCCTTACAGCTCAGGATGCCTGAGCCAGATGGAAAGCCCAAGGCCACTCATCTCACCCCTGCTCCTGCCCTGTGCCGTTTAGAGATGGGGAAGGGGAGATCACTAGTGTTTACCTGATGCTTACTAGGCCAGGTTCTGTTCTAAGAGCTTGGCAGATGTCATCTCATCACTCCTCCCAATAATCCCACCAAGTAGGAGTTATTATGCCCACTTTATAGATGAGGAACTGAGACCCAGAGAGGTGAAGTAACTTGCCCACAACTGAGGCACAGAGAGGACACCAACTCTCAGGCCCAGCTTCTTCCTACCAGCCATGGGTAGCTAGGCTGCTCTAAGTCTGGGATGCGAAGTAAAATCTGGGAGCTAGAAAAAAGCTCAGCACCAAGAAGGGATTCACCCAATGTCACATGGAGAAGGCAGCCAGTGGCCTGTGAGGCCAGGGCTTGTTCCTGATATCCAAATGCCACAGGTGGCAAAGCAGAGTCACAGAGAGGGCCTGGGGAGGTCTTGGGTGCCTGCTCCCAGCCTGGCTCTTGGGAGGAAGTACAAGTCTCTCTCACTGCCTCACCCTAGCTGGAGCCAGGAAGAAGAAAACCTTCCCAGAGGCCAACATTTCAAACCAACCTACTGCCAACAAGGACCTCAGGCCAAGGTGGCCCATGACTCCCCTTCCAACACAGACTCTTACAGGGACCCCACCTTACCTCTCTGTGTTCCATCTCCTGAGCCTACTGGAAGTGACCCCAGCCTCAGGGACCCCCCACCTCAGTCCCAGGCTGGGTCTGATGGCTGAACTGTCAGAAGGCAAGGGCGAGGCTCAGGAAATCCTTTGGCGGCCCTAGGCAAGAGGGCCAAAGCCAAAGGTCTGAGTAGACAAAGATCCCATGGAGCTGGAGGCCCGGCCACCGGGGTCCTGAGTCACCCAGCCACCCGCCACAGGGTGGAGGCTTGCAGGAAATCGGAAAATGTGTACAAGCCACGGCTGGAACAGGCGGAGGGACCTCCGGAGGAAGGGGATGGGAGGGGGTAGACCCAGCCTGTGGCTGCTTAAGCAACTGGGAGGGACACTCAAGGAGTCTCTGTCTACTACACCTCACCCCCCAACACACCCCATGGACCTAGAGCAGAAATCTAGGCTGGAATGACGACACACCTCCTCTCTGCTCAGCTGGGACCCTTATATGGGACACAAGTGTCCCCGCTCACTCCCACTCGCTCGGGGCCAGGACACCATCTTTCTCCTCATAACAGACAGACAGACACACACACACACAGACTTGGCCCTCAGGGCCCGCGCACACCTACTCTGGGCAGGAACCCTCCGACCCCCTCCGAATTCTGAAACACTCTGTACCCTAGGGTTCCAGCCCCAGCGCTGGCTAGGCCCCTCCCCCGCGCCTCGTGGACTTTGGGAGAGACCCCCACCCGGGTATGCACACGCGTCCCTCTCCCCGGGCCCCCTTTGCTTGCCCGCTAATTCCCGTCGGCCTTGGAGTCCCACTAGGAAGAGCCGATTTTAGGGAACTCTGGGGCCCGCCCCGCGGAGTCAAATGTGCTGCAGGCTGGTCGGACTCGAGGCTCCGAGTCCCCTGGAGGAGGACCTGGAGTCGATCCCAGGGCCCATGACTGACCTAACCCAGTGCTCAGGTCTGCCCTGCGAAGGTGTCGCGGGAGCGGGGCGGGGGCTGGGAAGGGTCTGGGAGGGTTTGGGGACTCGGCGAAGGAACCTTCCCGCCCCCCGGCCCCGCGTAGCCCAGCCATCCCGGCGATGTTCACCTGCCGCGGCGCCCCTTCCTCCATAGCGCCGCGCCGGCCCCTCCTCTCGACCACTCCGGTTCCGGAAGCCCGCGCCCCTTCGCCAGGACTTTCAAACTTGAAACTTCCCGGGAAGCGACGCTGGAGACCCGGGATCGGGCGCCCCCTTTCGAGACCCGCGTGCCCTCCGGGGACCTGAGCCCAGCGCCGCCTCTCGGCCGCAACAGATCAACGCCGCAGCGCCCACTCCTGGGGTCCGTAGGCCCACAGTCTACGCCGATCCAAACTTCCGCGGGATTCTGGGCACGGTACCCGGTCTTCTGCCGCCAGTTCCCGCTCAGCGTGACACTAGCCTCTGCCCCCGGGGCGGGAGCGCAGGAGGGGTACCCCTAGGCGCAAGTCCTCTAGCATTGCCCCTCCGCGCTCTCAGAGGAGCTGGTCCGGGTGGGGACAGCGCCCTCTGCCGGTTGTGGGGCCCTAGGTCACCCAGTTGGGGCGCAGCCTGTGTAGCGGGTCCCCTCTTGCCTAGGGCTGACCTTATCCCGCCCGGTCACGATCCAGCCGCCGCCCCTAACGCGTTAGGCCTCCTCGCCCAAGTTCTTCAAATCTCTCTTGGTCTCAGATGTCGTGGGTGTAAAATGGGCCAATTCCAAACTGTCATGCTTTCGGAGTGGTTGCCCCTATGTAAATAGTATTCACAAGAACGCTCATGGCAATGGGGGGGAGTAAAGGCTCATCTAAATTATGGCAAATTACAAATTGTGGAAGAATAAACCAAACGTCTCTCAAGCCCATCATTTAATTGGACTGAGCTTAGTACTTAGCCAGAGCCACCATTGCACCTTTGCGCTAAAAAAGCCCTTCTAAACAGAAGAAAAGACATTGACACTTTGTGAAATAGCCATTATCTCAGGAAAATGATAACTGGCCCACATGAGGTGTGCTGGTAATGGCTTGCGTGCCTGGGCGATTCTGGTTCTTTACTGCCGAGTTTATGGTGGGTCATTTTAGCCACTTTCTGGGACCCTGTGCTTACCAGCACTTTGTACCTGTACTACACTGGAAGAAGCCTCCTTTTAGGGGTCAGAAAATGATGAAAGGTCAAAATTTTTTTTGAGACAGAGCCTCAAGCTGTTGCCCTGGGTAAGTGCCATGGCATCACAGCTCACAGCAACCTCCAACTCCTGGGCTCAAGCGGGTCTCCTGCCTCAGCCTCCCAAGTAGCTGGGACCACAGGCGCTCGCTACAATGCCAGGCTATGTTTTTGGTTGCAGCCGTCATTGTTGTTTTGGCGGCCAGGCTAGATTCAAACCCACCACCTTAGGTGTATGTGGCTAGCGCCTTAGCCACATGAGCCACAGGCACCGAGCCTGAAAGGCCCAATATTGACCCTGACTTGGAACAGACACCCTTCAATACTCTTACTAGAGGAAGCCACACATTTTAGTTTACATTGATCTCCTCACTCAGGATGGACTGGAAAAAAATGAAAATTGGTCAGCCATAGACAATGCTGGGTCCCATAATGGGAAATCAACCAAGTGGCATCAGCTTAACCAGAGGCAACTTGGTTCTTTCTGTGAGACATGCTCATATTTCATAATCAAAGGCAAATGTGAGAAGCTCACACATCCTAGCTGTTGAGGGCTCGACGTTAACACAAGCACCTAGCACAGAATAGGCTATTTATTTATTGAGACAGAGACTCACTCAGTTGCCCTTAGTAGAGTGCTATGGTGTCATCAGAGCTCACAGCAACCTCAAACTCCTAGGCTCAAGAGAAGCTCCTTGCCTCAGTCTCCCCAGTAGCTGGGGCTACAGGTGCCTGCCACAATGCCCACTTATGTTTTTTTTTTTCTATTTTTAGTAAAGATGAGGTCTCACTCTTGCTTACTGGATTTGAACTCCTGAGCACAAGCAATCCACTCTTCAGCTTCCCAGAGTGCTAGGATTAAAGGGGTGAGCCATTACCCCCAGCCTATAGTAAGCTCTTTAAAATAAGGTTTATCGGCTTGGCACCTGTGGCTCAAGCGGCTAAGGCACCAACCACATACAACTGAGCTGGCAGGTTCGAATCCAGCCCCGCCGGCCAAACAACAATGACGGCTATAACCAAAAAATAGCCTGGCGTTGTGGTAGGAGCCTGTAGTCCCAGCTAATTGGGAAGCGGAGGCAGGAGAATCACTTGAGCCCAGGAGTTGGAGGTTGCTGTGAGCTGTAATGTGACAGCAATCTACCCAGGGTGACAGCTTGAGGCTTTGTCTCAAAAAAATAAAATGAGGTTTATCAAGCTGCTTGAGATGAAAGTTATTATCCATCATTTGTAAGTAAAAAGGCATCAGTGTCTTACCACAACTCATCAAAAGTTCACTAATCCTTGTCCATTTTTAGGAATTCTGCAGTGGTGCCATGAGTCCAGCCAGCTAATTAACACTTAAAAAATATGTACTTGATTTGATGAGTAAATGTTACTTCTAGAAGCCAAATGGGTAATCTGATCCAACAGTCTTCCATAGGAGAGGAGTGTTTACTTCTCATCTCCAGGTCCATTTAGCTGGGAAGCTGAATTAGAAGGTTTACCAAGTTATTTGTTTTAAGTTTTGGTTTTTTTTTTTTAGAGACAGAGTCCCACTTTGTCATCCTTGGTAGAGTGCTGTGGTGTCACAGCTCATAGCAACCTCCAGCTCTTAGGCTTAGGTGATTCTCTTGCCTCAGCCTCATGAGTAGCTGGGACTACAGGCACCCACCACAATGCTCAGCTATTTTTTGTTGCAGTTTGGCAGGGGTCATGTTTGAACCTGCCACCCTCAGTATATGGGGCCAGCGCCCTACTCACTGAGCCACAGGTGTTGCCCAATTTCCCAACTTTGCAGAGCAGTGTTTTACTGTCTTACACTGAAGGATAGGAGTTTAATGGTAGCAAAATACATCTAATGCACCCAGGTTGGGCAAACCAAAGGAGAAGCAGAGTCCTGGGCTGAGAGATGAGTCTGATCAGATACCTGTATCTTACATCTGATGGTGATGATACTCCATGAGATCAGAATTCTTAGGAAAATCTAAGTTCATGTTCAACATCCAATGGATAGTGAGTATTTCAAACCAACTCTCCAGCTAGTTGGCCTTTAAGACTGTAAAAAGTGGCTCGGTGCCTGTGGCTCAAGTGGCTAAAGCGCCAGCCACATACACCTAAGGTGGCAGGTTCTAATCCAACCCAGGCCCACCAAAATAACAATGACAGCTGCAACCAAAAAAATAAAAAATAAAAATAAAAATAGCCGGACATTGTGGCAGGTGCCTGTGGTCCCAGCTACTTGGGAGACTGAGGTAGGAGACTTGCTTGAGCCCAGGAGTTGGAGGTTGCTGTCAGCTGTGATGCCACAGTACTCTACCTGCTCTGTCTCAAAAAATAAAATAAAATAAAGACTGTAAAAAGTTAGGGCTGGGTGTGGTAGCTCACACCTGTAACCCTAGCCCTCTGGGAGGCCGAGGTGGGTAGATTGCCTGAGCTCACAGGTTCTAGACTAGCCTGAGGCAGAGCGAGACCTTGTCTCTAAAAAACACCCAGTCGTTGTGGCTGGTGCCTGTAGTCCCAGCCACTTGGGAGGCTGAGGCGCAAGAGAATTGCTTAAGCCCAAGAGTTTGAGGTTGCTGTGAGCTGTGATGCTACAGCATTCTGCTGAGGGCAACATAGTGAGACTCTGTCTCAAAAAAAAAGAAATATCATTTTTAAATAACCGAAATAGCTATTCACTCATCTCTAAAAGTTTTTTTTTTTTTTAGAGACAGAGTCTAACTTTATTGCCCTCGTTAGAGTGCTGTACCATCACATCTCACAGCAACCTCCAACTCCTGGGCTTAAGCGATTCTCTTGCCTCAGCCTCCTGAGCAGCTGGGATTATAGGCGCCTGCCAGAACACCCAGATATTTTTTCTGTTGTTGCAGGTTGGCCAGGGCCAGGTTCAACCCACCACCCTTGGTATATGGGGACACTGCCCTCTGAATTTGTCAGGTATTGGGCGGTACCTGTGGCTCAGTGGGTAGGGGGCTAGCCCCATATACCAAGGGTGGCAGGTTCAAACCCAGCCCCTGCCAAACTGCAACAACAACAACAACAAAAAAAACAGTTGGACGTTGTGGCTGGCGCCTATAATGTAAGTCCTAGCTACTCAGGAGGCTGAGGCAAGAGAATCGCCTAAGCCCAGGAGTTTGAGGTTGCTACGAGCTGTGTGACACCATGGCACTCTACTGAGGGTGGCAAAGTGAGACTATGTTTCTACAAAAAAAATAAATAAAAAATAAAATCTCTTGGCTTGGCGCCTGTGGCTCAAACACCAGCCACATACACCTAAGGTGGTGGGTTCAAATCCAGCCCGGGGCCACCAAACAATGCCAGCTGCAACCAAAAAATAGCTAGGCATTGTGGCAGGCACCTGTAGTCCCAGCTACTTGGGAGGCTGAGGCAAGAGACTCGCTTAAGTCCAGGAATTGGAGGTTTCTGTGAGTTGTAATGTCACAGCACTCTACCCAGGGGGACAGCTTGAGGCTCTGTCTCAAAAAAATAAAATAAATAAAATAAAATAAAATAAGATAAAATCTCTAAAACCTGTGGCCCAAAGGAGTGGGGCGCCGGCCCCATATGCTGGAGGTGGCTGGTTCAAACCCAGCCCCAGCCAAAAACTGCAAAGAAAAACAGAATTTGTCAGGTACAGTGATTGGTGGACACACGTAATCACAGCTACTCAGGAGACTGAGGCAAGAAATTGAAGACCAGTCTGGGTAGCACTGTGATGCTTTGTCTTAAAGTTTTAGGGGCTCAGTACCTGTGTTAAGTGGTTGGGGCACTGGCCACATGCTCCAGGGCACCCGGCCTGGACCTGCTAAACAACAACAACAAAAAGCCACGGCTCGGCGCCCACAGCACACTGATTACAGCCACATATATCCAGGCTGGCAGGTTCAAACCCAGCCCGGGACAGCTAAACAACAACGTCAACTATAACAACAACAAAAATAGCTGAGCGTTGTGGCAGGTGCCTGTAGTCCCAGCTACTTGGAAGGCTGAGGCCACTGAGACTGACTTGAGCCCAAGAGTTTGAGGTTTCTGTGAGCTATGACACTACAGCACTCTACTGAGGGTTACAAAGTGAGACTCTGTCTCAAAAAAAAAAAAAAAATGAAGTTTTGGCTCAGCACCCGTAGCTCAGTGAGTACGGCACCAGCTACATACACCAAGACTTGCGGGTTCAAGCCCGACCCTGGCCTGCTAAACAACAACTGCAACAACAAAAAATAGCCAAGGTGTTGTGTGGCAGGTGCCTATAGTCTCAGCTATTCAAAAGGCTGAGGGAAGAGAATGGCTTAGGGTGGCACCTGTGGCTCAACGAGTAGGGCGCCAGCCCCATATAACAGGGGTGGTGGGTTCAAGCCAAGCCCCGGCTAAAACTGCAAAAAAAAGAAAAAAGAAAAAAAGAGAATGGCTTAAGCCCAAGAGTTGGAGGTTGCTGTGAGCTCTGATTTCACAGCACCCTACTGAGGGAGACATAGTGAGACTCTTGTCTCAAAAAAAAGTTTTGGGTGGTGCCTGTGCTCAAAGGGCTCAAAGGAGTAGGGCCTTGGCCCCATATACTGGAGGTGATGGGTTCAAACCCAGCCCCGGCCAAAAAAACTACAAAAAAAAAAAAAGTTGTTTTGTTTTGTTTTGTTTTGTTTTTGAGACAGGAGCCTCAAGCTGTTCCCCTGGGTAGAGTGCTGTGGCATCTCAGCTCACAGGAACCTCCAACTCCTGGGCTCAAGCGAGTCTCCTGCCCCAGCCTCCCAAGTAGCTGGGACCACAGGTGCCCGCC
>NW_003852482.1:8548535-8551445 GCF_000181295.1 Otolemur garnettii
CAGGAGACTCGCTTGAGCCCAGGAGTTGGAGGTTGCTGTGAGCTGTAATGCCACGGCACTCTACCCAGGGGGACAGCTTGAGGCTCTGTCTCAACAAAACAAAACAAAACAAAACTCTAACAAAAAACAGAAAAACCAAACTGTTTCTGGGACCAAGCGAAACTAAGAAACTAGTTAATAGGAGGCAGTAGTGACAGATTACCAAATGAACACACAGACACAATTGTTTACCAATTCCTTGACACCCAACAATCTATGCCAGATTTAAATACTCTTGGGAACTAAGCAGCTAACACAAGTGAACAAGCAGGCCAGATATAAAGCAAATCCGTGAGCCAAACAAATTGTCTTAATATAACATTATGTGGACCCTTTACATCTCTAGAAGTCTGAGGCAGAACAGTTTGAGCCTTAGAGTGTGTAGGGAGTTATGATAACATCACTGCAATCAAGCCTGGGCAGCACAGGGAGACCCTGTCTCAAAAATAAACATTACATAGGCTCAGCACCTATGGCTCAAGGGGCTAAGGTGCCAGCCATATACACCTGACCTGGCAGGTTAGAATCCAGCCCAGGCCCACCAAACAACAATGACGGCTGCAACCAAAAAATAGCCAGGCCTTGTGGCAGGGACCTGTAGTCCCAACTACTTGAGAGCCAGAGGCAGGAGAATTGCTTGAGCCCAAGAGTTGGAGGTTGCTGTGAGCTGTGATGCCACAACTCTACCCAGGGCAACAGCTTGAGGCTGTCTCGAAAAATAAATAAAACAAACAAAATAAACACATTTCAAAAGCCAGCCAGAGTTGGGTAAAAAATTTTAAGAGTCTGTTAATGGAGGTCAGGGAATCCAGTTCAAATTAAGCTTTTTTGAAATCACTATGAAACTGCAGAGATGGTGTAAAACAGAACATTTCCTCCTGAAGTTGAGTCACCCTGGCTAGAATGCAGTAGTGTCCCATGCAACCTCAAACTCCTGGGCTCAAGCAATTCTTCTGCCTCAGCCTCCCAGGTAGCTGGGACTACAGGTAGATACTGCCATACCTCCCCCAATCTCTCTTGCTCAAGATGGTCTCTAACTCCTGCACTCAGATCCTCCCACCTGGGCCTCCCAGAGGACTAGGATTCCAGGCATGACCCACAGGCACAGCCCCTTCCTCAGGGTTTTAAAACTAAATTCAAGGTTATCTTCCCAGCTGTCTTCTATTCCTACCAATTCATAAAGTTATTAAATTTTCTTCATGAATATGGCCCAGCTTTCAAATACCAGTCCCTTCCCAGAGAAGTACATGAAGGGCCATTACTTGCTTCTCTAAATGTCCTTGAGCAAAGCAGCATACACATTTGCCTGAGGGCCAGCTCAATTCCTATTGTAATTGGGCACAGGGCTGGCTGGCTAGCCTGGAGAAATTTTCCCAAGTTGCTATTTCACCCTCTCAAAATCTAGTCCTTTTTTTTTTCTTATAAGACTTGCAGGTATCAGGTAGAGAGTAAATGCAGCAGTTTGTCTTAAACGGTTCCCAATTTTTGACTTTTCCCCAAAGGCAACATTTGCTTTTAATCTACAACCTAACAGCCCTAAAATCTAACCAGTATGTAAAACCACCAGGTGTGATAACAAAGTCACAGGCTTAAGTATCACTGCACGCACTTTTAATAGTCCGTTTTCCCTGAAGAGTATTATCTATACCCCTCCAGTGGCTGGGTACCTGTGATAAAACTTACCAGTACTGTCCTTGATATAGGACTTACTTAATACAAAAAATGTATAACCTAGGTAAACTAAGAAATTAACAGCACGAACAAATGCTAGGATCACACGTGCGAGCCACCAGACCCCGCTTTGTTTCCCCCCTCCCCAGACACCAAGAACGTGAAGACAAAAACTAGCTTATCATCTAAATTCAACAGCAAGTAACATTTCTTTCTCTACAAAACAAGGAGAATGACCCCAGTCCAAAAAAAATCTTTATGTTCCTTTATTGGAGCAAGATTCCTGATTGGTATACAGTGATGTATTTACTAAACAGAGACCTGTGCAGAAATTACATACTATCCATCTAGACAGGTTTTTGTTACACTTTGCCTATTGATGGAATAGTTCCATTTATAAAGTTTTATACATCAAAAAGCTTTGAATTTGACCAGGCTGTCCATTAATTCACTTCTGAAAAAGTGGCATTTAATTTCAGCTACTATATTTTACAGCGTTAAAAAGCTTATGCATTAGGGAGCTTCTCTGCACAACGGCATTGAGCAGACAGAGTCCATCATACCACCTAGATTCACAGTCATGAGAGCTTTGTGCTAGAGAGAGCTGGGACTTAAAGTGACTCCTAACCACCAACAAGGCCTTATTACTCTGACAGCCTGTCTTCTTGACAGCATTTTACAGGGCCAAGGAAGACATGCCGGTAACTGCCCAATGCATAACTTGGCACTAGGGCACCAGGTCTGTTTGATGGTGGTGGCAGGCACTATTTTATATCCAGCTAAAAGGCCCATTTTAAAACTGCCAATTGTGGAGATAAAAATCAAGGGCACAACATATTCAGAACTGAGTTTTGAGCAATCTGATATCCCAAATAATGTATTTTCAGAAACCAATGACAAATTATACTCATGTTTCCTAGCCATGAAGACATTTAATACATTGATTCAAATCCCTTTACTCAATCCACATAGCCCTGAGGTCATCCTGCAAAGTGCGTATCAAAAAATACGAAGTTGGGGTGACAAAGTTTGACGATGATGCTATACAAGTCAAACTTGGAAGATCATAGAAAGTACATCTATTCTGAGAGAAAAGCATCAAATCCTTTGTGTACACATTTAGTTTTATTGTAACAAAGCAACTTGTACACTTTTAACGTTTAAAACTGAGCATCATCTTTCCTTTCCAGTGAAACAAAA
>NW_003852482.1:8552853-8558184 GCF_000181295.1 Otolemur garnettii
AAAGGAATTTTCTAAAATGTGTCCAAAACATACAAAGATTTGTTATTTAGGACATATTCTCAGAATATGACCAGCTACATACACTATCCATTATTATTTTCAGTTTCATTATGTATTAGCTAAGGATAGACAAGGTGATCATAAACAGCTGAATAAACAGACCAAGTTGAATCATTAATTAATATATGAGCTTATCAAACATTTCCTTGATTCTTTGGCAACAAAATAGTTTTGTTTTTTTCAGATAGAGTCTCACTGTCGCCCTCAGTAGAGTCCCGTGATGTCACAGCTCACAGCAATCTCAAATTCTTGGGCTTAAGAGATTCTTTTGCCTCAGCCTCCCAAGTAGCTGTGACTATAGTCACCTGCCACAACACCCGGCAATTTTTTTTGTTTCGCAGGCCCAGGCCAGGTTCAAACTTGCCAGCTCTGGTGTATGTGGCTGTCGCCCTAACCACTTGAGCGATGGGCACTAAGCCAACAAAATAGTTTCTTTTACCTATTCCACAAACTGCAAGTCAGCTGCATTATAGTATATATAAATTGAACCCCCCAAATGAGCTGATGAATTCTTCAAAGGTTATCTTTCAGGGTTTAGCCAAATTATCTTTTACCTCTCCTTCTTCCCCTTCATCATCATCTTCATCTTCTTCACCTTCATCCTCATCCCCTTCCTCATCAATATCTTCCAAACCTTCTTCTTCTTCATCGTCATCATCATCTTCTTCTCCTTCTCCTTCTTCATCATCCATATCAGGAACCTTAAAAAACCAAGGGTTACCTTACCAATGATTATTAAACAACAAACATCACCTTGAATAAGTGAACATTCTCAACTCACCAAGTAGTACTGTAATGGATTTGGCCAAATATCATCTTTGATGACCTCTCCTAATTCATCTGCACCTGCATCAGAATGGTCAGTAAACCAGGTAAAGAAGCTCTCTGGTTCCTCATGCTGCCTCTTCCTGCTGGCTTTGTTCTGTGTTTGACTGGAACGTTTCGTCAAATCCTAAAATGGAAAATAACTTTTGATATAATCTCTCCACAGTGCTTAATCTCTAGACAATTTACACGATTTTTTTTTTTTTGGCAGTTTTGGCAGTTTTTTGGCTGGGGTTGGGGACCGGGTTTGAACCCACCACCTCTGGTATATAGGGCCGGCACCCTACTCCTTTGAGCCACAGGCACCACCCAAAAATAGTATTTTCAACATAAAACAACAAAGGACTTTCTGCAAAAGCCAAACAAAGCTTAGACATGACTATTTTTACCTATGATATTATAATTATTAAGAGCAATTACAGGCTCGGCGCCTGTGGCTCAAGTGGCTAAGGTGCCAGCCACATACACCTAAGGTGACAGGTTCGAATCCAGCCCGGGCCTGCCAAACAACAATGACGGCTGCAACCAAAAAATAGCCGAGTGTTGTGGCGGGCGCCTGTGGTCCCAGCTATTTGGGAGGTGGAGGCAGGAGACTCGCTTGAGCCCAGGAGTTGGAGGTTGCTGTGAGCCGTGATGCCACGGCAATCTACCCAGTGCGACAGCTTGAGGCTCTGTCTCAAAAAAAAAAAAAAAAAAAAAAATTATAAAATTGCACAGCAGGTAAAGAGAAATTACAGAATTTTTTTTTTTTTTTTTTTTTTGGAGACAGAGCCTCAGGCTGTCCCCCTGGGTAGAGTGCCGTTGGCATCACGGCTCACAGCAACCTCCAACTCCTGGGCTCAAGCGAGTCTCCTGCCTCAGCCTCCCAAGTAGGTAGGAACACAAGCACCTGCCACAACACCTGGCTATTTTTTGGTTGCAGCCGTCATTGTTGTTTTTGGTGGGCCCAGGCTGGATTTGAACCTGTCACCTTAGGTGTATGTGGCTGGCGCCTTAGCCACTTGAGTCACATGCACCAAGCCGAGAAGTCACAGAATTAAGACCACCAGGTTGTTGTCCCTGGAGGAAGATACCAACTAAATTTGGCGTTTTTATGAAATCAGTTCTACTTCAACAACCACTACAATAGTTGTAAATATTCAAAATATATTTTACTACTTAAATAAAAACGTGCAAGAATTTTGGGAAATGACAAGCCATTTAAACAGTTTGATCACCATTGTAGAAAACAAATTTAGCCTAATCTTAAACTTGTACTATAATTTCTAATGAGAGCTCTAAGCTATTTTAGTATGCAGCTATAACCCACTGGAATTTTTAACACATTACCAAAGCACCACATACAGGCTAAGTGGTTCACCTCAGCTAAAATACACAAAGTATTTGTCCAACTTCCTTAGAATATACCTTGCCAGATTTCCATTTGATTTCAGTGGACTTTGAAGATGGATCACCACTCTCATTCAGATGAAATTCTTTGGAGAGAACTTTATTTTCAAAGTAAGGGTTTTCATCAAAATACTGTAATAAATAATTAGAGGATTAGAAATCAATGAACAATGCTTCTAACAAAAATTGCATTGACTTCCATTGTGGCAAACAAGTTATGGATACTTACAAAATCTATTCTGTAACCTGATTTAATATCTTCAAATTCTGTCACTTCAACTCTGGTCAAATAATGCAGTGCCTCTTCATCCTCCTCCCCAAGCAGCGCAGACACTAGACCAGAAAATTATAGATCAAATTTCCAACAACATTAACAACTTCAGCGACCCCCTTATAAAATTTCCCAAATTTGCCAGGCATAGTGGCTTAAGACTATATTCCCAGTTACTCAGGAGGGTGCTGCGAATTTAGCCTGGACAACATAGCAAGACCCCATCACATTAACAGTTCCAACTCCAAACTCAGCATCTTTGGCTTTATAAATCCACTATTAACCAAAGGCAAATTGCTCAATGTCAAAGTACCACTATCTTTCAAGTAATTAAACTCAGTCCCTAGTTTCCAACTTAAGAGAATAACCTCTTCTAAACAGAAGGCATTAACTGCAATTTTTCTTCCTTGAGTTTCAACCCCTGCATGTACCCCAGCATGTTAGACTAATTCCTCACCATGGTCCCTCCATTCTAACAAATAAGCACCGTATATCTTTTTAATAATGCTCTGTCCACGCATACCTTGCGGATGGTTGACAAATGTTGTTACCCAAAAATTTGGGATTTTGGCGATCAATTCTGACCTCTTCTGAAAAAATGGTTGGCGGAGTTTGTTATATTTCTGTTCTACTTTCAAAATCTCCTCACTGGCTTGTTCATTAAGTCTGAAGCAAATGAAAAAGCATGTGGACAATGACAGTATGTGATAAGTAAAAGAACTGAAAAAAACTACAGAATTCACATTTACTTATTAAATTATTAGCTTTAGAACTGTGCAAAGTACCTAGTAATATAAGAATCTCATCACCTAAGTTTATAAAACTACAAAAACAATTTTACCTGCCTTATTAAGAAACACTCAACAGACTGCTCTTGAAAGAGTGCTAGAACTGAGCATTCTGGTAACATTATGAATTTACTTCATCTACTCTACTTCCAAGCAAACTTCAATCCTTTTCCTCTCAGGCAGGCAGGATTTCTAAATGAAGCTGCTAATCAAGTAACAAAGTTATAATGCAAGTTAGAGCAACACCACACTGATGCCCTACTGCTAAACTATCAGAAGTCTGACAATGCAATTCAGACAATTTGTAATCTTTGAAAGCAGTCTTTGCAAGGTCAACATACTTTCCTCAAAAACTTTTGAGACTATACAAATATTTCACAGAAGAAAATAACACTGACTCTGTATAGTATTTCCAACCAAGTGGTAACCAACTTCTCTAGCAAGTGGACACACATTTGACCAGTTTCAATGACTGCCATGCCATTAGATGCATGTCAGAAAACTTCTACACAGTAAATTAAGAAAGAACATTACCTGTCTATTTCATTTTGTACTTCATCAATATGTTCAATTGCTTCCTGCTGTTCTTTTTCTGCAAGAAAAAGGATCATAAAACTTAATTCTAATTGGAAGACAAATTTAACTAGTTTCTCAGCTGTTAAGACTGTCTAGGACACATAAATTACACCTCAATAAAACTGTTAAACTTTGCCTACTACACCAGGTATGGTCTCCTCATGTTCACATAAGTAGTTGACAAATCACTTTTTAATTAAAAGACCATTCACAAATCCAGAGATTACTCAGAAGTATTTTTCTGTAATACTTTTTGAGAGTCCCATTACAAGAAAACAAGAAATCTTATCAACAAAGTTTCTACTATGCAAAATGAGGTATAACCTTCTTCAGAATTCTTCATTATTCATCACATTATGCACTTGCAATACAATAGTACCACCTGCTAACTAGAATAAGGAAATTAACTCATGGCCATGACACAAATTAGGCCACCATCATCCAGCGCAATTGTAAAACCACTTTTTATAAAAGTTGAAGATTCTGCTCAGTATCTGTTATAATGAAAGCATTAGACACGCCTACAAAGACAGGGAAGGCACTCATTCTGAACTATCTCACTGCCCTAAACACTCAACCGTTGCCTTCCTACAACCCCAGGATGTGAATCTGAATTTTCTCACACCTCCAACCCAACTCAGGTGGACTGACCTCAGATAGGGCCCCACTCGATTTTGGAGCACACAATCACCGGGAACTATGAGGTCGAAAACGTATGATGCGCAGAAGGGAGAGGAAGAGAAGAGGGGTGTGCTTTGGAATAGGTGCCCTTTTGTCCTGTAGGGACGCAAGCCCCACAAAGCTAAGTGGGCGTGAAAGGACCTAATCGCGCGGTTCATTTCCGGTAACCAACCCCGGATTGGCAGCCCCCCTGCCGATAGAGCCTTCCCGCAGAGAATAGATTTCCCAAGAGCCATTTTAAAAATCCCCCCATCCGCTAGCCGCCCCGCCAAAGCTTCTCCGAGCGCTAGCGCGACGGGGTGGCTGCCCCACGTGGGGAGCGCGCCCGGGCCGGTCTTAGCATCCTCCGGGCCGCCCCAGGCCCAGCGCGCGGTCGGCCGCGTGCTCCCCCGCGCCCCTACCCCGCCCCAGCTCCAGGGAGAAGCCCCGCCGGGGCTAGCCTCCGGGAGGGGGTGCTGGGGGCGCCGCCGCGGGCCGGGCGGGAAGGGGAGCCGCGCAGAAGGCCAGGCGCGGGGCCGCGTCCGGCCGCACCATGTGGCGGCGGCGGCGGCTGATGGGAGCGAGGCATCATGGCGGAGCACAATAAAGAGAGGCTTCTCGGGAGGGAGGGAGGGGGAGGAGAGCGAGGGAGGGGGGAGAGGAAGGGGGGGTCTCCTCCGCCCGCGCCGAGCAGGCCGCAGCGCCCCCGTCTCGCCGCGCCGGCCGCTGCCGCGGCGCCACCCAGGCCCCCGGCCCCGCCGC
>NW_003852482.1:8558524-8566815 GCF_000181295.1 Otolemur garnettii
TTCCCCTCACGCCACACGCGCGGGCGCTCGCTCGGTCCGGCCGCCTCCTCCCGGCGCTCGCTCGGTCGCTCTCCCTCCCCCTCGCTCGCTCGCGCGCGCTGTCCTCGCGGCCTGACGACGAGGGAGGGGCTGGGGCGGCGGGCCGGGCCCCGGTCGGGGCTCCTGCTTACGGAGGGGAGGCGGCGGCAGGCGGCTCGGATCCCTCACTCGCGCTCCGCGCTCCGGCTCGAGGATCGCTCTCCCCAGCCGCCTCCTCCTCCACCTCCTCCTCACCGCGAGGGGCGGGCAGCAGAGCGCAGGCGCGCCAGGCCCCGCGCGTACGCCCCGCCTCCGGTCGGAGAGGCTCGCGCCGCGCCGCCATTGGCTGGGGCGCCGGGACGAGGGGGCGGAGCCGCGAAGGAGACACTGGGCCTGGCGAAGAGGCGGGAGGAAGGAGCGCCGGGACGTACGGGCCGGCCCCCCGCGCCGCGTCCCCTCCCCCGCTTTCCCCTTCTCCAGCCCGACCCGGGACATTTGCGCGCGACGGGCGCGCGGCGGACTGAGGGGCGGGGCCTCGCACGGCTGCGCGCGGGCCCCAGGCCTGCGCATCACGTGGTGGCGGAGCGGCTTCCCTTCTCCGTGGGGTGGTTCGGGGCGCCCAGGAGAGGGGCAATCAAGGCCGCCAGAAGTGCAGGCCTGGTAGTCTCTGGGCTTCGCACAGGGGCGTCCATCTCCGCCCGGGGTCCTGGCGCCTCCCTCCTGGGGCGAGGAAGGGGCACTTCTAGCCTAGATTCCAGAAGAGGAAGCTGCCGGTTGGACTCAACTCGGGCTCGTTTGCAAAGCGCAAAGCTGTCTATTCTGCTCGAAGGGGGCCATTGCTGGCTTTTAGTCCACACCCAGCCCAGCAGGCTGTGTACCCTTGGGCAGGTCACCTTTCCTCCCTGGATCCATTTCTGTTACGAAATTATAAACGTTGTGTCAGTTGTGATACTTAAGCAGGACCACACTTAAACTGGAAGTGCTCTGAAGACCGGGAGGTACCACATTCGTCCGCGGGTCTTTTTAGCGAAACTCAGTGCCTAGTGCTTGTAGGAAATCATACATACTAAGTGTAAACCCCAGCCCTGCATGGGACAGGCGCTGTTTTGTTCCTTTCAGCACAAGAGAGAGGAACCGGGACAACAAGGCCAACCACTAAGGAGGGCTGAGGCATTTCTGTTTAATGCTTTCCTTGTAATGTGGATGCGCCACACTCTGCTTGCTCGCTCGCTCCCTCCCTCCCTCCTTCCAGGCCCCCAACACGGAGATCGCAAAAAGCCTGAAATCTCTCCCTGGGCGTTTGTAAGCAGAATCTGGAGTTGAGTTATTTGCATTCCAGAACTCACGTTTTACTATCAGCTCTTAAAAGTCCATGTGGGTGACTGACAAATGTTAAATAAATGGCATACAGTCTATGGGCAGAGAATACAAATAAAAATCTTGAACTTTCCTTCACTCCCAGAAATTCGTCTAATCCTGCCCAAACTATCCCAATTGGACAAACTCTTTAAATGAAGAATCAATAACACCAAAGATAAACGTAAAATGTTTGACAAACAGTTCCCAAGGAAAAGAGAAACTAAGAAACAAAGAACCTTGATTTGTAGCACTTGTTAATTTCAGTGATACTTTCACCATGGCCAATTTCAAGCTCCTACAGTAAGGTCAAGAAACAGTTGCAAAAAAATACCACAATTGGCTGCAGCAAGCAGGCTCTGCCCTGCCTTGTCACTGCAGTATGTACCATGGGCCATACACTGTGATGACTACATGCATTTCTGGCTTAATCCTGACAAAACACAAGGTGGATAGCTTTTAGTATCTTCATTTCACACAATAAACTAAACTTTGATGGAAGTGGCAGAACCAAGATTCTGAACCAGGCAACAGGTTGACAAAGCCCTTACTCTAAAGCAGCTGTTTTTCAGTTTTTTAAAAATGTGACCAACAGTAAGAAATACTTGACATCATGACCCAGTACATACAAATCAATACCTACACTTACTAAGGGTGAGTGATGTGACTGTAATTTTCTGTTGTATTTTTTTTGGGAGCACATCTCAGTAGAGTGATGAGATGTCATAGCTCACAGCAACTTCAACCTCTTGGGCTCAAGTGATTCTCTTGCCTTAGCCTCTCAAGTAGCTCGAACTACAGGCGCCTGCCACAGCACCCTGGTATTTAGCGAGGAGGCCTCTCTCTGGCTCAGACTGGTCTTGAACCTTTGAGTTCAGGCAATCCACCCGCCTCGGCCTCCCAGAGTGCTAGGATTACAGGTGTGAGCCAGCTCGCATGGCTACTGTATTTTGTTTTTTAATTTATGTTGCATCCCACTACATTGATTTCATGACCCAATACTGGGATGAAACACAGTCTGAGAAACTGTGCTGAGAACTGGTGCTTGCTTTCTTCTTTCTTTTTTTTTTTTGAAACAGAGTCTTAAGCTGTAGCCCTGGGTAGAGTGCAGTACCATCACAGCTCACAGCAACGTCAAACTTGGGCTTAAGAGATCTCTTGCCGGCTCGGCGCCTATAGCTCAACCGGCTAAGGTGCCAGCCACGTAACCTAAGGTGGCGGGTTCGAATCCCCAGCCCGGACCCGCCAAACAACAATGATGGCTGCAACCAAAAAATAGCCGGGCGTTGTGGCGGGCGCCTGTGATCCCAGCTACTTGGGAGGCTGAGGCAGGAGACTCACTTGAGCCCAGGAGCTGGAGGTTGCTGTGAGCTGTAATGCCATGGTACTCTACCCAGAGGGACAGCTTGAGGCTCTGTCTCAAAAAAAAAAAAAAAGAGATCTCTTGCCTCAGCCTCCCAAGTAGCTGAAGTATAGGCGCCCACCACAATGCCTGGCTGTGGCATCACAGCTCACAGCAACGTCAAACTCTTGGGCTTAAAAGATTCTCTTGCCTCAGCTTCCCAAGTAGCTCAAGTATAGGCGCCCACCACAATCCCTGGCTATTTTTTTGGTTGCAGTTGTCGTTGTTGTTTAGCAGGCCCGAGCTGGTTCAAACCCACCACCCTCAGTGTATATGGCCAGTGCCTTGCCAACTGAACTACAGGTGCGGCCAGGACTGATGTTTTCATCCACAAAGCCTGTGCCATAGTGTGGTACCACTGACCCGCAGCATCACCTGAGTGCCTGATCTGTTTCCCACAAATCTGAAGGGGTCCCAGAGAACTTGTAATGCCTCCAGCCAAGGCAGAGGTTCCCAGGCTCCTTTCTAACCTTCCCCATTGCCCTTGTAGCCATCCTGTCCTTTCCCACAGCACTTCTCAAGAGCAAGGGTCCTCAAACTTTTTAAACGGGGGGACCAGTTCACTGTCCCTCAGACCATTGGAGGACTGGCTGCTAAGCAGGACAGACAGCAGCGGCAAAAACACCTGGCGGGCTGGATAAATGTCCTAGGCAGGCCACATGTGGCCCACAGGCCATAGTTTGAGGATGCCTGCTCAAGAGGAATGCCAAGGAGCACACTAGAAGGAGGAAAAGGAAGAGACAAGGAAAACAAAGGGCAAGAGTCTTGATGTACAAGGGAGTGTGGCCTGGGCACACTAAGAGGTCATTCATGACTCAGTGCCTGTAGCTCAGTGAGTAGGGTGCCAACAGGCTATCAGGGTCGAGCCCGGCCTGGACCTGCTAAACAACAATGACAAATGCAACCAAAAATAGCTGGGCATTGTGGTGGGCACCTGTAGCCTCAGCTACTTGGGAGGCTGAGGCAAGAGAATCACTTAAGTCCAAGAGTTTGAGGTTGCTGTGAGCTGTGATGCTGTGGCATTGTACCAAGGGCAACATGGTAACACTCTGTCTCAAAAAAAAAAAAAAAAAAAAAAAGAGGTCACTCCAAGGACTAGGATTTCTCCAGCTTTCCAACACTAGCAGCTTGTAGTGTCTCCTTGACCTCTCACCTCACCCTTAGAATTCTTCCCTCTCCTCCCCTTCCCAGCTTTCTTTGAAGAAAGAACCCCACAGCCAGAAAGATGCTACAATGTCCAAGGGCTGACAGGGAATTCTTCCACTAGGATGGCCTTGAGGAATTCTCAAGCTCACACAATTCTCACACACTTGTTTGAGCCTCCTTTTCCAGATCTGTGAAATAGAAATATCTAAAGCACACTGTTGTCTAAGAGCAGGCAGGATAGAGAAGTCCTTGGCACAGTGCCTGGCAGGTTGTCGGTGCCTACTGACCAGCAGAAACTGTTATTGGGTTAGATGACCATGTCGGAGGGATTGTGAATGTACCTTCCAACACCTCAGGCCCTGTTAATTCTGGCGGGAAGCTAAATGAAGGAGATCACAAGTAGTCACCCACATTTTGCTGCCCCCAAGTGAGAAGGAATTTATTGCCCATTGCTAGAGTACCAATTATGTGCCACTCACTGCCTTAGTGCCTTACTTAGATTTAAGCTTCTCAGCAAGCCTGGAGACAAGAGACCACATTTTATAGAAGAGTAAACAAGCACAGATTACTTCTGTCACAGATTCTGATGTCCCTTGTGCAAAATGGTAGGTTCAAACCCTGTAAGTCCCAACATTGGGACATCAACTAGGCAGGAGGTCTTTATATCCCATTTGGTAGGCAAGAGACTGAGACTCAGTAAAGTGAAAATGGTCCACAGGAGCACTGAGTTGAGGACTCCTAGTCTAGCTCCTTCCCCAAGTGTGGCTGGCCCTCAGCCAGTCAGTACTTCCTGCCCGTTCTCCTACCTTTTACCAATCTAAACTCACTAATCCAAACCCAAGAAGGCCCTGCCACATGCCCACTCTCTCAGTGAGACCTAATCACAACAACAGTCAACTTTGTGTCCAGCTCCAAGCTGTGTCTGTGAAAAACAGCCCCTCTAAGTTTACTGGTCTAATGGGGGAAGAGCAAGCATGAAACTGATGATTACAATGTAATGACACCATGGCCAGGATGGAGTGACTCTGGGCTCTGCCAGGGCAGAAGGCTCTTAATACCCTGTGGCTGCAGCTCACAGCTCACAGGAGAATTCCTGCAAGAAATGACATTTTGGGCTGGGCGCCTGTGGCTCAAGTGGCTAAGGCGCCAGCCACATACACCTAAGGTGGTGGGTTAGTATCCAGCCCAGGCCCGCCAAACAACAATAACGGCTGCAATCAAAAAAAAAAAAAAAAAAATAGCCAGGCGTTGTGGCGGGCGCCTGTGGTCCCAGCTACTTGGGAGGCTGAGGCAGGAGACTCGCTTGAGCCCAGGAGTTGGAGGTTGCTGTGAGCTGTGATGCCACAGCACTCTACCCAGGGGGACAGCTTGAGGCTGTCTCAAAAAAAAAATGACATTTTGGCCCAATGCAGTGGCTCACCCTGTAATCCTAACATTCTGGGAGGCCAAAGTAGGTGAATATTTGAGCTCAGAAGTTGGAGAGAAGCCTGAGCAAGACTGAGACCCCCATCTCTACTAAAACCAGAAAAACTAGCCGGACGTCGTGGTGGGTGACTATAGTCTCAGTTACTCAGGAGGTTGAGGCAAGAGGATCACTTAAGCCCAGGAGTTTGAGGTTGCTGTGAACGGTGACAATAATATAGCACTCTACCCAGAGCACAGCTCAAAAAAAAAAAAAAAAAAAATGACTTTTCAGCAGAGAGGGGAGATGTGTGCACAGGTAAGGAGAGGAGAGTGACCCTTGCTGGGGGCAAGTGGGTATCCAGGCCCCAACGTGAGAGTATAAGTCCCAGGGGGAAAGGAAAGGTTAGGAGCAAGAGAGGGAGGCTTCCAGGTGGGGAGTGTCAGCGGGTGAACCTAGAGAGGTCGGCCAAGACTAGATGGACCAGCCCCAGAGTCTCTTAGTACCTGGCGGGTAATGGAGAGGAAAAGGAGGGTTTAAGCCAGGCAAGGGGCCACATGATTGGCTTTGCTTAAGCTGGATGGGAGGAGGAGGAAGCTGGAGGCCAAGAGGAGGAGGAGGTGGCAGTAATTCAGGCCGGAGTTGTGGGCCGCCGGAGGAAGCAAGAAAGAAAGAGAGGTAGATGATTTGAGGTAGAGGAAGAGGGAAGGAAGGGCCGCAGTCTGGCTGGTGGTGCCATCAGCCCAGCCCAGGAGCCCCAGGAGAGAGTTTAGGGACTGGAGAGACAACCTTAGGGTCAGTGTTAAGGTGGGGGCAGGGAGGAGTTCCCACGTGCTCTGGGTCTCCCAGTTTGACCCTTCTTTCTTCACGTAACCCTAATCTACCCACCCCAGATTTAAAATCCTCCAAGGGAGTTTGGGGGGGTCACATCTGAGGGTTTGGGGAGTATAAAAAATCACAGAGTCAATCCTTACAAATCCCTTAAATCTCCAGTAAAATGTAGTGCAGAAACCTACCTTTCTTTTTCGGCAATCCCTGAGAGGCCGAGGTGTCCTCCGGTCTGGGAGCAGTAGGCAGTCTTGGTTTCTTCTTCTGAGGTGGGAGCGGAGACTGGCGTTTGGGGGCCATGCTGCCGGGAAACTCTGAGAACCTAACCACAGGTCTCCTAGCTCGGCAGAAAGAATCTCTGAAAACTGAGACAGCCCCAGGTGCTGAGGGTTTAAATCTGCCCTGGTGCCGCCCTGCCCGGAGGGGATATTTACATGACAGTGGGACACACGCCCCATGCCCCCTCCCCCAGCGCCTTCCCTTCCTACCACCCTCCAATCAGGATAAACTTCTTTTAGTTGCTCTTTGCTCCGCTCTGCAGGGGCACTCTTGGCTTTGGAGAAGGGGGCAGGTTCTTCCTGGTGGACAGCAGTTCTGTGCTTTCCAATCTCCTGGTCTTCATGTGAAACACCAGTAGCCCATCTCCAGTTAGGTCCCAAATCCCCTGGGTAGGCAGCCTTGCCCCTCCGGAAAACTTGGCATATTCTTGCTTCCGCCTTACCTCACATTCCTCAGTCACCGGCGCCTCCACCCCATGTCTGGCTAGCTCCTTCCCAACCCCCAGGTCTGTGATTGGAGAGAAAGGGATTGCTAATTGAGAATTACAAAGGGGAAAAAACAGACACCCTTGAGAACACTTGGAGCATCCATTCATTCTTCACATAATTCAGAGAAGGGAAAAGGTTAAGAGGTAGAAGAACCTTTAGTAGGCATCTTGCCTTGAGGGTGTGGCGAGTCACACACCCCAGGGCCCTGTGGGGCCTGACAGGTAATAACAAATGATTGAGGCAAACAACAAATTCCCAGCAGCTAATGGAAGGTAGAGAGGTACTCTGGAAAACTGCCAGGTCCACCAAAACCAAACGTGCACATGCTCTGTCACCCAGCAGACCTCCTCCCAGCTGTATCCCTAAGACAAATGCACATACGTGTGCACCAATATGTATACCAAAATGTTCACAGGAATGTATCGTACTAGCCAAAATCTGGAAACAATACAAATGCCTGTCAGGGGGTGGCACCTATGGCTCAGTGGGTAGGGCACCGGCCCCATATACCAAAAGTGGCAGGTTCAAACTCGGCTCCGGCCAAACTGCAACAAAAAATATATAGCTGGGCACTGTGGTGGGCGCCTGTAGTCCCAACTACTCGGAGGCTGAGGCAAGAGAATCGCCTAAGCCCAGGAGTTGGAGGTTGCTGTGAGCTGTGACGCCACAGCACGGTACCGAGGGTGATAAAGTGAAACTCTGTCTCCACAAGAAAAAGAAAAACAACAAATGCCAGTCAGGGGCACAATGAATACATTGTAAGATATTCATACAAGGGAATGTTATCAAGCAATGAAAATGAATGAACTACAGCTACACAGAATGATGTGAAGGGAGGCTGCAAACAACGTTGAGTGAAAGACACAACATACAAAAAGATACGCCGTGTCAAGTACAAAAACAGGCAAAACTACCAGCGTGCATGCTGTCTAGAGGGCTGTGAGTATCTTTGGCTTGAGGAAGTAGGACTACTTGTGGGAGAATTATTACTGAAGGGAGACATGGACTCAGCACCTATAGCCAGTAGTTATGGCACTGACTACGTACACTAAAGGCAGCAAGTTCAAACCTGCCCTGGGCCAGCTAAACAACAATGACAACTGCAACAACAACAACAAAAAAAATAGCTGGGCGTTGTGGCTGGCACCTGTCGTCTCAGCTACTTGGGAGACTGAAGCAAGAGAATGACTTAAGCCCAGGAGTTGGAGGTTGCTGTGAGCTATGACACCACGGCACCCTACCCAGGTCCATAGCTTGAGGCTCTGTCTCAAAAAAAAAGGAAATGAAAAAGAAATACTGGAATTGACATATTTAGGAGTACATTTGCCTACCCAGAACCATATTCATTCAATTAGTATTTTTTTTTTTTGAG
>NW_003852482.1:8568227-8569342 GCF_000181295.1 Otolemur garnettii
GGGCAGTGCCTGTGGTTCAGTGGGTAGGGTACCAGCCCCATATACCAACATGGTGGATTCAAACCCTGCCTAGGCCAAACTGCAACAAAAAAATACCTGGGAATTGTGGCAGGCGCCTGAGTCCCAGCTACTTGGGAGGCTGAGGCAAGAGAATTTTGCCTAAGCCCAAGAGCTGCAGGTTGCTGTGAGCTGTGATGCCACTATACTCTACTGAGGGCAACAACGTGAGACTCTGTCTCCAAAAAAAACCAAAAAATACACTTAAGGTGGCTCAGTACCTTTAGCTCAAGCCACTAAAGCGCCAGCCACATACACCAGAGCTGGTGGGTTCAAATCCAGCCCAGACCTGCTAAACAACAATGACAACTACAACCAGAAAATGGCCAGGCATTGTGGTGGGCGCCTGTAGTCCCAGCTACTTGGGAAGCTGAGGCAAGAGAATCCCTTGAGGCCAGGAGTTGGAGGTTGCTGTGAGCTGTGATGCTACAGCACTCTACCCAGGGCAACAGCTTGACACTCTGTCTCAAAAAAAAAAAAAGGGTGGCGCATGTGGCTCAGTGAGTAGGGCACCGACCCCATATACCAAGGGTGGTGAGTTCAAACCCGGCCCCGGCCAAACTACAACAAAAAAATAGCTGGGCCTTGTAACAGGCACCTGTAGTTCCAGCTACTCAGGAGGCTGAGACAAGAGAGTTGCTTAAGCCCAAGAGTTTGAGGTTGCTGTGAATTGATGCCACAGCACTCTACTGAGGGTGACATATTGAGACTCTGGCTCAAAAAAAAAAAAATACACTTAAGGAAGCTAACTGGGTGGATGGCATGAGCTCACAAGATCGAGACTAACCTGAGTAAGAGCAAGACCTCATCTCTAAAAACAGTCAGGGACGGCGCCTATGGCTCAGTGAGTAGGGTGCTGGGCCCATAAACTGAGGGTGGTGGGTTTACACCCAGCCCCAGCCAAACTGCAACAAAAAATAGCCAGTCATTGTGGTGGGTGCCTGTACTTGGGAGGCTGAGGCAGGAGAATTGCCTAAGCCCAGGAGTTGGAGATTGCTGTGACCTGTGACTCCACAGTACTCTACCAAGGGCAATACAGTGAGACTCTGTCTCTAAAA
>NW_003852482.1:8571738-8572801 GCF_000181295.1 Otolemur garnettii
AGCAACCTCTAACTCCTGGGCTCAAGCGAGTCTCCTGCCTCAGCCTCCCAAGTAGCTGGGACCACAGGCGCCCGCCACAACGCCTGGCTATTTTTTTGGTTGCAGCCATTATTGTTGTTTGTCGGGCTGGGTTGGATTTGAACTCGCCACCTTAGGTGTATGTGGCTGGTGCCTTAGCCGCTTGAGCCACAGGTGCCGAGCCTACAGACATTCTTTCACTTTGTCGCCCTCAGTAGAGTGCTGTAGCATCACAGCTCACAGCAACCTCCAATGCCTGGGCTTAGGCGATTCTCTTGCCTCAGCCTCCCAAGTAGCTGGGACTATAGGTGCCTGCCATAACACTCATCTTTTTTTTATTGCAGTTTCGCTGGGGCCAGGTTTGAACCCACCACCCTCAGTCTATGGGGCCGGCACTGTACCCACTGAGCCACAGGTATCGCCCTTTTTGTTTGTTTGTTTGTTTGCAGTTTTTGGCTGCAACTGGGTTTGAACCAGCCACCTCTGGTATATGGGACCGGTGCCCTACTCCTTGAGCCACAGGTGCCACTCCCTTTTTTTGAAAAAGAGTCTCAGTCTGTTCCCCTGGGTAGAGCTCCATGGCAACATCATAGCTCACAGCAACCTCAAACTCTTGAGGTCAAGTCATCCTCCTGCCTCTGCCTCCCCAGTAGCTGGGACTATAGGTGCAAGCCAGCATGCTCAGTTAGCTTTTTTTGTTGTTAGTTTTGTTTTTCTCTTTGGCAGAGACTGGATCTCACTCTTCAAGCTCCTGAGCTCAAGAAATCCACCATTCTCAGCCTCCCAGAGAGCTAGATTTCAGACATGAGCCACCCTAGCCAGGCAATTCTACATTCTTGGTGGCACCTGTGGCTCAAGGAGTGGGGCGCCAGCCCCATATACTGGAGGTGGTAGGTTCAAACCCAGCCTTGGCCAAAAACTACAAAAAAAAAACCAAAACCGAAAACAATTCCTCATTCTTTAAATTATTTCACTTTGACTATTTCTCTCTTTTTTTTTTAGAGACCGAGCCTCAAGCTGTCCCCCTGGGTAGAGTGCCATGGCA
>NW_003852482.1:8577775-8580350 GCF_000181295.1 Otolemur garnettii
TAAATATGTAATTGTTACACTCACATCTGCTTCCTATGCCTCCCAATTTCTCTGCTTTCTCCTTTCTTTCTTTTACCTTCTGCAGGCTGGCTTTTGCCCCCACTATGCCACCAAAATTATTCTCAACAAGGCCACCAGATATCACCCAAAATACCAATTTCTGTGCTTGATCTATTTTCTGGCCTTATCCCTTCTCTTCCTGAAATGTCTGTCCCTCTTTGGGCAGGCGAAGCAATGGTCCTATCTCATTCTATGGCTAGGACACTACAGCCAGAAAGGTTCTAGCTAGTTATAGAAGATGAACCCACTCTCCAGGCTTCAAATCCAGATCTCCCTACATCCTCACTTCTGCAATTGTGAGATGTGGTTTTTGTTTGTTTGTTTAAAACTCATTCTTGCTCTGTAGCCCAGACAAGCTCACTGCAGCCCAGGAGTCCTGGGCTCGAGCCTCTGGAGTAGGTACTAGCTAATCTTTACATTTTATCTTGTAGAAATGATGTCTGCTATGTTGTCCAGTCTAACCTCTAATTCCTAGGCTTAAGCGATCCTCTTGCCTTTGTTTTCCAGAGGATTACAGTTGTGAGCCACTATGCTAGCACCCAGCCTTGAGCTGCTGCTTTTTTTTTTTTTGAGACAGAGTCTCACTTTGTCACCTTTCATAGAATGCCATGGCATCATAGTTCACAGCAACCTGAAACTCCCGGGCTTAAGCGATTCTCTTGCCTCAGCCTCCCAAGTAGTTGGGACTACATGCACCTAACACAATGCCTGGCTATTTTTAGAGATGAGGTCTCACTCTGGCTGAGGCTGGTCTCCAACCTGTGAGCTCAGGCAATCCACCCTCATCGGCCTCCTATGTCCTGGGATTATAGGCATGAGTTCAGCTTCTTCTTTTTTTTTTTTTTTTGTGGTTTTTAGCCAGGGCTGGGTTTGAACCCCCCACCTCCGGCATATGGGGCCAGTGTCTTACCCCTTTGAGCCACAGGCGCCACCCTTCAGCTTCTTTTTGAGTGTGATTTTTAGAATCCTTGGTGATGTTGGAAAATTCTTCCAGTCTTTGTTTTTTTAAGCACCCTATCCACTTCTCTTCCAGTGTTAAGATTGTTTTACTAGAAGAATTTTGTTTAGTTTTACTTTCTAGAAAGAAATTTCTACTGCATTTGATTTTTCTCCACTGTTGCTAATCTAATCAGTCCTCGTGGCCTTGGTTGCAACAAGGCTCTAATAGGGAGGACTCTGTCACTGGGTGGTGCAGAGGCGACTGGAACTGGGCTGTTTCCATCTCTGAGATGGAAGGAAAGCAGTTCTGAGGAACTCGCCGGAAGATTCCTATTTAGAGAGGCTCAGAACTAGGCTTTGGGGTCAGGCAGACCACCTTCGAGGTCTTGGTGGGTCACTTGCCTGCATTACTTCTTGGCCATCAGCATCATCATGAAACACATGTATAAATAAAAGTTGCTTCCAGATGGTGAAGATTTAATAAACATACATAATGCTCTGACCTCATTGCCTTACACACAGTAGGCAGGTAGTTAATTGGTAGTTACTTGTGTCCTTAATTTAAACTTATTAAACATTTTCCTGTAAAAGACCTCATTTGGGCCTCCCAATTATTTAACTATACTTGGTATCCGCGTGTGGATTATTTTTTATCCTCATTATATTGAGGCAGAAACAGAATATCAGAGCGAAAGCACTTGGGTTCAAAGTAGGGGTCAACTCGAGCAGAGCAGTTTCACCCTGTGCTGGAGACACCGCGCATCTCGAGCAGCTCTGTGCCCCCAGGGCCCAGACCTCGCGGGCCGCCACGGCCTCAGCGCCATCTTTGAGCCTGGCACCAGTGCCTTTTATCCGCACTTCCCTTCGCCCCCGTGCAATTGCTTCTGCCCAAACCTTGCCCTTTCTGGGTATAGGGTGTCTAAAGCCAGTCATACTTGTAGGTCTGGCCGAACAGAGTCACTTATGTCTTTCTCTTGGGCCTTGGAGAATGCGTTCTGACCAATTCAAAAATGGCGCCGTCAGCCTGAACTTCCTAGTCTTTAGCTCGTGAAGGCGCGGGGACAAAGGTCATGACTTCAGTGCGTCGGCGCTAGGGGGAAATGGGCGGAGCCGTCTCCGTGGCAACCCGCGCGCAGCCGGGCCGCAGCGCTGGGCGCGAAGAGCTAGTGTTGCGGCGCTGGCGACGGGCGGGGCTGCGAGCGCCGAGGGGCCCGGGAGGCCGGGGCCACTGCAGGATGAGACCCTGGGCGTGGCGTCCGTACCCTCACAGTGGAGGGGCGTCCAGGGCATCCGCGGGGAGACGGTGAGGGTGCGGGCCCCGCGCAGAGCTACGCGGCGGGAAGGCTGGGGCGCGGCACGTTGGCTGGGCGAGGTTCTGTGGTCCCACCGTTTTGCTTTAATTGTTTTAATCCTCACGAACTAACCCAAGTGGTATCTGGCCCCAGTTTTTCTCTAATCTTTGAGGAAAACGAAAAAGTACTTTTTGAAGGATTTTCTGTGAACTGCAGTTTTTAGACACTTCTAAACTAACTTGTTTAAAAAGAAAGACCAGGCTCAGTGCCTCAAGTGGCTAAGG
>NW_003852482.1:8580843-8583278 GCF_000181295.1 Otolemur garnettii
TTGTTGTTTTGGCGGGTCCGGGCTGGGGATTCGAACCCGCCACCTTAGGTGTATGTGGCTGGCGCCTTAGCCGGTTGAGCTATAGGTGTCGAGCCCAGACTAGATCTTAAGGTCTAGATAAGCCAGTCCAGTTTGCTGGTTGTTAACTCAAAAGCACATAGAAGGTGCTCTGATCAGCTGTAGGGCGGGACTACAGGTGTCTAGAGGAGTCTTTGTGCAGACTTTGTCCAGCTGTGTGCCTGGAGCAGTTCTGGTGCTGGGGTGCATCAGGAGACCACAGATCTCTCCCCTCCTGGAGTTTACTTGAGGCTGTTGCAGGGAATGCAACACTATATATGTAGTAAGTAAATTATAAAGTGTGTTGGAAGGTGAATAGTGTCCTGGCCCAAAGAAACAGAAGGCTTTGGGATTAGAAGGACTGGGTTGGGGGAAGGGTGGGTTTCAGGGTGGACCTCAATGAAAGAGTAACATTTGAGGAAAGACTTGGGGGAGTGAAAGTTGGCCAAGTTCATACCTGGGTTAGAACCATCCAGGCAGAGTAGAAGTGCAAAGGCTCTGAGGCTGAAGAGAAGTGAGGGTAGGGGAAAGTAAGGAGAAGCAGGCCAAGTAAGGACTTAGGCTTTTCCTCTGAGTGAAAATAAGGAGTATTGACTGCTACTCATGTCCCAGAAGAGAAAATTGAGGTTTAGCTTGATGCCCAGGTACTCAAACCTGCAGAGTGTCCAGGTCCTCACCAACACCAGTGAGGTTTCCATGAAATAAATCTTACTCTTGAGGACAGGTTTCTTGCTTCAGGCCTGGCAGTCTGCAGGGCTCATGCCAGGATTTGATGTGGTTTCCAAGCATTTCCCACTTGGCCTTGCTGCATAGGAATGGTTGGTTCTAGTCAAAATCATAGAGTGGTTATGGCACCTGCCACAAATACTGAGGGTAGTCTCAGCTACTTGGGAACAAGAGAATTGCTTAAGCCCAAGAGTTGGAGGTTGCTGTGAGCTGTGACACCATGGCACACTACCGAGGGTGACATAGTGAGACTGTCTCAAAAAAAAGAAAAAAATCAGAGAGTGGAGGCCTGTGGCTCACATCTGTAATCCTAGCACTTTATTTATTTAGAAACAGAGTCTCACTATGTCATTCATTAGAGTGCTCTTGCATCACAGCTCACAGCAACCTCCAATTCTTGGGTTTAAGGGATTCTCAAGCCTCAGCCTCCCAAGTAGCTGGGATTGTAGGCAGCTGCCACAATGCCTGGCAATTTTTTGGTTGTAGTAGTCATTGTTGTTTTGCAGGCCTGGGGTTGGGTTCCAACCTGCCAGCTCCAGTGTATGTGTTTGACACCCTAGCCACTGAGATATAGGTGCTGAGCTGCACTTTTTATTTTATTGAGACTGGGTCTTATTCTGGCACCCTGGATGGAGTACCATGACATCATAGCTCACAGCAATCTCACACTTTTGGGCTCAAGTGATCCACTTGCCTCAGACTCCTGAAGTAGCTGGGACTATAGGCACCTGCCACAATGTCCTACTACTTTTTTGTTGCAGTTTGGCTGGGGCTGGGTTTGAACCCACCACCATCCGTATATGGGGCTGGCGTTCTTCTTGCTGAGCCACAGGTGCCACCCTGGTTTTCTATTTTAGTAGAGTCCGGCTCTTGCTCAGGTTGGTCTCAAATTCCTGAGCTTAAGGGATCTGCCCACCTTAGCCTCCCAGAATACTAGGAATATAGGTGTGAGCCACTGTGCCTGGCTTCTTTCCAGGATTTTTTTTTTTTCCTAAGACAGAGTCTTGCCATGTTGCTCAGAGTAAAGTGCCATGGCCACAGCCTAGCTCATAGCAGCCTTAAACTCCTGGGCTTACGCAGTCCTCCTGCCTCAGCCTCCTGAGTAGCTGGGACGGCAGACTGGCTGATTTTTCTATTTTTAGTAGAAATGGGATCTTGAGTATTGCCCAGGCTGGTCTTAAACTCCTGAGCTTAAGGAATCCTCCCATTTCAGTCTCCCAGAGTGCTAGGATTACAGGCGTGAGCCACAGTGGCCATGGAATGTTAATTTTTTTTTTTTTTTTTTTTTTGAGACAGAGTGTCCCTATGTCCCCTTAGTAGAGTGCCATGGCATTACAGCAACCTCAAACTCTTGAGCTGCCGGGCGTTGGCTCACGCCTGTAATCCCAGCACTGTGGGAGGCTGAGGAGGGAGAATCGCTGGAGCTCAGGAGTTCGAGACTCCCCGAAGGAAAAGGAAAACCCAAACCAAGAAAAAAAATGGAAAAACCCAGCTGGGTGCTGCAGCGAGCGCCTGTAATCCCAGCAGCTTCCGGAGGCTGAGGCAGTGGGATGCCCACAAGCCAGGAGTTGGAGGTTGCAGTGAACTACCAAGCTGCTGCACTCTGCTCAGGGGCACAGGGTGGGACTCTTGTCTCCACCAAAAAAAAAAAA
>NW_003852482.1:8586658-8592345 GCF_000181295.1 Otolemur garnettii
TTTTTTTTTTTTTTTGGGTAGAGACAAAGTCTCACTTTATTGCTCTCAGTTGCCTCAGCCTCTTAAGTTTAGCTGGAACCACAGGTATCCGGCCGTTTTTTGTTGCAGTTTGGCTGAGGCCAGGCTTGAACCTGCCACCCTTGGCATATGTGGCCAGCCACAGGCACACTCACTGAGCAATAGGCACGGCGCCACTTGTTCATTCTTTTGTACATGGTCCCTCTGCAGCTCCTCCAGTCCTGTGGTTCAACTCCCATGTTTGATTGGAAGTTTTCCAGAGCCTGTGACCTCTTTTGAAATACTTGATGCTCCATGTGGGGGTGTGAAAGGCATCTTATCTATGTCCAAACCAGGCCCAATAGAACTGTCCAGTGTTCTCTTGTCCCTGAGTTTGCCCTCTCATCCAGGTACATGTTGTCCACCTGTTCTCAAGCAATAGTCTTTTTTTTTTCTGTAAAGCAGGGCACTCTACCCAGGGGGACAGCTTGAGGCTCTGTCTCAAAAAAAAAAAAAAAACAAAAACAAAAACAGTTTGAGGTTGCTGTGAGCTGTGATGCTACAGCACTCTACCCTGGGCAACATACTGAGACTCTGTCTCAAAAAAAAAAGTAGAAAAATTAGCCAGGCACTGTGGCGCCTGCCTATATTCCCAGCTACTTGGGAGACTGAGGCAGGAGGATTCCTTGAACTCAGTAGTTTGAGTTTGCTTTGAGTTAGGCTTGATACCATGGCACTCTAATCCAGGCAATAGAGTGAGACTCTGTGTGAAACAAAAAGGACTGAGTTTGTGACCAGCCTGCGAAACAAATTAAGAGGGCTCAGTGCCTCTGGCTCAAGCAGCTAAGGCGCCAGCCACATACACCTAAGCTGGTGGGTTTGAATCCAGCCCGGGCTGCCAAACAATGCCTACAACCAAAAAATAGCCAGATGTTGTGGTGGGTGCCTGTAATCCCAGCTACTTGGGAGGTGGAGGCAGGAGACTCCCTTGAGCCCAGGAGTTGGAGGAGGTTGCTGTGAGCTGTGATGCTATGGCACTCTATCCAGGGCGACAGCTTGAGGGTCTGTCTCAAAAAAAAAAAAAACAAAAAACAAAAAAAAGAAGAGACAGATTGCCTGGGTTCAAATTTTTTTTTTGCAGTTTTTGGCCAGGGCTGTGTTTGAACCTGCCACCTCCAGCATATGGGGCCAGCATCCTACTCCTTTGAGCCACCGGCGCTGCCCCTGGGTTCAAGTTTCATTGCAATCACTTCATTGCTGTGTGACCTTGAGGGAGTTACTTCTCTGTGCTTTAGTGCTAACAGGAGTAATTTAAAAATAGGTTTACTTCTTAGGGTTGTTGTGTGGATGAATGAGATGATGTGGGGAAAGCTGTTGGAATGTTACTTTGTCGTTAGCACTTAATAAGTGGCACTTACCATCATCTGGCTTCCCTGAAGTTTGAAATTCACATCTTGGCTCATAGTACATACTTTCCCCACACTTGTTCCTTTTTTTTTTTTTTTTGGGTAGAGACAAAGTCTCACTTTATTGCTCTCAGTTGCCTCAGCCTCTTAAGTTTAGCTGGAACCACAGGTATCCGGCCGTTTTTTGTTGCAGTTTGGCTGAGGCCAGGCTTGAACCTGCCACCCTTGGCATATGTGGCCAGCCACAGGCACACTCACTGAGCAATAGGCACGGCGCCACTTGTTCATTCTTTTGTACATGGTCCCTCTGCAGCTCCTCCAGTCCTGTGGTTCAACTCCCATGTTTGATTGGAAGTTTTCCAGAGCCTGTGACCTCTTTTGAAATACTTGATGCTCCATGTGGGGGTGTGAAAGGCATCTTATCTATGTCCAAACCAGGCCCAATAGAACTGTCCAGTGTTCTCTTGTCCCTGAGTTTGCCCTCTCATCCAGGTACATGTTGTCCACCTGTTCTCAAGCAATAGTCTTTTTTTTTTTTGAGACAGTCTCACTATGTCACCCTCTGTAGAATGTGGTGCTGTCACAGCTCACAGCAATCTCAAACTCTTGAACTTAAGCAAATCTCTTGCCTCAGCCTCCTGAGTAACTGGGACTACAGGTGCTCGCCACAACGCCTAGGTATATATATATATTTTTTGCTGTTTTTTTTTTTTACCAGGGCTGGGTTTGAACCCGCCACCTCTAGCATATGGGCAGGCGCCCTACTCCTTTGAGCCACAGGTGCCACCCAGCCCGGCTATATTTTTGTTGTAGTTGTTATTGTTGTTAGGAAACCTGGGCTAGGTTTGAACCTGCCAGCCCCAGTGTGTGTGGCCCCTAATCACTGAGCTGTGGCACCGTGCCAAGTCTTTCCTTTTCTTTTTTTATTGAGACAGAATCTTACTTTGTCACTCTGAGTAGAGTGCTGTGGCAGCATAGCTCACAACAACCTCAGACTCTTCTGCTCAAATGATCATTTTGCCTCAGTCTCCCAAGTAGCTGGGACTACAGGTGCCTGCCACAATGCCAGGCTAGATTTTTCTATTTTTATGTATGTATGTATGTATGTATTTATTTATTTGCAGTTTTTGGTTGGGGCTGGGTTTGAACGTGCCACCTCTGGCATGTTGAGCCGGCGCCACCCTTTTTATTTTTATGTAGAGACAGAGTTTCACTATCTCCGTTGGTAGAGTGCTGTGGTGTCACAGTTCACAGCAACCCCAACTCCTGGGCTTAGGTGATTCTCTTGCCTCAGCCTCCCGAGTAGGTGGGACTACAGGTGCCCACCACAATGCCCGGCTATATTTTTGTTGCAGTTTGGCTGGGGCCGGGTTTGAACCCGCCACTCTCAGTATATGGGGTTGGTGCCCTGCCCATTGAGTGACAGGCGCTGCCCTGATGGGCTTTTCTTTGTCTTTCCCCACCCCATGTGAGTGCCTAGGGTTCAGGGATCTTGCATACTTTCTTTTCTGCTATATCCTATCCTGATTCCCAGATGCTGCCTGGAAAGCAGATGCTCAATAGGTAAACTTTTTTTCTTTTTAAGAGACAGTGTCTTGCTCTGTCACCTAGTTTGGAGTTTAGAGGTGTCACCATAGCTTACTGCAATCTCAAACTGTTGAGCTCAAATGATTTTCTTGCCTCATAGATGTGTACCACCATGCCTGGCTAGGTTTTCTATTTTTGGTAGAGATGGGGTCTCTCTGTGTTGCCCAGGCGGATCTTAAACTCCTGGCCTCAAGCGAGTCTCTTTAGAGGTAAGGTCTTGCTCTATTGCCTAGGCTGGACTGCAGTGGTGTGATCATAGCTCATCGCAGCCTCGAGCTCCTGGGCTCAAGTGATCCTCCTACCTCAGCCTTCTTAAAAGCTGGGATTAAAAGTGTGCACCACCACACGTGGGTAATTTTTAATTTTTTTGTAGAGTCAGGGTCTCACTATGCTGCCCAAATTTGTCTTCTGTTCATAAGTGATCCTTCTGCCTTGGCCTCCTGAGTTGCTGGTATTATAGGCATGTGCCACCATGCCTAGCTCAAGCCAGCACAATTTTGATAGCTTTCAGCATCTCCAGGAATGTCCCCTCTGAATAGTTCAGCTAGAAGTTCGTTGACAGGCGCTCTCTGGCTTGCTTGGGTCATGTAGCTACCCTTATACCAGTCATTGTGGCTGGGGGAGGGATACAGTGCTCTGATTGGCTACCTAGAGGTCATGCAACCCCCCCAGTGCGCCATAGGAGGCCTGTGTGGTCATCTCCAACCCAAACCTCACATAGTGAGTTCCTGCTGAGGAAGACAGGCTGGGTAGAGGAGGAGGAGCAACCTTAGGGCAGACCCAGTGGACAGAGACCTGGTGGCCTGGGGTCTGCAGCAGCAGGAAGTGGGTTGTATAGTGGGGCGGGAGGTGCTGGGCAAGTGATGCTGGGAGTCCAGTGGAGTGGTCACACTAGTTTTGATCTCCACCCCAGAAAAGTTGCCAGACGGCCAGCATCGCCACCACTGAAGCGTCCACCCAGGCCCAGAGTCATGCCGATGCTCAGGTACAGACGGAGGCCCCCATGCCAGTCAGCATGCTGCCTCTGCCCCGTCACGACACCCCCCGCCTGGCAGCCTTTCTTCGGCGTGTGGAGGCCATGGTCATCCGAGAGCTGAACAAGAATTGGCAGAGCCATGCCTTTGATGGCTTCGAGGTGAACTGGGCTGAGCAGCAGCAGACGGTAAGGAGCAGGTTGGTGTGGTGGTGTGCCGCCCTGCTACCTCTGTCCCACTTTTAGGCCTTGCTTTTCTCCACCCAAAGAACAATAGAGCCAGTGATGGCACCAGCTGGCCTTCACCAGGCTCTTACTTCCTGCCAGGTGCTGAACTAAGTTTTAGAAGAACAAGTCCTGAGGCTTTATTTCCGTCCTTGAAGTAGGCACCTTCTTTCTCTCTACTTTATAGTTAGGAAATGGGCAGCCAGAGTGGAAGTAACTTATTCAGAATTACACTCAGCTAGTAAGCACAGGGCAGCTGATACCTGTGCCTCCCTAAGTAACAGAATATGAGGGCTGCCGTTGGGCCAGGCCCTGATTTAAGGATGTCTCTGTGGGGTCTCATTCATTCCTCAAAATGACTGTATGAGATATTGCTGATACCATCTCTACTTTATAGATGAGACTCAGAGATACTAAGTGACTTGCCCAAGGTCACATGAGTATAAACTGGCCTAGAACATAAGAACTTAAACCCTAGTCTCTCTGGTTTCATTAACAAGCTCTAGGCTGGGTACAGTGGTTCACGCCTGTAATCCTAGCACTTGGGAGGCCAAGGCAGGTAGATTGCCTGAGCTCATGGGTTCAAGACCAGCCTGAGCCAGGTGGAGACCTCATCTCTAAAAATAGCTGGGGGCTCTGCGCCTATAGCACAGTGGTTACAGTGCCAGCCATATACACTGAGGCTGGCGGGTTCAAATCCAGCCCAGCCCAGCCCAGCTAAACAGCAATGACAACTGCAACAAAAAATAGCCAGGCATTGTGGTGGGCACCTGTAGTCCCAGCTACTTGGGAGCCTGAGGCAAGAGGATCGCTTGAGCCCAAGAGTTTGAGATTGCTCTGAGCTGTGACACAGCACTCTTACCAAGGGCGACATAGTGAGAAGTGAGACTATCTCAAAAAACAAAAAAACAAACAAACTAAAAACATGCTGTAGTGATGTCAGCATCTCAGATTTTTTCTGTACTCTGGGCATAGTTTGGAGTTGTTACCCTTTAAACTGAGATGTCTAACTGGACAGATGGCCTAGGCTTCTAGATAAGGGAGCCTTTGAGTAAGTGAGGTGCTCTTGGTTTTTACTCCACTCTGGGCCTAAGGCATGTTCCTTCTACCTGGCATATTGTTCATAGCTGCTTGCTAAGTGCTGCAGACTGCCGAGGTATATCACTCTGTCTCCTGGGCTCATGCAATCCTCCGGCCTCCTGAGTACCCACCATAATGCCTGGCTAATTTTCTATTTTTCGTAGAGCTGGGATCTCACTCTTGCCCAGGTTGGTCTTGGACTCCTGAGCTCAAGGGATCCTGCTACCTCTGCCTCCCAGAATGCTAGGCTGCCATACTAGCTTTATTATTATTATTATTATTATTTTCTTTTGAGACAGAGTCTCATTATGTCACTCTTAGTAGAGTGCTGTGCTGTGACAGCTCACAGCAACCTCAAACTCTTGGGCTTAAGCGATTCTCTTGCCTCAGCCTCCCAAGTAGCTGGGACTATAGGTGCC
>NW_003852483.1:0-1375 GCF_000181295.1 Otolemur garnettii
GTTGCAGTTTCAGGGTCGCGGCTCGCCTCAGGAAGGTTGAAGTGCACTCTTCAATCTTCTCTCTTGTCTCTGCTCCAAACCATCAGCTACTTTGCTAAGGTTCTGTCCTTTCAGCCTCCTTCTGGACGGGAGCTTCTGTAAAAAGCTGGCTGCAGTTCGCCATCTTGGCTCCGCCCCTTTGCCCCGCCACCTTTAGAAAGCAGCCACACTCGAGTTTGGCAGCTACCCGGTAGCTCTCCAGACCCGCTTCTTCTTTCCTTTGTGTATCGCAGGATTACTTGCAATTGGGGCCCACATGACTGAATTGAGCCAATGGAGTGAGTCATGGGCGAACATGACGTATGGGTCACTGACGTTCAGGCCCCTCCTCTTTGCACCAGCACACTTTGAAGGTGAAGAAGGTACAAGACTGAGGAGCCTGTTCCACGTGTTTACTAGGTGGAGAAAAGGAACAAGTGCTTTTACTTTGCACGAGCAACAACCTCTGGTTGTCTCAAGTCAGTGAGGTTTGCGGTTCACATAGCAGCAGCACAGCCTTAACCAATCCTCACCTTTCCCTCTTTCCCACCCTATGGTGTCATTAGCTCTGCCCCCAGCCCCAGCCAATCACTGATGCCTATTTCCAGACATGTCCTGATTGGCTCAAACTAGTCATGTGACCAAAGGATGCAACTGGAGACATGTGGGGAGTTTCCAGACACCACCACGAGGACTGCTGAGGCTGCTGGGACCAATGTACACAGCTAGAGAATTGAACTTCTAATATCTGCTACTGGGAGACAAAGGAGAAATTCATTATTGATTATTATAATTTTGATTGCTTTTTTACTGCTCTGAAGTTGAAACTGGGAGTTTTAATCACCTGATGATGCTCTGACCTCTGTCTCCACCCACACATGACCTCAGACTTCTCTCCAGCTCCTGCCAGACCCCTCCTCTGGGATGTCCACTAGGTACATCCTACCCTGACCCCCAATGCATCTATTTTATCCCCCCCACCAGCTCTTCCTCTTGTGCCCCCTCTCACCAATGGCCCCACTTCTCTTCTGGAAAGCTGTGAGCAAGCCTCCCTATCTCCTTTTTCTATCCTCACTCCTCAATTCCACACTCACCAAGTCCAACTGGTTTCACTATTATTGTCTCCAGGGCACCCCCACTGTACTCCCACGTACCTTGTTCAGATAAACACCAGCTCCTGCAACAACTTCCTTGATAGCCTTCCAGCATCCACAGCCAGAAGGATTGATCTTATGCCTAAGTCTGACCCTTCCTATCTCCCTCACTGTAGCTCTCCATGGCTCTCCAATTCCCTTAAGAGAAAGTCTAGACTTTATTTTCAAAGTTCCTCATAGTCTAGCTACTTTTTTTTTTTTTT
>NW_003852483.1:1639-94703 GCF_000181295.1 Otolemur garnettii
GGCGCCGAGCCATAGTCTAGCTACTTTATACTTCCTTGTTCTGCCCCCTTCTCCTTGTTCACCTAGCACCTACTCATGTTGAGATGTCACCCCCCTCCAGGAAGCTTCCCCTGAGCCTATCCCCATTGCTGAGAGAGATGTGTTCTCTGAGCTGCTCACATCACGGGGCTGACTATCCTATGCTGTAACTGCCTGGGTATCTGTCTTTGTTTTCCAGGAGGGCAAGGGCAGGGTCTGTCTTGTTTGCTACTCTCCCCCAGCCCCTAATAAGGCACCCACTACCCAGCAGGGGCTTAATAAAACTTTTTTGAATGAGTGGCTAATAATAGGAAATAGAACCTTTGTGAATAGGTCATAGCAGATGCTGTGGGTACCCCACTGTACCCACATTTCAGTACCTGCTGACAGCATCCTTCTGCAGTCACCTGCATTGCTCTAGCTGAGCCTTCTCAATCTGGGTGAGGGCCAGGCTGGAAGTGACAGGGATTTGATGCTTCAGGAAGCAGTCCTCAGCCAGTGGTGGACAGGAACTGGTGACAACCCCTTGAGAGGAACAACTCAAGTGCCTGCTCTATGTTGTCTCCCAGGGGAACCTAGTGCGGCTGAGCCCTAGTTGCCCATGGCTGTTCCACTTTAACATCTCACTTCCCCACTCTCCTCCTGGGGCTTCTTGGAATCACTTCCCACAAAACTACTTACCCCCAAATCCTTGTTTCAGGAGCTACTTCTGGGAAACCTAACTTAAGACACTGCAGTAAAAATAACTCCATAACTCAGTTGCCAACACTTCCAGGGAGAACTCTGATGTGTTTTGGAAAAAACAAGAACCATTGCCTCTTGCTCCCTGTTGGCTGTGGACCTCACTGCCTCCACTCGCAGACTGCGACATTTGCAGTTGGGTATTAATTGCCTTTTTTTTTTTTTTTTTTGAGGGAACAAGATGCTCTCCTGCAATGTGTATGTATGTGTGAGTGAGTGTGTGTTTAATGACTTTCTCATTTTGAGATCAGGCCAGACAGCTTTTTGAAGAAAGTCTGCCCAGAGTCTGGAACATATAGAAAATTCTCCCAGCTTAACAGTACTCCCACCTGCCCATTCATTACAGACGTACCGTGGAATGAAAAACAAGCACATTGATTGGATCTATTTCTAATCAACAGCCTAAGATACTGTTTGAGATCTGCCATTGGATGGGCAAAGTTGGTGTAGAAGTGACTGTGTCTCTTTTCTCAAGGGCATAAGGTCTGTGGGAGAAGAGAAAGAAATCATGGCAGCATTCAGCAAGCATGTATTAAGCACCTACTTGGTGCTGTGTCCTGGACTAGGTGCTGGGGAAATAGCAGTGATCAAGACAGACTTAGCCCTACCTCCCAGTGGGGAAGACATACAAGTCACCAGTAGCCCATGATCAAAGCCATGATGAAGGACACTCAGGCAGATCTTGGGGCTCAGAGGAGATGCCTGATGCAGCTTAAGAGATCAGGGAGGGCTTCCTGGAGGCAAGAAAAACTGAATTGAAGACTGATGAAGAGTGAACCAAAATAAGAAATGGGGAAGAGCTTTCAGAGAGGAGGAACAGCATGTGTTTGATGTGGCTGGAATGTGGAGTGGGTGGAGAAGAGTAGGAAGAGATGAGGAGTAAGAAGTTGGCAATAACATGAGATCTGTGGAAAGGGGTTTCCAACCTTCTTTGGAACAATAGGGAGCCATGGAAGTATAATTCTACAGGGGTGTAGAATTATCATATTACCAGGAATTCAAATTGAGGACTCAGTTTCTTGTACACCCATATTCGTAGCGGCATTATTCGCAATAGACAAAAAGTAGAAGCAACCCATGTCCATTGACAGATGAATGGATTGGGTCCATCCAAACAGTAGAATATTATTCACCCTTGAAATGAAGTTCTGACACATGCTACAATATGGATGAACCTTGAAAACATGATGCTCTGTGAAATAAGCCTTTTGTCCATGAAAGGACAAATACTGTGTGATTCCACTTAAATGAAGTCCCTAGAATAGGCAAGTTCATGGACAGAAAGTAGAATAGAGGTATTATTGCTTAATGGTTAAAGAGTTGCTTTGGGGCTAATGACAAATTTTTGGAAATGGATAATGGCAGTGGTTGCATTTAATGCCACTGAATTGTGCACTTAAAATTGGTTAAAATGGTGAATTTTATGTTATGTATATTTTGCCAGAATTTTTTTTAAAGCTACAATTTTTTTTAAGCTACAATTTAAAAAAAAAAAAAAAAGAGAAGAAAACCATCATTTTTGGCACTGTAGGAGATCCAAGATGGAATATTGAATCTAGAGAAGCAATGTTGACCCTGAAGCAGGGTCAGGGTAGAGAGTCCGAAGTGGGTGCTTGGGGATGTGTCTTGGGTGTGACTTGGAGGTGGGGCTACCAGGAAGCTGGGAGAGGTGAGAGGAACAGAGCAGATAGCCGAGTTCACCCACCCATTCTCCAGATGTTTAGGTACCTCAATTCATGTGCAAGTCCCCATGGCCTGTCCTCTCCAAATCCCGACCATTTATGGCCTAGGCTAGGGAGGCCCCCAGCAAGGAGCTCTGAATGGGCATTAATTCCACTTCCTTGGTACAAAGATTTAGGCAACACCAAGTGAAAACACTCCATCTCGACAGCCGTTCCTCCACGTGCGTTCACTTACAAGGCGCAGATGTAATACCTGCTTTTAAATTCAATTAAGTCAGAATCAGTTCTGCTCCTGGAATACATTACCCAGTCAGAGACAGCAGAGGAAAGAAGGGCAAAAAAAAAAGATGGGGAAAAAAACACAAAACATAACACAGACCTATTTAGAGATTTCCCTCTAAATGGATTTTAATTCTCTCGATTTATCAGAGGCCAGAGGAGCTGCTGACAGCTGGAGTTTGGTGTCTGCAAAGCCAGTTTCAGCCATGGGGGCAGGAGGGCCATTGAGCTTATGTTCTGTCCTTTGCCTCCAAAGTGGGGAAGTCTGAGATTGCCTGGATAGGGGTCTGAATCCCAGCTTCACGACTCATGGCTGTGTGACCTTGAGCCAAATACCGCGACCTCTCAAGGCTTTGGTCTACTCTGTAAGAAGGGGACATCTGAGAAGACTTGTGGAAAATGACTTGAATTGTCCGAAAGGATTGAGGCTAAACCCTTAGCACAAGGCTTAGCACGTAGTGGATGTTCAGTAAATGTGGGTGCTGGAGGATGATGGTGGTGGTGATGATTAAGGTTGTCATTATCGACATTGCTTTCCAACCAGAGACCCAGCCATTGCTAGTTCACTGTAGGGAGAGAAGAAAGACTTGAGCCCTGCTTTCAGAGGCTTAAAGGCTGTGGGTAAGCTGGGGAAGGAAGGGGATGGATGGCCAGGTGGGTGGACTGGCCCAAGAAAGGGGTACCAATTGGAGCCAAAACTGGAATGTACTGGGAACAAGTTACCGAACATAACCACGTTATGTCCTGTTTTGTGAGGGAACACTCTAACAAATCTATGACATCAGGGCAGCAAAGGCAGATAATGGTTTAATCTGCCCTCTCTCTGGAAAAATCCTCCATTTGGCCTTGAACTTCACAGGCAGAAAGCTCCCTCTGCCATTCCCAACAGTACTTCCCACCTGAGTGTGGTAGGGGCTAGAGATTCAGAGCCCCAAGGCCAGGCCAGACAGGTTAGAGAACAGCACCCCAGGCACAACATTGTCTCCCACTTCACAGGTGGGGAAACCGACTCAGGAGAGAGAAGGAGTCATCCTAAGACCACACAGCTAAGAGCTGTCCCTAGGAGTCTCAGGTCCTAGTCCCATTTGGTTAAGCATCCATGCCAGACCTCAGTCTTGCTATCTGAGGAGGATAGGAGAAAGGAGAAATGAAGTCCCTTCATTTCTGTGCCAAGAGGCTCATCTGTAGGGTTAGATAGGAGGGTGCTGGGATCCTTAGGAGTGTATTTGTCTTAGTAAGAGCCTGAGGACCAATAATGGGAGATTTTCAGCCAGAATCTGAAAGGATTTTAGGACAAAGGAGCCCTGGCCTGTAAAGTCCAGGTGGGTGGATGGGGCTCAGTGGGCTATAGCTGGCTTCCTGAAAGGGTTGCTTCATCCACAGGAAGTCTCCCTGGATCCCAGGCACCCAGTCCTCACCTGGTCCTGCCCTGAAAGGGCAAGTGGGAAGAGTGGGAAGCATCAAGGGTGCTCTGTTCCCAGGATCAGGGTTGAGAAGCAGAGTCCTGGCATCAGGGTTGCGAAGGTCACGGAGAGAGACAGAGACTGCAGTCATTCTTGAGGGGGCCTGACTTCAAGAGGACACTAAGGGAGCTTCTGAGAGCTGGAATGTTTCTGCACCTTGCTCTGGTGGTGGCTAAGTGGGTTTATGTCTGTGTCACAGTTCCTCAAACTGCGCACATAAGACTTGTGCACTTTAGAGTACATTATGCATCATTGAAAGAGAGGAGAACTCAGAGAGGCAGAGACAGGAGAGAGACAGAAGAAAGACAAAAAGAGATATGCAGAAATTGACAGATAGAAAGACTGAGGAAACTGAGATGTGGGAAGAGAGACAGAGCCAGGGGAGAGATACAGGGAGAGAGAGAGACAAGAAGATACAGAGAAGAAAGAGGAGGAGGAGAATGAGTTTCATAGCAGAAAGTGGAGAAAGGAAGAAGTTGAGAAGGACTGAGAGAAGGCCATAGTGGAGGGGAAGAGGAGGAGGAAATCAGCAAATGGCCCCAGAGAGATGGGGAGGAAAGGAACCGCTGGAGAGGCTGGGAAGCCAGGAGCCGTCACACAAGAACATGTCCTTAATTGTAATTACATGAGAACATTTAGTTTGTAGATGCAGCAGAAATGAATACTCTGTGCCTTGCCCATTAATCTAATGGCTGTTAGTCAATCACTCTTCTAAAGGGACTGGGCTGTGGCTGTGTAGGGGGTGGCCGGCAGGGAGCTGATCAGAGGAAAAGGCTTTAAACTAATGATGACTTCAGGGAGAGCCAGAGGGCCACGAAGTCCTGGATAGTAGATTTCAGAGCCCTGCAGGCAGCTACCAGCCCAGAAGTTAGCAGCTGGCGAGTGGGAGTTTTAATCTGGGAGGCTGGGTTAGAGGGGTAATGTATCCAGGAGGGATCAAAAATTCTTTAACTCACCCTCCTACAAAGGCTGACATCTAAACTATGCTTAGAGGTATAAATGGAGGCAGGCAAGCTAAAAGGAAGGAAGAAAGGCCTTCCAAGGAGAGAGAACAGCTTGTGCAAAGGTTGAGAAGGAAATATGCCTGCAACTATGAGCGTCACTGGGTGGGAAATGGGAGGAAGGGGTGTGGGAAGAGCTGGAGAAGTCAGCAGATGCCAGACCACTCAGGGCCTTATAAACCCCACGAAGGAGACTGGACTTTATCTCGAGGGCAATGGGAGTCATCAAGGGTTCACAGTAGGTGGACACAAGTTCAGTTCTTTTATATTTTTAAAAGATTTGGAGGCCAATCATAAGATCTTTTACTTACTCAAAAGGAGTGAGCTTCCTGGTCTTGGAGCTATGCAAGACGCCCCCCCCCCCCCGGGGGCTGTTGGGGAAATTTCAGCATCAGACAGATGCTGAGGCTGGGATTGTGGAGTTGGGATTCTGAGACAGGAAGTGAGGTGCAGAGAGAAAGTCCATGTTATTACTAATCCCATTTGGGGGTACACTTGGTCCCCCTGGCTCTCAGACAGTGAGGAGCAGGGGTGTGGATGACTCAGGAGTACAGGCGCCAGAGTGGGAGGTTTGAGTCAGTGCCTAGTGTATACCTCTCCCAGCCACGCTCAGTGGGGGTGACTCATTCATTCATTTGGCCTTGAGTGTAGAGGCCTGCTGGGGGTGGGGGGAGGAAAAGACCACCCAACTGTCCACCACTGTCCACACCTCCCACTCTTTGAGGGTACAGGAACCAACAATCCACCTCCTCCCAACCAAATACTTCTAGGATGAAATCTGTTGGCTCCAAAATACACCTTGATCTTGTTCTCTTTTCACACCCTCTGTAGTTCTAATATTAATCTAGCTCCATCTTCGGTCATTCACCTAGACCAGTGTAATTGCCTCTGCCCTGCTCCCTTGTCTCCTCCTCATCTGGCAAAGTCTGTTCTCTCCACAGCAGCCAGAGGGCACCTGTTCAGACCACAGCCCTCCATGGTGCCCACCTCCCTTAGAGTCAAAGCACAAATCTTCCCCAAGCCCCACCAAGCCCCACATGACCTGCTCCATCCCTTCCCTGAGCTCCCTTCCTCTACCTCTCACCCCTCAGCCCCTTCTCACTCTGCTCCAGCCACAGGACTTCCTTACTGTGCTTCTCACATGCCGGGCACAGTCCTGACCTGCACAGGCTGGTTCTCCTAACATCTAAAACTCTCTGATGTTCTCCTGAAACTCTTTTCATCCAGATCTTCTCACAGCTTCACTTTATTCTTCCTAAACATCACCTCCTCAGGAGAGTCTTCCTTGATTGCTGATCTAAAGTAGCATCCAGCTCATTTTCCACCTCATCTCCTTGTTTTAATTTTCTTTATTGTTTTATTTTGCATTTCTGATCTTCTGAAATGATCCACTATATCAATGGGTTTACTTTTGCTTTACCCACCAGACCCTGAGTCAGATCCACCTGGGTCACTAGTCACTGTTCCGCACAGAGCCCAGTACCAGAGGAAGTGCTTGTGGCCTGGAGGACTGGGTCTTCACAGCAATGCAGTGACATAGCACTGAAACGGGGACGTGATGAAATGGGGACTTTCATCAACCCCCTTTCACATGCCCAGAAACTGAGGCTCAGAAAGATGGAACCTCCCCCACCCACACACACCTCCAGCAAGGTCCTCCATGGATGTGTGGTCCATATGTGCACCCTGGAATTCTGTGCGGTGAAAGGTAATTCTCAGGCACAGTTTGGCAAATGGAGGTGTGTTTTGACTGGGGATGGTGATGTCTGTCCATACTGCCATGGGGACACTGTGTGTGTATGCGCGAGTGTCTGTCTGTGTGGAGGAAGCAGGTTGTTAAAAGAGCCTCTGAAAGGCGGCTTCTTAATTTACTGGAGTTTAACTGGGGGAAAGGGAACCTCTCATTCCCTGTCTGCTTGCCTAACCAAGACCGGTCTCTGCATGGCCCGGACTCTGGTTGGGTGTACACGGAATAAGGGCGGCACACTTCTAAAGGCCCATTCACAGCCCCGCAGATGCTTCAGACTCTCTGGTCAATACACACCCTTCCTCCCCTCCCCTCCTCTTCTTCCCTGCCCTCCTCCACCCCCCAGACCATCTTGCTGGCCCCTGCGACCTCCTCCCAGGCCTAGGAGCTGGCGCCCGGCTCCGCCCCCCGTCAGCCCGCGGCCAATGGCCATGCTGTTTGATGAGGTAATGCGCCCGCTCCGCGCTCCCATTGGCCGGCCCGGAGCCCGGTCTCCAGCAGCCCCCAGGCAGCGGAGTCCGAGTGGGGCGCAGGCGGTGTCCGGACGTCCTCCCCGCGCCAGGCGACCCGGGCCTAGGGTGGCACCCGGGTACCTGCGCCTCCTCTACCCTACCTACTTACTGTGGGTCTTTTGCCTGCCTCTGCCTGGCTCAGGGCCTAGAACAAGGGGCGGGGGCTGGATTTGGGGACCCCTGCCCACCACCCCTTGGGTCCAGGCTGCCTTAGCCCCGAATGAGCACGAATGAGCCCCCACACCCTAGCAACCAAAGACCCCGAAGCTGTCCACTTCAGACGGTCGCACATGCATTGTGCGCCCGCCACCCTCTGGGGACACCCAAGCTGAGACCCGGGTCGCCCCCCGCACCGGGCTCCCAGAACAACAGGAAGAGGGACACGCCACTAGCCACGTCTTCCTCCCGCTCCTAGTGGGCGCTGGGGTCATTGGTGGAAAGCGGGGACCAGGCCAGCGGCTGCTGAGGCGGGCAGAGCCGGAGGGGCCTAAGAGAGGGGTCCCCTCTTTATGCTCTTTTGTCCCGTTTATTTTCTGAGAACCTGCTGTATTCATTCAACAAAGTATTTACTTGGTTTCTCCTCCCCCCTCTGACTGTGGTTTTGTGTCTTCTCTTTTATCACCCCGTAATCATTCGAATTGCTTTAAAAAAAAAAAAGTGGAATTCATGAGGCTAGGTGTGGTGGTTTTGTACACCTGCGTTTCTTCTTAACTTTCTCATTGAGGTGTAATTTCCACACTGCAAACGCACAGATCTGAAGCGTCCAGCTGGTCGGATGGGTTTTCACCTAAACACACCCACGGACGTTGTCAGCAGGGGACAGATGGAAATAAAGATCTAAGGTCCCAAGCTAGGGGGAGGGGAGTGAGGTGAGTCTTGTAGTGTAACCGCAAATCTGGTGTTTACTTGAAATTGTGATATTGTGTTCATACTGGATGTTTCTTGCATTTATTTTGATTGTTTTTAAATTGCAGCAAATGTCATTTAGTTTGATTGCTGAGTTTTTTCGGCAAAATTTCCTTACATTTTGCACCTAAGGAGAGTCCCTGTCTGAGCTCACCCTGGCCTTGGGATAGAACATTCCCACAGGAAGGTTCTCTCAGACCCCCTTCTGGTAGATACTCCCCTCCCCCTAGGTAAATCTTTCTACTTTCCATCACCATAATTTAGTTCGCCTATTTTTAAAATTGATATTTTGAATCTGTCTGCTTCCACTTAGCACAATGCTTTTGAGATCCATCCAATTTGGTGCGCAGCTCAATAGTTCATTCCTTTTTATTGTTGAGTGGTATTCCAGTGTAGGGGTGGACCACAGTTTGTTTACCTTGCCACCAGCTGATGGACATTTGGGTTGTTTCCTGTGTTTGGCTGTCACGAATAAAGCTGCTACGAACACTCTCATACACGTCTCTGGGTGGACATATGCTTTCATTTCTCTTGGAGAAACACCTAGAAGTAGATGGCTGGGTCGTCTGGTAGGTGTCTGTTTAACTTTTTAAGAAACTGCCAAACAGTTTCCCAGAGTGGCTGCACCATTTTGCATTCCCACCAGCCGTGGAGGAGCATGCCCATGAGCACATATTTTTGGCTTTCCTATATTTTTCCTTCGGATCGGCTTTATTGAGGTGTAATTTAAGGATACAGTTCGATGAGTTTTGACAAATATATACACCTGTGTAACCACTACCTCCATCCAGATAGACAACATTTCTATCACCCAGAAAGCTCCTTCAGGACATGTGTTTTTAGTTTACAGAGAGAACAAGTGACAGAGAAAGAGAGAGCGAGATCTCACTCCTTTTCTTGTGCTTTGTATTTTGTTTTGAAGCTCCACTCACGTGCTTTGACCCTGTCAGAGGACAACTGCCGGGACAGAGTCCTGTAGGACAACTGTAGGGTGCCCATCATCTTAACTCACTTGAGCCTTCTCCAGTCTGCTTAATAATTATTATTTTAAATTTAACAGATAGCTATTGAGCACTTACTGCGGCCAGGCGACATTCCAAGCACTTTATATAAATTAAATATGCATACGGTTGTTTATTCCTCCCTTGTCCCCACCAACAACCCAGCAAATGAAGTACTTTATCACCCCCATTTTTAGGGAGAGACTGAGCTGCAGAAAGGTGATGTCTCCTTCCCCAGCCCACAGTTCCAAAGTGGGTGGCCCCCTGCCCTTGACTACTGCACACACTGCCTGCGCCACACTCCCAGGCAGGGGAAAGCACCCAGCAAACCCTAGCCCCAGGCCTACACTCTCTACTCACAACTCCAACATCTCAAAAGCTCCCCAAATAGGATTTTTTTCAAGAAGACTCTAAAACTCATTGGCCATGAAGACCTAAACTGACCTTTGGCTATTAGTATCCTTTTCTTTTTACCCCTTTTATGTTGAATATTCCCATTATCGTCACAGTGTCTAATTTGGGAGGCAGGGATAGACTCCTCAGGCCCTGCTGGGGGTGTTAAATAATATATGCTGACTGTATATTAGCAGCAGGTTAACATCTGGATGGTTCTGAATTCTGAACATCTGCCCCCAAGGGTGCCAGATAAGCTCTGTTATTATTATTATTGTTTTAGCTCTGTTATTATTTATTGAGCCTACTGTATACACAAACTATTCCAGGTAAGACAACCCTCATGGATTTACAGTCCAGTGGGAGAAAAGGACAGACATAGTGCCAAGGGCTACAACACTGGGTAGCTAGGGCTACGATGGGGGAGGGAGTATCATAGATGTGCCAGGGCTCAGAGAAAGTGCCTGACCTCGGCTGGGGCACCAAGGAGGCTTCTTGGAGGTGGGGGTGTTGGAGCAAAGACCTGAAAAATAAGAAAGAAGTAGTGAGGGAGGAAAGAGAGGGTGTTCCGCCAGCAAGTACAGCTTGTGCAAAGGCCCTGAGGTGCCTTGAGGGCCTGAAATCTGTCCTGCAAAGCTGCCCTCTTCTTGGCATGCTCTTCATCCATGCTGCAAGGTATTCTAGGAGACAGAAGAACACAGAGATCCACGTTGGCTTTCTTGCCCACCTGGTCAGGTCCCCTGAATGCTCCCCTGACCCCAAGGAAGCGGGACTTGAGTCTGCAGCTAGTGGGTACCTAATGAGCATATCACAAGTCCCCCTGGGGTTCCTGGAGCCTCAGCTCTGCAGCCACCATGACATAAGAGGTACGGTGGGAAGCCTTCACTCTCACCCTTGATGCTGGGGTGACCCCTCAGTGGAAACTGGGATGAGGATTCTTACTCTATCCAACCACATTCCCTTACCTTGGCAATTGGCCAATCTGAGGCTGCAGAATTTTATTTCTGAAAAAGGCTTTGCTCTGTGGAAATCTGACATCTTTGTGGATCAATTATCCCTTTCTTCTGTTTCCCAAGCTTGGGCCAGAGACCTGGGAGTCAGCGACTCTGTTCTTTTCTTCCTGCCCACCCCCCTCCATAAAATACATCAGCCAGTCCTGTCACCTGCACCTGCAAAGTCCATCCCAGATGCATCTACTATTCCCTATTCCTCTGTCTCCATCTTGGTCAAGTCTCATCATTGCCACCCTGGACCAGCCTAATCCCTTCTGCCTTGTTCTCCACCCCCACTCCACAGTCTGTTGTTCCCCAAAGCACCAGGGTGTGTCTGTGAGCACCTGAATCAGAGCCCAACCCTCTTCTGCCCATAGCCTCTCTTGGGTCAAGGCCCACCTCCCCAAGGTCAATACCCAAGTCCTCCCTGAGGCTTTCCAGGCCCTGCACAACCTTCTCTGTCCCCTTCCTCCCTCCCTCTCAGCCCTGCCTCACTCCGCTCCAGACACACGGGCCTCCTCACTGTGCCTCCAACACTCCAGGTGCAGTTGTACATCAGGCCTTTGCACAAGCTGTGCCCTCTTCTTGGCATGCTCTTCATCCAGCTGTAATAACTTCATTTACTTCTTTGCTTTAAAATTTTTATGTCAAGTACAATTTGAACTTTACCTTAGAAATGAAAACAATGTAACCTAAACATTTGCACCCTCCTATCAATCTGAAAAAAAAATTATATCAAGGATATAAGTTCCAAGAAGGCAGTGACTATGTCTACCTTGTCCACTCTTGCATCTCCAGCATAGTGCCTGGCACCCAGTAGGTGCTTAATAACAATTCCTTCCACAATGGAAAACATCAATCATGGAACCTCAGGGAGAAAAAAGCCTTGTGTTCCCAAGTCCTGGTGGGAGGATCTGGCCATGGACACCAATAGAGATATTGGGGTGGGGGGAAGACTCCAAATTTTTGTTACCTCCCTCTGCCTTTAATTATTTTGTAGACAAGGCTCACAATTCAGCAAGTCAAGGTGGCATTTGAGAGGGACGGTTCCCTTTAGCATAGCTGACAGCTAATTTGTGGGAAGTTTAATTACAGGCGGCGTTAATTAACTGGCGGAGCGCTGGGCGAGGAAGGCAGCCATCTGTTCCTAAAAACGTCCTCCCCTCCTGGGTCTGGCTGGGAGGCTGCAAGGGGTGGGCAAGGAAGAGGACAGGGGATGGGGAGGAGGCGGGGACAGAGAAGGAGGAAGGAAGGAGACCAGGTGATGAATCACAACCTCTGCATCTCCCTTCTTGACACTGTCAGGGCGGAGATCCTGGCACTCAGCCTCCTCTGGCTTCCTCCATTGGCCTCTGGGAATGGCAGTAATGATTTCCAGGAATCTATTTTTCACTGGTTGTATCACTAGAAGTAGAAGATATGGAACAAAGGAGGTGAAAAGCCCATCAGTTCCTCCAAAGGAGGTTAGGAGGAGGAATTGGGATAGAGCCAGATGTAAAGGACATCTTAAGCAACCTAGCCTGGGAGAGACAGATGACTCCGCCCCTGGTTTAACCATTCACACTTTTATTCAGACCATTCATTCTTCATGGTGATGGACTTTTTGGATTTGAATTCCAGCTTTGTAGCAGATGTTTGCCCTAGGATAACTCACTTACCCTCTCTGAGCTCAGTTTCTTCATTGGAAAGTGCAGTTGATGATAGCAGGAGCTATTTCCATTTGTCTTTCTAGATAGTTGAGCCCAGACATGTTCAGGCTGGCGAAGAGAACTTCCTTCTGAACTTGAAGTGTCATTGTTTGCTACAACTAGAAGCATGCACGTGTGTTGAAGGGAGGGTGTATTCAAAAAACTCAAGATCTCCTGTGACTTCTGGGACCCTGAGCCCTCACACATACTGCTTCCTCCATCTGGAACACCCTTCCTTGCCTGCCCAACTGCTTCCTTCTGTCTTTCAAGTCTTAATGTGGCTGCCTCCTCCCCAGGAAGCCTTCATGGACTGGCCAGCTCATACCTCTCTGGACATTCATGGCACCCATGTGTCTCTCATCACAGCCACAATCACCCTGCTGATGTTTTGTCACACCATTTTACCCACCAGACTGAGAGCCCCAAGAGGCTGGGTGCTGTGGCTCACACCTGCAATCCCACCACTTTGGGAGGCTGAGGTGGGAGGATTGCCTGAGGCCAGGCGTGTGAGACCAGCCTGGTTTTGAAAAGAAAAAGATGAAGAAGAATGCCTCAGCTGTGGCAGTGAGCTCCCTGTCACCCCTGGCATGCAAGCTTTGGATGGCACTTGGTCAGGAGTTCCCTTACTTTGGGATTTCCCTTCATGCTCTTTCACTCTGTTTCCCTCCTAAAGCCTCTGCAAAGGGAGAGGAGATGGTGCGGTGAGAGGACAAGGGAGAATCTCAGTGGGGTTTTGTGTAGAGGAGGGGCACATTTCATTCACTCATTCATTCTTCACTAAATACCCATTGGGCATCTACTGTGCACCAGGTGTGTTCTGAGCTCTGTGGGGACAAAGCCCCCAAAGTCACAGTGCTCACAGTCTGTCGGGGGAAATACAATATAAATGCAAAACATGTTAAGTCAGAGAATTGTTAATTCAGTACTAAAGAGAAAACTAAAGCAAGGAAGAAAAATGAGGCTCCTCAGGGTGGGGGAGTTGCAGCCTAAATGGGGTGTCAGGAGAGGCCTCAGTGAGGATGTGGCATTTGATCTGAGAACCAAAAGAGGTGACAGAGGAAGCCAGGGGGACGACATCTGAGGAACAGCATTCCAGACAGAGGGCTGAGTCTGTGCGAAGGCCCTAGGGCAGAACTGTGCCTGGCATGCCGGAGGCACAGGGAGGAGCCCTGTGTGGCTGGAGCAGCATGAGTGGGGGTGAGACGAGGGAGACAAGGGCAGGGCAGGTTGTGACCTTAAGGAGGACTTGAGTTTGATCCTGAGGGAGGTGGGAGCCATGGAGGCTGTGGGCAAAGGAGGGATGATTCCTGACTCAGGTGCTCACAGGCTTCCCTGGCTTTGTGAGGAAAGAGACTGTGGTGAGGGGGATGGCAGGAGGCATGGGACCGGGACAGAAGGGACTGAGCTGGTCCAGATGAGTGGTGGGAGCAGTGGAGGCAGAGGAGGAAGAGTAAGTGTTGGCATCGGGGTGAATTTTCAGAGAAGAGCCAGTGGGGCTTACTAAGGAATTTCAGGTGGGGAGTGGTGAGATGGGAGCTGTGGACATCTGTCTGGAAAGGTGGAGCTGTCCTAGGCCCCTCAGACGAGCCCGCTGAAACTCTGACACCTACACATGGTTGGGGCAAGTTGGGGGGACAGGGGAGAGGGTCCTCAGAGATGATGAGTTCAAATTCTGATTCTAGCACTGTCTTGCTGTGTGACTTTGGGCAAGTGGCATTCCTTCTCTGGGTTCAGTATCTCAGCTGTAATTGGGATCCGCTTTGTTTCTACCCTCTCCAAATCTCATCCAAGGGCTCTGCCTCCAGAACTGGCGCACTTGTACCCCTCCACACCCACCACCCCACCCGCCATTGGCTCTTGCCTGGATCCAGGCAATAACTTCCTCCTTTCCTCTTTCCTCTCTCTCACACCCTCCACCACCACCCTCCACATCAAATGAAGCCTTTAAAAGCATTAATCAGCTCCCTGTGGCAAAAGACTTGAACTGCCACTTCACCAAAGACACACAGATGGCAGAGAAGCACGTGCAAAGATGCTCAATGCCATTAGTCACTGGAGAAATGCAAATCAAAACCACCATGAGATGCCACTTCACACTTACTAAAATGGCTAAAAAATCTTTAACTGACAATACCAAGAGCTGGTGAGGATGTGGAGCAACTGCAGCTCTCCTACGCTGCTGGAGGGAAGGCAAAATGGTGCAGCCCCTTAACTTCTGATGAAGTTAAACACACACTTACCAGAAAGCACCCAGAATTCCTGCTCCTAGGTATTTGCCCAAGAGAAATGAAAACACACATCCATGCAATAACTTGTAGATGAATGTTTGTTACAGCTCTATGCGTAATCTCCAAAGACTGGAAGCAATCTAGCAGGTGAATGAATGGGTAAACAAGCATGGCGCATCCATGCAGTGGGGCACTACTCAGCAGTAACAAGGAAAGCTCTCCTAAGACACACAAGGATGTTTCTCACATACACTCTATTGTGAGAAAGGCACCAGTTACAAAATGCTGCCCAGGCTCAGTGCCTGTGGTTCAAGCGGCTAAAGTGCCAGCCACATACACCTGAGCTGGAGGGTTCAAATCCAGCCCGGGCTTGCCAAACAACCATAATGGCTGCAACCAAAAAATAGCCAGGTGTTGTGGCAGGTGCCTGTAGTCCCAGCTACTTGGGAGGTGGAGGCAGAAGAATCGCTTGAGCCCAGGAGTTGGAGGTTCCTGTGATGCCACAACACTCTACCCAGGGCGAAACTTGAGGCTCTGTCTCAAAAAAACAAAAAAAATAGCTGCCCACTGTCTGGTTCTGGTACATGACATTCTGGAAAAAGCTAAACTACAGGGACAGGAGGAGGGACAAGGACCAGTGGTTTTGTCCCAGCAGAGGATAAAGGGGCATGAGGAGACATTCCGGGGAGATGGGACTGTTCTGTATCTTGACAATAATGGTGGTTACATGACTACCCATTTGAGATAATTCGATGAACTGTAAATATAAAAATGATGACTTTCTCCCCGTTGCTCCCTGTCTAACTTCCTCTCCCCCAGCCATGAGGCTCTTTTCGTTATCTCCTGCCTCAGGACCTTTGCACTTGCACTTCCCTGCAACAGAAATGTTTTCCCACATCTTCCTTCACATTTTCCTGTGGTTGGATTGGGTCTCCGCCCATGTCACCTCCTCAGAGACGCCCTCCCTAATCCCCTCTAACTAAATTCTCTATCCCCTCATAACCTGCTGCCCTATCACCCTGTTGAGTTAAAAAAAAAAAAAAAAACAACCTACAATTCATTAAATAGTAAATTCCCTGAGGGAGTTCTCTCTTGGTCATGGCAGTGTCTGCAGCACCCAGCACATAGTAGGAGCTCATTAAATATGGACACAGAGGCAGTTGAGTGAAAAAGTAAAGGCACAGAGCTCTATGGGCCTGAGTTCAAATCCTAGCTCAGCGCCTGGTGTGCTGTGTGGCTTCAGACAAATTGCATAACCTCTCTGTTCTTCATCCAAAAGGTGAGATTAACATGCCTCTCTTGAGGGGATGTGGAGAGGATTTAATCCAGCAGGAACCAGCCCTGGCTACCCTAAATCCATGGGCAAGAGGCCCTACTAGAAAAAGGCAGATTATCTTCACATTTACAGTTGCCCCTGGGTTGTGCTCTCGTCCAACTCAGGCCCCAGCTTCAGGGAATGTTTGTTGAATGAAAGAATGAGCAAATCACAATCAAATGCCTTAGCTTGGTGATTAAGTCCCCAAACAACTAAGCCCTTTCTCACTTGAGCCCTAAGGACTTACTTTGCTATCCTCCAGTGTGCTCAGGATCAGCTGCCTCTCCTGGCCTTTGCACAAACTATGTGGGACCAGCATGGCCAGCTGTGCCCTTTCTCCAACTTCTGCTTTTCTTGGTGAGCTCCTGTGTGTCCCTCAAGCTCACTTGAATGCCCCCTCCCCCAGTACACCTCCCTAGAGCCCCATTCTCTGGGGTCCCCAGCCCTGGATGTCTGGATCCATCTCCCCCTAGCCTGCATCAAGTGGGGAAAGCCCTAAACGGTCAGTGAATGTATTTGCAGCCGCCCTCCAGTGTTGTGGTCCTGGAAAAACCACCTTCCCTTTTACAGACTCAGTTTCCTTCTCTGGAAGATGAGGGTGTACCACAGGAACCCAGCTCAGCCCTTGAGGAACCAGTGCAGGGAAAAGCACATGCGCTCGGTGGCAGGGCTAGTGGCTCTGGCCATTCCTGAGTGCGCCCCTCCCCTGAGGCTCAGTTTCTCCATTTGGCTATATTCCCTCTTAGGCAAACACAGACGGGGCACCACCTGGTTGGGCAGGAGGGGGCCTCGGCTGCTTCTCATGAAGAACAGCAGCCAAGGCGGGGGCCTGCAGGGCTGGCACGGGCGGCCTCGTTAAGCTGCCAGTCCTTGGCAGCTCTCTGCTTTCATGGAGGCGGCTGGAGAAGGGCCCAGGCCTGGCTGTTGGGGGACTGAGGATGCTGGGATAAAGCTGAGGCCCCTTCTCAGAGGAGGCAGATCCTGAGTGGGGGCAGGGAAATTTTTGTACACTTATTAAGCACCTGCTGAGTGCCAAACGAGGCTGCTCAGAGGCTTTGCCCATGCTGTTTCAGCTGCCAGGATACTTTTCCTTTTAATGTTGCTGATTACTGCTCATTTTGATCTCAGTCTAGAAGACATTGCCTCCAGGAAGGCTTCCAGATTCTCTGAAGTGAGTCAGGCACCTCCCCTTGGGTTAACACAATGCCTGAGTTTTCTCCATCAGAGCTTCATTCACCCAATATCATAACTGAGGTGGATAGGTCACTTAGTCAATTAGCAAATGCTGACAGAGCACTTAGTAGGTGGCAGGCACTGTGCTCAGCACTGTGCATACTTAGAAAACTCTATAGAATAGGTGCTGCTTTTGTTTCAACTTTACAGGTGGGGAAACTGAGGCTCAGGGAGGTCAAATGGTGAAGTGAAGCCATCTGGCTTGGGGGCCTGGTCCAAAGCAGGGCCTCAGTAAGAGTTGATTTCCATCCCCAGTGACAGTGAACTCACCCCACCCTGAAGGAGATTCGTTGGAGGTGTGGGGATTTATTCATTCATTCACTCATTCTACAAATATGTATTCAGCAGCCATGGAAGGCCAGGTCCCATGAGTGTGTCTGAGTGACAGGCAGTGCTAGACATCTCCAGGATCTGTTCCCTCTCCTTCCATGGTAACAGAACCCCTGATTTTCAGGGTACAGTTGGTCACTCAGAATAGTCTACTTATCCCAACATCCTTTCTGCCTGGTGTGGCCACATGACTAAATTCTGGCCCATTTGATGTGAGAAGTTTGAGCCCTTCCTCACCCCTTCCACCTCATTGCCTGAAAGGCAGATGTGATGACTGGAGCTTAGGCAGCCACCTTGTCCATGAAGAGGATGCCACTTCCCTAGAATATGGAACAGTAAGATGGAAGGAGTCTGGGGCCCAGACACTGTGAAGCTTCTGTGCCATCTTTGGGCTGAGTCCTCATATTCATGAGCAAATAAGCCCTGTGTACTTGAGCTGCTGTGGTTGGGTTTGGGATCTCATAGACAACCTCAAGCCTGACTGCTACGTCTGTTCCTCCCTGTTTCTATTTTTCCATCCTCACTCCTTCTCATGCTGGACTAAGAGGTCTGCCCCACCACAGTGGCCAAGGCAGTGTCCCCTAGGTAGTGTAGCCTCCATATTGGCATTAAAGCAGGGGTCATTACCAGGCTGGGGAGTGGTGTCCCTCATGAGGTGCATTGGAGGGCCTCACCTGAGAGCCATGGTCCCCCAGGAATCTTATGCAGGGACTTCAGCCCACATCTTGTTGCCTTTACCACACTTCCACCTACATCCTTTTCCCATCATCAGCCCAAGAACGGAGACCTTTCCCTTAAACCACCTTGGAAATTGCCAGCTACATCATGAAGCACAGGCAGCAAAGCAAAAGTGGTAAGTGCCTCTGTGTGTGCAAAACAGGAAACCTCTGGTCCAAAGACAAATATTCCCTTGTGACTCACTCAGACCAGACTGCTAGGTCCAAATCCCAATACCCCTCACATGCTGTGTGGCCCCAAGCAAGTGACTTGGCCTCTCTGGGTCTTCCTTGTTGCCTCATTTGTAAAATGCAGACCTGGAAGTATTTTTTTTTTTTTGAGACAGAGCCTCAAGCTGTCCCCCTGGGTAGAGTGCTGTGGCATTATAGCTCACAGCAACCTCCAACTCCTGGTCTCAAGCGAGTCTCCTGCCTCCGCCTCCCAAGTAGCTGGGACCACAGGCGCCCGCCACAACACCTGGCCATTTTTTGGTTGCAGCCGTCATTGTTGTTTGGCGGGTCCGGGCTGGGGATTCGAACCCGCCACCTTAGGTGTATGTGGCTGGCGCCTTAGCCGGTTGAGCTATAGGCGAGCCGACCTGGAAGTATTTGAAGAGAGATTTTCTCCAAACCCTCCAGTGGTTTCCTGCCAGGCATTTCCTGCCCTCGGGCCTTTGCATGGTCTGTTTCCTCTGCCTAGACACCCTTCTTGAATGACCACCTCCCACTTATTTCTGGATCCAGTCCTAATGTCTCCAGCTAACTACTCCCAGGCCAACTCCATTTCATCATCCATTTGTGTTGTATTCCTAGCGTTTATCTCCAGCTGAAATCTTCCTGATTATATATTTTTTTCTTTTGGAGACAGAGTCTCACTCTGCCACCCAGGCTGGAGTGCAGTGACATCATCATAACTCAATGCAGTTATCCTCCTGAATCAGCCTCCCAAATAGCTGGAACTACAGGAGCCCACCACTACCCTGGCTAATTTTTCTACTTTTGGTAAAGACCAAGTCTCTCTCTTGCTCAGGCTGGTCTCGAACTCCTGAGCTCAATCAGACCTCCTACCTTAGCCTCCCAGAATGTTAGGAGTGTTTTTAATTAAATTTAAAAACAAGTTTGAACAGTGGGGAAATCCCAAGTTTCATTCAGCATGAATGCACCCAAGTCAGTCCCTTCATTGTGTGACAAATGTGCCCTGGTTATGTAAGACATGGACGTCAGGGGAGAATGAGTGAGGGGGATTGGAGAACTCTTGGCAGCACCTTTGCAACTTCTCTGGCAATCTAAAATGGTTCCAAAGTAAAAAATTTATTTTAAAAGACAAAGTGTAAGTGAATAATGAAGGAGCACATTAAGGATCAGTGGCCCGTGTGCCCAGGACTGGAACCAGCAGGAACATCCCAGCTCAGAGCCCTCAGCCCGCCGTCTCCTCACTCACAGACACTGGAGCAAGCCTCAGGCTCAGCTGGGCTGGGTGTCCCTTGAGCCCAGCCAGAGTCCAGGCAGTCTGTCAGCAGTGAGGGCGAGAATCTGCTTTCAAATCCACTTTATTTTCTCCAGAAACATTCCTCATTGCCACCCTCCCCGCCCTAGATCTTGGCTGACCAGGGGGGCTGCAGAGCCTCAGGAAGGTCCTGGGGACCTGTCAGAGGATGCTGCCGCAGCCTCAGCCACCACCAGGGATGTGGTGCTGCAGCGACCATATGGGCCACCTCGGGCCAGCAGCTCTAGCCTCCGGGAGCGCAACCGGGCCTGAATGGCCCAGATTGGAGGCCGGTGGCCAGGCAGAGAGGGGTCCTCATCACAGAAGCTGTCAGCAGTGGAGTCGGAGCCATCTTCAGTGCCAGCCACTGACTGTTTGCACACGGGACAGGACCGTCGGGTGGCCTGGGCAAACCAGGGGTCAATGCACTTGCAGTGGTAGGTGTGAGAGCAGGGGAGGATCTTGAGCTGGTCACCTTCCTCATACTCATCCAGGCAGATGGCACACAGGTCATTGCGCCGTGTGAAGGTGCGGACTTGGGCCTTCTGGCAGGTGGGTGTCTTGACCACTGGTCCTCGTGTCCACCAGGCCCGGACCCAGAGCCACAGGCGACGTAGGACAAAGGTGACAGACATGACCAGGGCCAGGGTTCGTCCCAGCACCCAGGAGACAGCCAGCACCGGGTGGCAGTCCAGGTCAGGGCAAGGAGGGTGGTTAGGCAGGAGGAGCACATGGGCCGACTTGTCACAGCGAACTATGACCCGCAGGTCCTGTGAGGCAGCTTCGCCCACAAACACCGAGGGGATGGCGATCTGGCTACGCAGGTCCTCATAGACGTGTGCCATGCGCACCAGGTCGTCGGAGCGGACATTGTGTACGATGGCCGCCTCGAAGCCGGCCCGCTGGGCATGGAGCACCTTGAGGTCAAAGGAGCAGTCGTAGCGGCGGATCAGCACGATGGCACCCAGAGAGCGGTTGCCTGGCTGTGGGCCCTCGATGGGCTGGCACGCATTAGCCGGCTTGGCCTCCATCAGGTAGCCCCGCACGCCCTCCGGGGCCAGGGGGACACCAAACAGTGCCGGCAAGTCTGCAAAGTCCACGGTGCTTGCGTTGTCTTCCAGCACAGCCCGCACCACTGCCTGTGAGGGTGCCAGCAGCACCGACAGGATCAGCAAGGCCTCGACCACCGCCACCAGGGCTGGGGCCGGCCACTGCTGCCCCATGGCCACCCCCTCCTCAGGTTGTGTGCAGCTAGGTCCCGCTGGGGACGGCACACAGGAGGCCGTGGGGCATCTCCAGGGCCTCCCCGGGGGCCCGTGGCCAGGATGCTGCTGCAAGTGGCAGGGAGTTGGAATGGGTTGGGGGGCTTAGAGACAGGGCAGCAAGGACACGGGGACCTGGTGGATCTAGGCAGAGCGTGCTCCCAATAGCAGCCTGGCGACCATTGTGACTTGGAAGGCTGGTCTCGGGAGCTGCTGGTCTAGGTGGCCTTTCCGGCAGATGACACTGAGGCTAGAGGCCCTCTGGGTTCTAGATGTCTCCAGCCTCTGTGACATCGTTCTGTTCCAACCTCCAGCTGCCTGGACCTGGGACCCATAGAACATTCTTAGTGCCTGACTTGGCGGCCTGGACAGCCTTCTCTGCAAAGAGCATCTTTGTCTCCCACATCCAAGGAGGCCAAACAGTGTCAGAAAGTGGGTCTGGTGGTCCCCAGCAGCACAGGTCCAGCACTCACTTGGTGCTAAGGCTCTACCAGTATCATCTCCCCGAGTCTCCCAGCATCTGCCTCAGGAAGGTGCCAGTGTTACCCTGATTTGAGACCCAAACTTGTTCCCCACCCCATGAAGTCAGGACTTCAAACCCAAATTCTTGACCTCCTCTCACACTCCTTTTCTCTCACTCTGCTCGAGCCATACAGGCCTCCTTGCTGTTCCTTCAACATGCTGGGCATAGTCCTGCCTCAGGGCCTTTGCATGGGCTGTGCCCTCTGCCAGGAGCCCTTTTTTACCATTCCTTACATGGTCAACTGCTGTATATCCTCCACAACCAGCTTCCTTGATGACTGAATCAAGAGCAGCCCCCCTCATTCCCTATCCCCCTTCTCTGTTTAATTTCCCCCATAGTGTTGTCTCACTCCAGCCTCATGTCTTGTTTCCTTGTCACTATCTGCCTTTTCCATCAACTATGGGCTACTTGAGAGACTTTCTGTCCACCACTCCCAGCAGAGCATGCAGCACATAGTAGTAGGTCTTCAGGATGTAATATGGAAGAAATGGCCATCATCCCCATCTCATAAATGGGAAAATTGAACCCAATTCTGGGTCCAGGAATGAGGGCAGGATTCAAGGTCCCTCCTCCAGCAGGCATTCAGCTTCTTGCTGTCTGAAGCCTGATTTCTATTTCAGACCCAGCTTGGGAAGGCTCACCTCCAAGGAAGACAGGGTAGGCTATTAGCAATCCCCTTTCAGCCAATCGGATGTACCCACCCTGGAGCTTAATGCACAATGGGGTGATAAGACCATGTTTCAAGGGAGAAGCACATAGGTTGGAGGCACTTCCTTCTGGACCTTTCTTCTGCTTGTCTAAATCTTATCCATGCTCTTTGTCAGGGAATCTGAGGTAGCAAATACTACCCAACACACTCTGGCTTAAGTGGAAGGGAAATTCTATCACATAACGGGAAATTCCAGAGTGTGGGCTTCAGGTATGGCTGGCTCCAGGCTCTCAAATGGCATGATCAAGAATGTGTTTTCTTCCCTCTTGGGGTTCCTTCATCCTCTGCACCAGTTTCACTAGGGCAGCTCCTGGCTTAAGTCACCAATTTGGCCACCTAAAGGGAAGAAAATGTGTCATGCCAATGAATCTAATTGGTTCCATTTAAATCCCATCTTATGACTATGTTAATGTAGCCAGGGACTTACAGGACTCTGATTGACTGTGCTTGTCCCTGGAGGTGGAGTTGGTCTCACCCTAAAGACATCTTCCTGCTCCAACCACAGCTGGACACCCCACTCTCATCTAAACCCCAACTCTGCTTCCCTGATCCTGGTATTTTTACTTAACCCAGGAATTTTCACTTTGGTGCAAATGAACCCAGAGTGCAACTGGCAATGTCTGAGACATCTGTGGTTATCACACTCGGGGGAGGGAGTGCTCCTAGCATGGAAGAAGGAATGACTCAGCATCCTGCAGAGCCCAGGATAGCCCCGCCACAGAGCATGACCTGGCCCCAAATGTCCACAGCGCTGCAGTTGATAAACCCTGTATTAAGTATTTGGGGGAAAAATTTATATTGCTCTCTATTCATATTAGATATCAGAATAAACTCCCAATAGGGCAGATGGTATAAACATGGGTGACCACCAGCTCCTGGGACTCACCTTCTCTCTCCCTCCTCACTCAGTGTGTGGATTTAAATGTGTGCAGCCTCCTAGGACCTCAGTAAGTATCTAGATGATTATGGGATGCTGAGTCCCTTGGGTGTCAACAGAATCCCTTAACTTAGGGGGTGGGGTCTCACTTGGGGGTGATCCTGTCTCCAAGAAGACACTGGGAAATGTCTGGAGACATCTTGTGTGGCCATGGCTTGGGGGAGGGTGCTATTGGCAATACGTGGGTGGTGGGCAGGGGGTGCAGCTCAATACCCTGCAGTGCACAAAACACCACAGAGCATAGCCCAAGGCTGAAAATTCCTAGTTTAACCCAATCTCTCAACTGCTAATCTTTTAGTAGGCCTTTAACAAGTACCAGTTAACGGTATAATCACTCTGTGTGAATTAACTGAATTAACTCATTTAATCTTCACCTACAAGGTGGATACTCTTACTGTATCTATTTTTCAGAGGCGGAAACTGAGGTTAATTAACCTCCTCAGCCTCCCACTACTGGAAGGAGATTGGGCTGACCTTGATTTTCCAATTGCCTTCATCAATTTATCAAACAAAAAAGTGTATAGCCATTCCACAAACAATTTTAAGCTAATATTTATTGCTATACTTAATACTAAAGTAATTCCTGTTCATTGTGGACTATTTAGAAAAGAGAAATAAGTTTAAAGAAAAACAAACAATAGGATAAATTGCTAGGTCAGTTTGCATCAGAAACATCTGATATGAACAACTAAGTTTTCCTTTCCAAAGTTTGCATCAACTTCATGTGGCCAGAGTCTGGTTTCCATATCTGCTGGAAGCAGACCTCAAATGTGAATTTACTTTACAAATGAACAGATCGAAGATCCCACCACCAAAGGGACTTTTCCAAATGTGCAGGAAGAAGAAATCTACAATGGCTGCTTTTCCTCTAGAAGAGAAAAATCTGAGATGCTGAATTGGCATTTGATGCACCCTCTGGAATCACATGGTGCATTGATAGTGTAATTTCAGGTAGAAGTAGGCAAAATTTAGAGGGGCATTGGTGTTTCCTTATGCTTAAATAAAATCATTAAGCCCCTTCAATGGGCTTCCTGGTATGCTAGAAATTAGACTCAAAATCCTCCCCTTGGTCCACCAGGCCCTGCATCACCTACCCTGCGCCCTACCAGCCCTCTGCTCCTCCCTCTCTCCCCTTCCTCGCTCTGTTCTAGCCACAAGGGCCTCCTGCTGTGCCTCCTATACCTCAGGTGCATCCTGCCCCAGGGCAATTTGCACTGAGCTTTTTTTTGTTTGCAGTTTTTGGCTCGGGCCAGGTTTGAACCCGCCACTTCCAGTATATGGGGCTGGCACCCTACTCCTTTGAGCCACAGGTGCCACCCTGCACTGGGCTTGCCTGGAACACCCTTTCGCCCTGTGGTTGCTCTTTCCCACAACTCAGATCTGAGTCCCATTCATCCTCAGATTCCAGCTTGGCTTGATATGGAAGGAGGGTGAAGTGCCAGGGTCACAGTGGGGCTGGCAAGGGTGGGAGGTTGCACATCTAGTGGACCTCTGGCTTGCACCAACTTCATTCTCTTTTCCCAGGACAACCCTTCTAAGCTGAGTCTCTAATTGTCCTCCATTCCTTAGCTATAGCCCTGGATATCAGCCTTACCTCCTCCTTTTGCCCCTCCTCCAAATTTCTTGCCCTCAGTCTGTCTCCTCCCCGGCTAGGCAGCCTTCTTCTTCCATAAGCAAGCGGTGTGACACCAGGTAAATCCCTTAACTTCTCTGGGCCCCAGCTTCCAGGCCTATAATGTGTACATGATTATGAGCAGATTTCATCTACAAAAACCCTATCTCCAAATAAGGCCCCACCCCCAGACACCTGAGGTTAGGACTTTAACATGTCTTTTCTAGAGGAAACAATTGAATCCATAAAATGAGAGAAGAGGATCCTAGTTTTGGGGACTACCAGGTCTGCATTTGAACTTCTGCTTTGAGATGGTGGGCAAGTCTGTTTCTTTTTCCAAGCTTCACTTTATGGGTCTGGAAAATGGATAATCCTAATAATATGCAGCTTATATTCTTGCTAGGAGATTTTAAAGGGGCACTTCATGCAAACGCTAAATAGAACATGCTTCATCCACCTCCCTCCACCTCTCTGGTTGCCACCATTCAGGGTCCCAGCTTCATACATTTGCCCAGGCACCTTTCTAGGCCCAGAATACCCTCCTCACTACTCACTTGACCTAGCTCAGCATCAATATTCCTTCTGTCCTGTGTAGAAAGGAGAGCCGATATTCCTAGGTTTGAGCCCAGCCCTGATCACGATCCTGTAAGTCAGGACAATAGCACTGGCTACCTGTGGTGGACATGGATCTGGGGCCCACAGTATGGCATATCTGTGGGGAATGACCTGTTCCAATTCTGGGTACAAGCAGCTCTAAGAGGTGGAGGAAGGAGACTTCCTTTCTGGCTCCAGGTTAGGCACATGACCTAGGCCTGACCAATGGGTGCACTGCATTTTCCAAGCCACAGTGATTGGTTCCATGTGGGACACATGATCCAAGCAGGGCCAATGAGTGCCAGCTGTGGGACTTTTCCAAAAAATGACTGGGAAGAAGGTTCTTCCTGCCCTGGTGATTGAGCAAGGGTTGGAGACCTGGGGCAGGGCGTGCATGTGTGAGAGGCTCTTGCTGTCAGGAGGTATGATCCTGCTGGAAAGACGCCATTGGGGCCCCACACATAGATTCCTGGCACTTCCTATTTCTATGCCTATTGACCCAGCCTCCAACTTAAGCACCTGAGACTCTACCTGGGGGCATCTTCTGGTTCTGGAACTTGCTGTGCTTATATATAGGAGAATCTAAATGTGCCAGAGAATTAACACCATTGGAGAGCAATCCTTATCAATAACTGATGGGAATTAATGCACAAACACCCCATCTCTCTCACTCCTCAAATGAGATAACTCTGGAGTGCATGTTTCACATCACCACCTAGATGACCTGGCAGGACTGAGTATTAGTTGCCCCTAGTGATAACTTACTGGACAATACTTCCTTCATAAGGTGCCTTCCCTTTTCTGTCTACCTTTCCTCCTCCCCCTCTCTCAATATTTTCTGAGATCACTTCCAAAATAAACCACTTATATTCTAACTTTTGTCTCAGGGTGTATTTCTGGGGGAAATCCAAACTAAGATGGTGCCTGGGAATAGAGGTAACGTACAGGAAGGCAGAACACAAAGACTGAAAGAAATGTGGGTCCTTAAAACAGCATTTGAGCCCCTTGATCCAGCTATGCCTGCAGGTCACATGATGTCCTTACCCCTGGTTATATGAACCAATATAATCCTTTCTCTGTGTAAGAGAGGTTTTCTATGCCCATACTTACCTTATAAGATGGTGGCGAGGCTTCCAGGAGCTTATAGGAGAAGAAACACCAGGCACAATTATAATTTGATTTTCTTTTTCTGCCTCACCCCTGCCTCCCTCCTCAAATGTCAAAGATGCCTGAAGGGTATACACCAGAGGCATTTTTACTCCTCATCCTGTTAGACATAAAATATGCATTGGATGAGGGGATGGGATGTATCTTGTGTCACCCTTATTTCCCAGAATTCAAAGACACATTTCTTTCTACAGGTGCATCTTCTGCTAAATTAAGTGCTAGACTTGCCCATACACAGGCAGGTATGCAGTACACATACCCACAGGGGGACTGTGATCCAGGAGACCAGTATGGTCTCTCTCTCACTGTGTACCTTTCTGTGTCTTGGTCTCAACATTTGTCTTACTATCTTTCTATGAGTCTGCTGTGTGTCTTGCTCTCTCTCTAGCTCCACATCCTGCTGTCCATCTGTCCCTCTATATGTATTTCTCTTTGTTTCTGGTCTGTCACTTTGTCCCAATCTCCTTTTCTCTATATCCATCTCTCTTCTTGTCTCTCTCTGTTTTTATCCATGTGGTCCCTGGGTCTATGTTTATTCCTTTCTGTCTCTGTCTCTCTTATCAGTCTCTGTCTCCCTCTGTCTCTCTGCCTTTGTCTCCTCTCCAAGCCCAATGCCATATACCTGGCCCATGGTTGATATGCTGTAGATTTTGGCAGCTTGAAAGCCAAACATACTGTCTTCTTGAATCCAGGTGAGAGGGGAGAGTTGGGATTGAGAACCAAGCTCATTCCTCACTTATGAGGGGGAACTCCTTTCCCCTCTCAGCATCCTCAGTAATGAGAGGAGGATGACCTAATGCAGAGTCAACAAAAATTTTCTGAACACAATCGCCTCCTATCACTCTTTGAGTTTTGGGCTACAGTTTCCTCCATTTCTCCTGGTAGAGAGAGGTGGCATGCAGAGACAAGACAACCCCTGCCTAAATGCCACAGCTAAATGGAGGCTGGACTTCACCTTGGCATCCCCTCCCCAGCACCTGCCTCCCCAAACTTACTGCCTTGCTGGCTTCATCCCAACTTGGCCTCCACCAGGACAGGTGTCTGGCTACAAATTAAACAGATTTGCTGTCCGAGGTCAGATTGCTTCTTTTGTCTTCCCTCCTGTCCTGCTCCAAGGTCCCTGGTTTTATGCCAGGATAATTAAACTCATGGAGACAGAAAACATTGCTGGGAAGAGAGATCTGTCTATACAGGATGAAATGTCCTCAGCTGGCACAAAGTCCACTGCCTCATTCAGTGGCCCATGTTCTGCCCAAGGGTTGAAAGGGGAGCGAGAAAGCCACCAATGGGCTACCCTGGCCTGGGGGTAAGACATTCTTTTGTTCTACTTCCCCATGGCTGGGTGGGGAGGCGGCCCAGAAGGAGGTATGACCAATGCAAGTTCACTCAGCACTTGGGGGACAAAAAGAAGACTCAGATTCACATAACCTGACTCCAATGGGCTGGCATTTCCTAAGTCTTAGTAACTCATGACTCAATGAATGATGGGCTAATTTTTATTTTTTGAGACAGAGTCTCACTTTGTCACCCAGGCTGGAGTGAAATGGCATCATCACAGCTCACTGCAACATTAAACTCCTGGGCTCAAGCCATCTTCCTGTCTCAACTGAGTATCTGGGACTGCAGATGCCACCACCATGCCCAGCTCATTTTTCTATTTTTGATAGAGATGGGTTTCTCTCTTGTTCAGGTTGGTCACTGAGCTAATATTTATTATCTCCTGTATATCAGACCCTCTGCCTAGTGTTCAAGACATATAACCCCTCAATGTCATGTGGTTGATGTAAAACCCCATTTTACAGATGAAGAAACTGAGGCCCAAGTCTTCAAGTACCTTGCCCAAGGTCAGAGTTAGCAAGTAAGCCTGCAATGCCCCATTAGCAATCACTCTCACATTCTTTGTTCTGACAACTTCAGGATGCCCCTACCAATACCACAGGGACCTCTGACTTTTACTCCTGTCATTGAAAGAACCACTAGCCCTTCCCATCCCCTAAAGCTTAAGGAAAGGGGCAGTCCCCACCCCTACTTCCTTGCCTGGGGAGCTTTGTCCTATCATCCACATGTATGTGGCAAACAGGCCTTGTCGTTCATTAGTAGTGGGACACATACCTTGGGAGTGGGATTCAGAGGCACTGTTTAGCAAAACTCCCCATGCATCTGTGTGGGATTACAGGGAAGAGCCACCATGCCCGACCTCGAATTAATTTTTGTGTATGGTGAGGGGTAGGGGTTGGGGTTCATCTTTTCTCCTCCACATGCACAGCCAGTAGTTCCAGCAGCTTTTGTTAAAAACACTTGCCTTTTGCCATCGGATCATCCAAAAGCAAATAATTGTGTGTGCTGCGGGATGGGTGTCTTATTCTGGGCTCTGTATTTCCTCCCACTGATCTATTTGTCAATCCTTATTCCAATACAACCTGTCTTGATTACTATAGATTATTTGACATGGATTTCAAAGAGCAAAGTCCACGCAGCATCAGCTCTGTATACAGACTTCCAGCAGGGCCTTGAAAGCTGTCAGGGCATAGAAGCATCCGTGTATTCTCTGAGGATCCATCCATGGATGAATGCTGCTAGAATCTAGCATATCCTAGCATCTTCACTACTAGGACACACTTCATTCTTGGGTGCCACCAAATCATACTTCCTGAGCACCTGGGAATTGTTGATTGGTGTTATTTCATTTATTTATTCACCAGACATTTGCCTAGTACCTATTATGTGCAGACCCCATGGTATAGGCACCGAAGACTCAGAAGTGACCAAGATAAACTCAGTTTCAATCGTCATGGAGATCTGTCTAGCAGAGGAAGGGAATGTTGAAACAAATGAACAAGAATATTGCAAATAGGCTGGGCACAGTTGCTTATACATGTAATCCCAATGGTTTGGGAGGCCAAGACAGGAGGATCGCTTGAGCCCAAGAGTTTGAGACCAGCCTGAACAACATAGTAAGACCCCATATCTAAGAAATAAAAATAAAAACTAGCTGGGCAGAGTGGCACATACTTGTAGTCCCAGCTACTTGGGAGGCTGAGGCAGGAGGATTGCTTGAGCCCAAGAGTTGGAGGTTGCAGTGAGCTATAATGATGCCACTGTATTCTATCCATGTGACAGAGTGAGACCTTGTCTCAAAAATCAATTAACAATCAATAAGTAAATAAAAAACAAAAAAAGATGAGACTTGAAGGGTGAGGTGGAGACTGGACAGGGAAGACCAGAGCTTCAGGGTGTGTGAACATCTTAGGCAGATATCCTGTGGTAGGAGGAATTGGTGTGTCTGAAGGAGAGGAAAGGATGGTATAGCTGGCATGGACAGCAGGCTGTGAAGAGCGAACAGGGCTGATGCTAGTGGGGCTTATAGACCACGAGGAACAGTTTGCATTTTATTGCCTGTGCCACAAAGAGCCTGACCCATTTGGGTTCCCCCAAAACAGTCCCTAAGAACAGGATTTTAGGAAAAGTCATCACGTATGTGGGAGATGATCCCAGGAAGCCTTAAGAGAGGCGTGGGGAGGTGAGAGAGGGAAGACATGTAGCAAATAGGGACTCACTTGTGAGCCATGGACAGGTGGGATTCAGTCCCGCAGGGGACCTCTGGGAGCCTATGTTGGGCATGAACTTCAGAGTTTCCCACTCTAAGAACGAGGAAGCTGGGGTATTGATGCACCAACCAATGCACCATTGGTTCAGGGCTCCTGGCAGGAATAACATGAATTCTGTGACACTTCCAGCCTGCCACAGGCGGTGGCAGAGCATCCTTGGGCAGAGAGCCAGAGCTGGAATCCCAGCCAGCACTTCCGGGGAAATGGTGAGGACCCCAGGGATCTAAGCAGGCAGCCAGTGGTATCTGCTCCAGAGCCTGGAGAGCTGCACTGGCAAATATGAGAGCTGCCAGCTACTTGTGAATATTTAAATCCATTCAAATGAAATAAAATAAAATAATTCAGTTCCTCACTCACTGTAGCCACATTTTAAGTGCTCTATAGACACATGGGGGCAGCCATGTTGGATGGTAGAGGTCTAGAACATTCCCATCACTCCAAAAAGTCCCAATGGACAGCCAGGTACTGGAAGACATTAAGCAAGAGAGTGGTACAATCCAGTTTAAGCTGAGAAGATCCCTCTAACTGGTAAGGAAAACAAAGGTGATAACCTTGGGAGGTATTTGGGGCAAGCATCTAGGCTGGAGGTGATACAGACTCAGACTGCTGCAATAGCAGTAAGGCAGGAGCAAAGCCACTTAGAAGGTAGCATCACCAGGAAGTTCCGACCACTTTGACATGACAGGTGAGTGGAGAAGAGGAAGAAGGGGTGATACTAGACTCTGCTGTGACAAGTAGAGATGGGGACCCAAGAGCAAAAGCAGATTCAGGGCAGACACTGAACTTTGTCAGGGCCCTGATGGATCTGAGGAGTCAGGGAAGTACCCAGGTGGCAGCTGGACTCCAATGGCAGAGCCCTGGGCAGACATGAGCATCTGGGCCCAGGGGGCATTTTAGCTACAGATCAAGCTGACTACCGCTGGGCTGTGATGTAACTTGTCAGGTGGAAGCTGAGCCTCATCCCCAGGCTTAGAGATGCAGCTCGCCTAAATGCTAACAAGTTTTGCCTCCAAATGGTGGCAGGGTGTGTGTGTGTGTGTGTGTGTGTGTGTGCACGTGTTTAATTCTGGAATGAATTTAATTCTAATTCCGCCAACTTTGGGGATGGGAAACAGCTGTCTTAATGAGTTAACAGTGGGTTTAAAATAGCAAGCATCTGTTCACTGTCTGAGCCAGCACCCACTGAGGCCACTCTGGGGCTCTAGGGCTCACAATTTTGGGGTCCCTGGTGGCAACTCTGGGAATGGTATAGAATATTGGGCTGGCAGTCCCGAGACCCCAGCACTGGACAAGTTATCTCCCCTGCCTGGGATTTCCAGGCCAAGCTTAAGACAAACCTTGTGCAGGGCCTTTGGTATCCTGAATGGGCTGGGCTGGCCCCTTGTAGTACAACAGTAAGCACATACTTACCCCTTCAGATGCTTCCTGGCTAGGGGACCAGCACTGCCCTGTGCCTCAGTTTCCCTATCTGTGAATGGAGGTGTTGTCTAAAAGTTGAGAGGCATTAACACGTGACAAATGGTATGTGACTGTGACGGTGCCAGGCAGACAGTAAGCCCTATGTAAATACGTAACAAAATTTTAAAAATATAATCAGGCTTTTAACGGCAGGAATACATTCTGAGGAATGCATGATTGGGCAGTTTTGTCATTTGAGCCCTGCAGGGTGCACTCACACTACCCTAGACTGCATGGCCTACTGCACACCCAGGCTGTATGGGGAGGCCTATTGCCCCTGAGCTACACTCCATGTCGTGTTTCTGCACTGAATACTATAGGCACAGTGGTGAGTACTGGTGTCTCTAAATATATCTAAACACAGAAAAAGTACAAGAAACATTCAGTATAAAAGATTAAAATGGGCCGGGCATGGTGGCTCATGCCTGTAATCCCAGCACTCGGGGAGGCTGAGGCAGGAGGACCATTTGAGGCCAGGAGTTCAAGACCAGCTTGAGCTAGAGCAAGACCCTGTCTCTACCAAAAAATAGTAAAAATTAGCTGGGTGTGGTGGCGGGTGCCTGCAGTCACAGCTACTCAGGAGGCTGAGGCAGAGGATCATTGAGTCCAGGAATTTGAGAGTTTGAGGCTGCAGGGAGCTACAAGGATGCCACTGCACTCAGGCCTGGGTGACAGAGTATGGTCTGTCTCAAAAAAAAAAAAAAAAAAAAGAGAAAAAAATGGGACACTTGTATAGAGCACTGACTGTGAATGAAACTTGTGCGACTACTATAAGTTTCTCTAGGCGAGTCAGCGAGTGAGGGGTGAATGAATGCAAAGGCCTAGGACATGGTTGTTCCTGCAGTACTGATGTACATTATTGTACACCACTGTATACTTGGGCTACACTAAATTTATACAAAGATATTTTTCTTTCTTCAATAACAAATAAACATCTGCTTACTGTAACGTGTTTACTTTGTAAACTTAGAAATGTTTTAAAACTTTTTTACTCTTTTGTAATAACATTTAGCTTAAAACACAAACATATATTTTCTTTCCTTATATCCTATTTCCATAAGCTTTTCTCTATTTTTAATTTTTTTTTTTTTACTTTTTAAATTTTCTGCTAAAAATGAACACACAAACACACACATCAGCCTAGGCCCACTCAGGGTCAGGATCATCAATATCACTGTCTTTACCTGCGCGTCTTGTCCTACTGGAAGGTCTTCAGGGGCAACAACATCATGGAGCTGTCACCTCCTATGACAACACTGCCTTCTTCTGGATACCTCCTGAAGGGCCTGCCCAAGGCTGTTTCACAGTCAATTTTTTTTTTATAAGTAGGAGGAGTACAATCTAAAACAATGATAGCCAGGCATTGTGGCTCAACCTATAATCCCAGCGCTGAGTTAAGGATCTTAAAATGGGAGGTCATGCTGGATTATCCAGGGGGCCATTGTCATCACAGAGTTCTCATAGGAGGAGGCAGGATGGTCCAAGGCAGAGAGAGACTGGAAGATGCTGCACCATTGATTCTGAAAGGGGAAGAAGGAGCCCCGAGCCAAGGGATGTGGGCAGCCTCTAGACGCTGGAAAGGCAGGAGATGGGTTTTCCCCTGGAGCCCCCAGGAAGGATCAGCCCTGCCACACCTTGGTGTTAGCCCAGTGAGTCCCATTTTAGACTTCTGATCTCCAGAAGGGTAAGATAATAAATGTATGGTTTTGACTCAGCACCTGTAGCACAGTGGTTACGGCGCCAGCCACATGCACTGAGGCTGGCGGGTTCAAACCCGGCCTGGGCCAGCTAAACAACAATGACAACTGCAACAAAAAATAGCTGGGTTTTGTGGCGGGTACCTGTAGTCCCAGCTACTTGGGAGGCTGAGGCAAGAGAATTGCTTAAGCCCAAGAGTTGGAGGTTGTTGTGAGCTGTGACGGCACAGCACTCTACCAAAGGCAACATAGTGAGACTCTGTCTCAAAAAAATAATAATAAAATAAAAATAAATAAATAAATAAATAAATGTATAGTTTTAACCACTGTGTGGTCATTTGCTACATACAGTCACCAAAGGAAACTGCAGCCAGTTTTAATGGTTTCTATTCTGACCTTGGGGCTGCCTATTTCTTGGAGTAGCTACATATTGCCCTGCCTTGCCCACCCCAGCTCTACAGACAGAGCCTCCCCACCCTTATTCCCTTTAGTCCAATCACAAACATTGTGAATGTTCTAGAACACCTTCAAACAATACAGGAGAGGGGGTAGGAGACAGTAGAGGTAAGCTATCAACAGCATGCCATGTCCGGCCCCCAGATGAAGAGTTGTTGGTTTTGATTTTCAGTTAGTCAACAATGTTTAAAGATCTGGAAGTTTCCTGTAGGTCTAGAATGGTGGCTTCCTTTGAAAAATCAGAGGTTCTGGCCACACTGGGCCCACGTTTTCCCATGGTGATGATGGGAACTGCTATTGGGTGGCGACCTCTTTTAGTTGCATCGAAGTCTCAAGTCACCACGGACCCCAGCCAGCCCCTAGATATTTATCTCCATGTATCCTGTTAGCCTTTCCTTGGTTTAAAAGCAATAATACAGTTTTCTGGTTCCTTAATGAGTTAAACGTAGAGTCATAGATTACCCAGCAATTCCACTCCTGGGTATATTCTCAAGAGAATGGAAGACAGGTAGATCCAACAACAACTTGTACCCAAATGATCATAAATAGCTGCGTGTTTCCCCTGGATGAGTGGATAAACCAAACATGTGCTGTCCACGTATTGGAATCACTAAGCCAGGAAAAGGAAGGGGGCTCTGCCATAGGCTACAAAGTGGATGAACCTTGAGGACATCGTCCTCAGTGAGAGAAGCAGACAGAGAAGGACACAGTGTGTGACTCTCTTTATATGAAATGTCCAGAACAGGCAGATCCACAGAAGTAGGAAGTGGATTCATGGTTGCCAGGGCCTGGGGAGAGAAATGGGAGTAAATGCTAATGGGGATCAAGTTTCTTTGGGGGGTAGTGAGAATGTACTGGAACATGATATGATAGGGGTGATGACTGCACAATATTGTGAATGCGCCAAGTGCCTCTAATGGTAAATGTTATGGTTGTGTGCATTTAACCACAACAAAAATATTCCAAGTTTTTTTAAAAACAACCATGCTTTGGGGATACTGAGTTTTCTTACGGGGTGATGAAAATGTTTGGGATCTAGAGAGAGGGGATACAATATTAGGAATGTAAAATCTCACTGGAGTATACCCTGTCAAATGGTTAATTTTGAATTATGTGAATTTCACCTTTAAAAAAAGTAATAATAAAATAAAACAGAGCAAAATAACCTCCCTGCCACAATCCCCTTCCCGAGAAGGACCCCATGGACATTCTGGTGCAGAATGTCATTGTTCTCCTTCATGTCATTGTTCTGCCATTTCCACCAGCCTCTTCCATGCGTCCTGGACACAAGTCCTTGTCTGGTCACACACCTGACCTAACACCTCATCCTTTATCGCAGCTGCATAGTCTTTCTTTTCATAGATGACCCCTTGTGTGATGGACTTCTTTGATGCTGAAGTGAAAGCCATTGGACACATTTCTCTGTGGCTCTAGAATGGGGGCAGAGGCCAAGTGTGGTTTATTTGGAATTTCAAATGATTCTGTTGATACCTCCCACTGTCACCACAGGGGTGAGGGCTCTTCTTAGGAGGCTTCTGCCCTCTTCAGAGTTCCAGAGCTGGCTGGGGGTCCAGGACTCTCTTACTTGGCCTTCAGGCTGCCACTCTGCCCTACCCCCAACTATTTCCCACACTTAACCAGAGAGGGCTGTTTATGCATAAAGGAGATCAAGTCCCTCTCCTGCTCAAAATCCTGCCAGGACTCCCTAATGCCCATTGGATAAAACCCAAAGTGCTCCCTAAGGTCCACCAGGCCCTATATGGTCTTCCCTGTCCCCTCCCTGCCCACCCTTCCTCCCTGTGTCCCCCTCCTCACTCTGCTCCAGCCACACAGGCCTCCTCACTGGGCCTCTAACACGCCAGGCACAGTCCTTTCGCAGGCCCCTTGCACAAGCTATGCCCTCTGCCTGGAATGCTCCCTCTTCCTCCCCCTTGGCTCAGTAATTCCTCCTCATTTTTCAAGTCATAGCTCCATGTCATGTACTTCTTGGGTACTTATTGAGGAGAGAGAGAGGGGTTAGAGTGTCTGAGAGAGGTGTGTGTTTAGCTGTCCAAGGGAAAAGCCAGGCATGGGGTGGGGTGGGGGAGTGGTGTGCGGGCAGGGCTGGGGTGCGCACTGCAGGCTGAGGAGGCAGCTGGGGCTGGTGTGGGGGCGACTGGCCCGGGATATGTGCACCCCCTCACCAGCCCCACCCCCCACCCGTATACGGGCTCTCCCACGTCAACACTCGCCAGAAATGCGGGAAATATTTTCTCTCCGGCTGACACTTTTGGCAAAATACAATTCCTCCAGCTTTTTTCCGTGCAAAAAACATGTCCATCAAAACCGTCCCTGCGGCGCTTATGGAAGAGGGAGGCCGCTGGATTTGGTCCGGGGATTGCAGAGAATGACTCCGGGGAGAAGGAGATGGCTGCCTTTTCTCCTTCTCTCTGCGGTTGGAGGACAACATAAAAACAGTAAGAATAACAGTAAAAAGGTGGCTGGCTGCGGAGTACTCAGCTGGGTCTGGACTCTGCTATCTATGCCCTCCCTGCGTGCCTGCAGGATTCCACTATTATTAGCTCCCAGTTTTAAACCTGAAAGCTGAGCTCAGAAAGGGGAAGACACTTCCCCAAGGTCACAGAGCAGAGCTGGGATTCAATTCCAGATACTATATGACCTTCCCAGGGATCCCTTGGTAGAACCTCTACCCAAGAGGGAGAAAGAAAAGCAACAGACACCCAAGGGGTGAGTATGCAAGGGCTCCAAGGAGCATCTATTCAACAGCTCCAGCAGTGGCCAGCAGCCCTCAGTTAAACTGGGCTGTGTCTTCTCCAACTAGCTCATCATCCTTCTCACATACTAGGCCCCACAAACCCCTAAGTTAGGGACAAGTGTGGCAGCAACAGCAGCTGGCTCTGGAGAAAGGAAATAAGAATAGAGTTTGGGAACAGGGACACCCAGAGTGAGAAAAGAGTAGGCCAACCCCCAGTCCCAACACTCTTGGAATCAAGGAAGAGCATCCACCACCATGTAGACTCAAATTCAAATTCCATTCCTCACCTCCTGGGTAAACGCAGCCCTGCTATCTCATCCTGTGAACCTGGAGGGGTGCAGGGTAGATGTCAGACACATAAAGGTGGCAGCAGACAGTGGTTAAGAACCCGAAAAGTGATTCTAATGGTCCAGGTTCAAATCCCAGCTCTGCCACTTTCTTACTGTGCAACCTTAAGCCAGTTGCTTAACCTCTCTGTGCCATAGTTTCCCTGTTGGTAAAAGATATAAAAATAACTCCTACCTCCCAATTAAAAATGTTGATGCTCCAAAACCACTTGGGATGGAGCCTGGCACACAGACGTGGTTATAAATGTGGAATGTGATTAGACAAGTGGTTCCTGACCAGAGAATGAAGGAGCCAGGGCATGGGCCTCCCTCCCCACCCACCCAACCCAGGGAAATGTGACAGAAAAATGGCTGTGGAGCCTCAGCCACTACCCGCTCCCACAGTGAGGGATTGACTCTTCTAGAATGTTGCCCCTCCTCCTAGTTTCCATCGGGAGCCAGTGCGGCCGCATAAATCCCGCTTTACGGCTGTTATTGACGGGGAGCGGGGAAAGCAGCCTTAGCAAGCCCCAATTAATTTTCCCGTCTGGCATCTGTGTGCCGGGTGAATTTCTGAGCTCCTGCAGGGAGAGGGCACAGTGAGCTGGGGACAGGCCAAGCTGAGGACAAGGTCGTGGGAAGGCAAGTCTATCCTAGCCTCCCATCCTAGGAGCACTGTTAGAGGAGTCTTAGGTTCTTCTCTGGAGGGTAGAATAGGGTGGAGGGTAGAATGACTCCAAACCGTAAGTAGGGAGCAAGGCGTGTGATTTTTAATTAAGACAAAAAAGAGGAGGCATTTGAGAAAAAAACCCAAAAGAGGTGAGAAAGGCTGCCATGTGGCTTTCTGAAGGAATAGTTTGCCAGCAGAGGGAACAGTCTGTGCAAAGGCCTTGAGGCAGAACTTTGCCTAGTGTGTTGGAGGCACAGTGATAAGGCCGTGAGGCTGTACCAGAGTGAGGAGTGGGAGGGCAAGGAGGGGAGGGGACAGGGCAGCAGCCTGGTAGGCCTTGGGGAGGACTTGAGCTTTGACCTGAAGAGAGGTGTGAGCCATGGAGGGTGATGGACAGAAGAGGGACAGGCCTTGACTTGGGTGCTCACAGTTGCCCTCTGGCTGCTGTTTAGAGAACAGTTGTTGGATCCAGTTATTAAATTCTCCCTGTTGCTGGCCCCAAGCTATAAGCTGGAGGCCTCTTTGTTCCTTAATTCTTTTTTATTTTTTGGTAGAGATGGAGTCATACTATGTTGCCCAGGCTGGTCTTGAACTCCTGGCTGTAAGCAATGCTCCAAGCAGTGCTCTCACTGCTGCACTATATCTGGGTCATGCCCTCAGGTCCAGCCCCCAGTGCTTAGGGCTGGGAGTGTCTGAGTCCAGTTCCTTCCCCTACCCAGCCTGGGGACCCCCTACTCAGACTCTGCAGGGTTCTAGCATCCTTGGACTGGGGGCATGGGACAGACAGGTGCCTAAGGCAAGCTCCTGAATCCACCCTGCCCCCTCCCCCAGGGACCATCTGGGAAGACAGCCAATTAAGAGCAAATCAATTAAGCAAACTCCACTCTGGCTGCTGCCCTATTATTCTGACCTCAGCTGAGAAGCTCACATACTGGCCTGGAAGATTCAGGTTCAAGTAAATGCACTTGTGGGCAGATCTGAAAAGGGGCTGCGGATCAGGAATCGCACAAAGAACTCTGACCTGGGCCCCTGGGAGCCTGTGATACTTAGTTTGTATAATCTGATTCCCCTTGGGGAAGACAGTGGGAAGGTACTGTGTGAGCAAACGGTAGGAGGAGGAGGGAGCCATAGAAAAGCAAGCCTGTTCTGCAGAGGATGCGCTGCTCAGTGTGACTAAGAATGTGAAGGGAGCAGTAGGAAAGAAGGCTATAATTTGCTCATTTTATGTGTCAATCATGTGATGGAGGTTACTGTTTCTTTGTCACATGCTCTCCGAGAAATTTGACACCTGAAAAGGAAATATCAAAATTCAGGCTCTTTCCCTGCTGGGCTCAAACTTGCAACTATCTTCTTAGGGCTTCTACATGGAGCTTGAAAACAGAGCAGAGACAGTGAGAGACATGAGCTACTGGATCTAGCCATTCCTGAAGCTCATATACACCTAGACTTTTGTTACAACCTGGGCATTTATGTATATGGTTTCTATGTGGTAACCAATAATGCTCTTGCCAAATATTTCTTTTTTTTTTTTTAATTTCAGTTTGATATAAGGGTACAAATGTTTGGGTTACATTGTTTTCATTCCTAAGGTAAAGTTCAAGTTGTAGTTGAGCCCTTCACCCAGGGGGCATGCTGACCACACCAAATGTTTCTTGATCTTTACCTTCTGAGATATGGATGATTAGATTCTTATTCAGCAATTTTCACTCAACCTCTCCCCAGACTTTATGGGAGGAATGTACTTCTTTGCCTTGCTGGCATCAAGCCCAGCTATGTGACTTGCTTTGGTCAAGGCAATGTGAAGAGAAGAGAGAGTGTGCCCATTCTGAGCCAAGATCTTAAGAGCCACTGCATGTTTCCACATGTCTCCTGTGTTCCTGAATTTAGCCATGGGACAAAAATGCCTTGAAGGGTCACTGATCCCAAAACATGAGAACACATGTATGGGATCTGAACACAGTTCACAGGTCAGGACTGAACCCAGACATGAGAGTGAGAAATAAATGCTTGTGGGTGCATACCAAAGAGATTTGCTGGGTGTTTGTCATGCAGCAGTCGCTGACTGTTACATGGGCACATTTTAGGATTGCACTTCTGGCTTCTGTGATAAGTTGGGTGTCGTGGTTTGATAAATTCTGGCCAATGGAAAATGGCTTGAGTCACTTGCAGGCCACAGCTAGTGAAACACCCTTTAGAATTCCCATTCCTGGCTTGGCACCTGTGGCTCAAGTGGCTAAGGCACCAGTCATGTACACCCAAGGTGACGGGTTCGAATCCAGCCCGGGCCGCCAAACAACAATGACTGCTGCAACCAAAAAATAGACAGGCGTTGTGGCGGGCGCCTGTGGTCCCAGCTACTTGGGAGGCTGAGGCAGGAGACTTGCTTGAGCCCAAGAGTTGGAGGTTGCTGTGAGCTGTGATGCCACGGCATTCTACCTAGGGGGACAGCTTGAGGCTCCTGTCTCAAAAAAAAAAAAAAAAAAGAATTCCCTTTCCTTCTGCCACAGAGATTAGCAGTATTCCAGACAGTTGCTGCTGTATCAGCCAGGGTCCCAGAGTGAAGTGACATGGCAGAATCTCCCTAGCCTGGAATACCACAATGCATATATAATGCAAGTGAGACATCAACCTTTGACGTTCTTAGCCACCCAGACATGGGAGCTGTGTATTATTGTGGCAAAACCAAGCCTATTCTAACTGATACAGCAGGAAGGGGGTCTTAATGGTTGGGACAGAAATGTGGCAGAAGGTGGCACAGATCCTAGATGAAAAACAAAGACTCCAGACCCTGATGGGTATCATTTATCAAGCCCTGCTATAGTCCAGGTGCTATGCTCAGCATTTCTTTGAGTTCACTTAATTTGCACACCCATGCTCTGGGATAAGAGGTATTATTGTGTCCATTTTACCAGCCAAGAAAATAGCCTCAGAAAAGGATTTCACTCACTCAAGGTCACATAGCCAAGAAGTAATAGAGCTGGAATTTGCAGCCAGACCTGTCTGATTTTCAGAGTCTGCCTTTTCCCACAACCTAGCTCCCACTTGGCCATGAACTCCAAAGATCTGAAGCTCCCTAATTTCTTTATCATCTCCACCCCGGGAACATGAGACCACAATAGAAGCCATGATTTGCAAACCCTAAAATTGCTCAGACTTACCTTTGGGATTTAAATCTTTAACAATACTTGGTGCCTTCCCAGGGCAGCCTCACAGAGCCATCACCTCATGCTTCCAGTTTCTTCCCGTTCTCACCATTGTTATGTGAGGAGATTTGGTGGCCCAGAAGCCCAGAACTCCTTCCTCAGTGACACTCTAAACCAGTGATTTTCAATGGGTATGCTGTGAGAGGATCTTAGGTGTGCCATGACAATTTTTAAAGATCATTAATTAGAAGGCTGTGCACAGTGGCTTACACCTACAATCCCAACACTCTGGGAGGCTGAGGCAGGTAGATCACCTGAGCTCAGCTGTTCGAGACTAGTCTGAGCCAGAATGAGACCCTGTCCCTAAAAATAGCCAGGCGTTGTGGCAGGCACCTACTCAGGAGTCTGAGGCAAGAAAATCACTTGAGCCCAAGAGTTTGAGGTTGCTGTGACCTATGATGCCCCAGCACTCTACTGAGGGTGACAAAGTGACACTCTGTCTCAAAGTAAATAAATAAATAAAAATAAAAATAAATAAAGATATTAATTAAGTAATTTTCAAAAGGAGTTCAAAGCACAGTATCTTTTGCTCTTTTGTTTTTTTAATCAACATAATTTAAGTGTGTTGTGGAAGTTTAACCATAGGTTCAAGTGTGGTGTGAGATAAGAAAGGTTGAAAAACGTGGCTCTAAACCCTGGTTGGTTTTCTTCTAAGTGTTTTGCAATTCGGTGCTGTGTGATCAACTGCACATGACTCATGTTTCCAGTGCTCTTGGGCCCTTGGATGTGGAGTGAGTTGTAGCTAATGCTCCTTGGTTTATGTCAAGTTTTTTGAAAGCACCATCTCTTCCTTCCTTCCTTCCTTCCTCTTCCTTTCTTTCTTTTTTAAGTTTCATTACTTTTTAAAATACAAGTTCTCTCTCTTATCAACCAGGTTGGAGTACAGTAGCCCTGTCACAGCTCACTGCAGCCCCAAACTCCAGAGTTCAGGTGATCCTCCTGCCTCTGTCTCCCCAGTAGCTGGGACTATAAAGCTGTGCCACTGAGCCCAGCTAATTTTTTGAGATGGGATCTTGCTATGTTGCCCAGGCTGGTCTTGAACTCCTACCCTCAAGCCATCCTCCCAGCTTGGCCTCACAAAGTGCTGGGATTACAGGCGTCAGCCATTGCACCTGGCCTTTCTTCCTTCTGTAGCATTTCTCACTTTCTAACACACCCTGCTATGTATTTGCTTGTTACTGTATTCCATGGACTCTGAGATGCCATTAAATTTAAGATGCACCCTTATTTTATATCTTGCTAGGAAAGAAAACAGCCCTGCCAATTAAAACATGGCTCACGCAAAGAAGACACATCCTAATTTCAGGATGTTAACGCACAAAAATTGTGCATCTCAGAATCAAAGAAATGTGGCATGCTCAATGTTCATGACTGTCTCCCCTGCTAGATTCTGCTTATCCTGGTTAGTGTCGAGTTACCAGTAGTGCCTACAACAAGGCTTGGCATACAGTAGGTGCTCAGTCAGTATAGGTGGAATGAATGAATGAACTGTCTGGCCAATGCTAAGAAGTTTTAAAATGCTATCTCCTTTTGTCCTCAGCATAAGCTCTGTTGTTATTCACATTTTACAGATGGGGACACTGAGGTTCCAAAAGGAACAGAGACTTGCCCAAGGCCACACAGGTGAGCCTGAAATTGACCTCCCTATCCTGAGGCCTGGCTCCTTTCTGAAGAGTCCCCTTCATCCCAATATCCTCACCCACCGACCAAGCTTTCCTGTTTGGTGAAAATCCAATCATGCCCTCCCGAATGTCGACATCAAAATTACTGCCGAGCCCTTGACTCGGGGTAATTAAGAGCATTTTGGGATGCCTTGCTTGATTAAAAGCAGATCATCCGTTCAGAATGAAAATTCAGAAGGCAAATTGCTTTTGTTGCAGCCACGATGCTATTTTAAACCCACGCAGCTCTCTAGCTAATAAAGGCCCGTCACTCGGGCTGTCGGATCACTAGGGACGACCCATTTGCATGGCTCCCCGACTGCTGTTTACCACCTCGCTGCAGCCTGGAGGGACCCCTATCAGGGCCTCAGACCCATTTGGCCCCAAGCTGGCTGCAGCATCACCCCTAAACCTGCTCCCATCTCAGAGACTCTCCAGTGTCTGCCTGGTCCCTAAACCCATGATTCAGATATTGACCTCACCTTGTCCTGCCCTCTTTGTCCACCCAGATTGCAGCTCACCTGTCTCCACTATCCCACCTACCTGGATCACAGCCCCTCCTCCTTGTCCTCCAACCTCCCATCCATCCTCCCTAGAGAGCTCCTTCTAACATCTGATCAGGATCTTGACCTGCCTGCTATCCCCTAAGGAACCTCTTTATTCTTCCAAACTCAGCTTACAGGTCACCCCTTCTTACCATGGGACCTCTGGGACCTCCTCTGGACTCCTCCAGCTGCCCGTGCACCCTACATTATATCTAACCACCCATGGCATATGCTTGGTCTTGGGTTTGCCTCCAGCCTGGACTCTGAGCTGTGGAAGGACAGGGCCAGGTCTGTCTTTGTTACCAATGGATCTCCAGAGCCCAGCCCGGGCTCAGGCACCGAGGAAGGGACAGTAAATACTGATGAATGGGTGAATTGGAAAGCCAGACTTGGTGGTACACATCTGTAGTCCCAGCTACTCAGGAAGACAAGGTGGGAAGATCGCGGAAGCCTAGGGGTTCAAGGCTGCAACAGTGAGCTATGATAAGGTCATTGCACTCCAGCCTGGGCAACAGAATGAGACCTATCTCTTTAAAACAAATGAATTGAAGTGAGAGGTGTAGGAACCCCCTGGATCTTAAGATACTAGGCCCTCAGATGGCCCCTCTCTCCACCCTGAACCTCCCCCTTATGTAGGCCTTGATTCTGACATGGACTCAGCCTCCAACAGAGACTCGGCTCAAAGCTAATCATTTTCCCAGCAGAGAAGAGGTCAGCCCCTCGGTCCAACTCTCTCCCCAGTTGTCAAAGACTCCAATGCATCTGCAATACCCACACATAGAACACACAGCCCAATGCAGGAGTAAGGATGGGGTGCAGACTTCCTGCTTTATAGAGGTGGTGGCTGGTGGGCAAGGAGAAGGCCCAGAAAGGCCAAGGGAAAGGTGACAGCAGAGTGGGAGAAGAACTGCAAGAAGTCACTCCTGCTGTCCAACCTTGAGCCAGGGAGTATGAATAAAGCACCCGTTCTCACTAGGACAGTTCTGTCCCTAAGGGGACACTTGGCCATGCCCCTAAGTGGACACTTTGTCATGTCTGGAGACATTTGTGGTTATCACAACTTAGTGGGGTGAGGTGGTATTGGGTGGGTGGAGCCCAGTGATGGCGCTGCCCAACCTCTTTCCATTGTAAACTTCCTGTGAGGAGAGCATGAGATTATGTTATTTTCCAGATGTGCAATACTCATGAGGCCCCAGAGCAGCAAGGTCACATAGTCTTTTAGAAGGTCAACCACACAAGGGCAGGGAATTTAGTCTCTGTGGAATTCGCTGTTGGGTCTTGGTGTCCTAGAATAGAGGCCAACACACAGTAGGTGCTCAGGAAACACAGAACCACTGGCAGAGCTGAGATTCAGACCCAAGCCGGCAGATTCTCAGGCATAGGATGCAAGCTGTTCTCACTGCCAGAGGCACCACTCACAGCCCTGGGCTGGTAGAAACCTCTGCTGAACCCTCACATCCCTGCAACACCCCGGGCCACTGAACCCCATAGTCCAGGAGCACTTGGGATCCAGGAGACGGTAGCTGAGGCTTAACTCTCCTATTGTGGTTTCTGAAAAGGGAGCAGGTGTTGGCGGCTTTGCTGAGGAGGCCGGCGGCTGCCTTTGTGCCTGGAGCTGATAGAATGTGCTCTGCCGGGCACCTCCATTCAGCCCCCTCAATTCCACATTCCACCTTCCGCCTGTGCACATTCTCTGCCTGAAAATCCCCCATTCTACGTCTTTGTTCGTTTTTTTCTCGTCTTCCTCTGCCTGTTAATCTAATCGCTTCCTCTCCAAGACGTGGGAGGAGGGAAAAGGGAGGGAGAAAATAAATATGGAGGGTAAAATAAAAGAGATTCTCTGAGTGTTCGGCTCAGGTTCCCATTGAAGGGGATTCTCGCCTGCCACTCTGAGATATTGACAAAGGCAGCGGAGGGGCCAATGGGAGCAGGGGGAGTATTGGGCCAGGCATCAGGCTGGCGGATGTGGCCCCAGACAGCTGCATTGAGACATTCAGAAAAACAAATCCATCCCAGGCCTGTCTTTGTGAAGGGTCAGCAGCCAGATGCCAGTTAACCCAAGCCAGGGTGAGCTTCAGGAGAAAGACAGAGACCACCTGGGGTTGATCCCCTTTCTGCCCCTAATTTGCTGTATGACCTTAAGGAATTTGCCTGCTGTCTCTGCGCCCTGTCACTAAGAAGCAGGCCTTTGCGTTCCCAACTTGGCAAGAAGAAATATTCTAGGGGTGCCCAGAAGGTGCTTGCATAAATTCACTCAATGTTGACTAAGCAAACTTCTAGTTTGGGACTCCTTACCAGGAGGAGGGGTGAGGGGCAGGATACTGATCAGAGTGTCCAGATGGCGCTCCAAAGTCGTCATCCCAATGCTGACATCCCCGTGGCCTCTGAAGCCTCATCTCTCCTCTCTGGGCCTTTTTGTGACTCATAATCCACGCAATGCATGTGGTCTAATTCTGTTTCTCAGGCCAAAATATTTACTGAGCTTCGACTGTGTGTTGGACACCATGGTAGATGGGCCCAGCCCTCCTGGTGAGATGAGTGCTTTGATAGAGAGCACAGAAGCACTGTCATGCACACCCAGAGTGACCTGAGTAACCAGAGACAATTTCCTGGATATCTCTCTGATCTTCCAGCTCCTTCAGGGTGAACCAGAAAAGGCTGAGCAAGTGGAAAAAAGAAAGCCCCAGGTGGGGGTCATGGCATGGGCAAAGGCCTGGCAAGGAGTGGGAAAGGGGGAGGGGATACTGGAAAGGACCAGACTCAAAAGCCACATAAGCCACGTTGTAGGACACATGGCAAAGCCTAGACCTGGTCATTTCTGTTTTTATGGCTCTGCACTGCCCAGTGAGAGTGTTTATCCCCATTTCTGAGATGAGAAAGCCAAGGCTGCTCTGTGATGAGCAGAGTATGGACAGGCCAAGGTCACAGGGCCAATGGGAACAGAATTGGGATGAGAGCAGATCAGGTGGCCCTGGGTCTAAGGGTTACCTGGCACCCACCACACTGCTACACAAACCCCTTTTCTACTGAGATTTGTTAAAATCAGGGAAGCAGGGACTTTCGTGATATTTCAAGGAGAAAGAGCTAGAGTTAAGCAGAAGACTGCTCAGAGTTGACAATGCACGAACCTCCCGTGGCTGCTGTAACAAATCACTACAAATGCAGGGGCTTGAAATACACAGACTTATTCTCTCACAGCTCTATGGGTCAGGAGTCTGACACAGGCTTCCCTGGGCTAATGTCAAGGTGTGGCAGGGCTGGTTCTTCCTGGGATCTCCAGGGGAGGATTGTCTTCCACCTTTTCCAGTGTCTAGAGGCTGCTGACATCCCCCAGCTCAGGCCCCTTCCTCCACCATCAGAGCCAGCAGTGCAGTATCCTCCAGTCTCTGCCTCTGACCCTCCTTGTCTCCTGTGTAAGGACCCTGCGGGGACACTGGGCCACTTGGGTAATCCACGATGACCTCCTATCTCAGGGTCCTTTACTTAATCCCATCTGCAGAGTCCCTTTCGCTAGGTGAAACACCATATTCACGGACTTCCAGGATTAGGACCTGAACATCTTGAGGTGGAGGTGATTCTGCCTGGGCAAAGCCTTGGCATCAGTAGGACTCTGCGCAAAAAGCCATGAAGAGAAGGGGGAGAGTAGAAATAGCAAGTGCAAAGACCCTGAGGCAGGTCAGTGCCTGGTGTTCTGAGGGCCAAAGAGGACGCCAGAGAGATCTGAATGGGCAGGAATAGCTGAAGGATTTTTGGAGGGTATTAGGCTAATCTAGGGAAAGATTATGAGTGTTGACCAGCTTGGAACAAGAGAAAGGAGTAGGCTCATAGCAACTGGTAGATAAAATGGCAGGCCTGGCACAAGGCTCCCAGTGTCCACAGCCTTATCATTGACCTGGGCTCTAGGGAAACCTGAGAAGGGTTGTGAGTCAAAAGGGACCCACCAGAGGTAGACACCCAGAGTTCAAATCCCAGTTCTACCACCCTCACGCTGTGTGACCCTAGGCAAGTCACTTAACTTCTCTGGGCCCCCTTCCCAAAAGAGATGTAACAGTCTAGACAGCAAAAACCTGTGTGAGGATAAAATGAAGCAATGCATGAAAAGCACAGGGTTTGGTTCATAAAGAGAAAGCAGAAGCCAAAATCTCAGTGACTTTAGGCACAACTTGCCCCCAAAGGATTCTGCAGTCCCACCCCTGGTTTTTTATTTTCTTTGATGACACATTTGCCTGTGTCCCTGGGCAGGGGAATCTTGCTATTGTCAGGAAATGAAATGCCACAGTCAGAGTTTGATTGCATTCCTCCCGCCCCCCCAGTCGAGGATACACTCACGACAGGGAACAAGTGTCATGGGGGGCACGGAAGCCCCAACAAGGGGAGTGGAATTAATCACAGCACCATTCGTGGGAGGTGCCTGGGTTGTTGCAAACTATTTAATGAAAAAAAAAATTACTTCTTCCCTGAGGAATTAGAGGGAGCCGTTTTTCATTAGAATTTTGTTTCTCATTTGTTGAAAAAAAATAAACACAATAAAATCCCAGTGTTGTTGGACCCCAGTCTCAAGATCAAGCTAAAGATAGGTGCTCCAAATAATGGGGTCAAGTTGGACTGGGTCTTTTCTCCTACCAGTCTTAGATATTTCCCTTCTCTGAAGTGACTTCCTGGGTCTTCTGTCCTGCCTCCTGTCCTGCCATCACATAGCAAGTATCCTTCTAGTTTCCCCTCTGGACCTGCTTTGCACATATTAGGGACATAGGAGTGCTGACTCAGTGCAACTGAATCAGTGGGGTGGAAGGTCCTGTCTGCCCTGGAAAGGCAGGAGATATGAGGTCTGACTCCATGCTATCATTCAGACATTTCTGCCTTCCATAAATATTTATGGAATATTTGAGCACCTACTGTTTGCCCAAGCATGTGCTGGACACTGGGGACACAGAAAACCAAGACAAACAAACAAAAAACTTTGCTGTTGTGAAAGATGAACCCAGGATCAGACTGGCTGAAAGACAGGGTGATGGAGCTATCTGAGCAACACAAGGGGTGAGGGGGATATCATGGAAGCCTTCCTGGAGGAGGTGACTCTGAGATGAGGCCTGAAGGACAAATTGGAAGGGGCCAAGAGAAGAGCCACTGGGAGTGATTACAGCAGAGGTGGCGGCAAGGGCAAAGACCTGCAGCTGAGACAATGCATGAATCTTGTGGGCAATAGGGGGGTGCAGGACAGATGCTGTGGGGAGAGCGTGGGAGGAGGCAGTGAAAGAGCTAGGGCTGGGCGGAGCCAGAAGGCAAAAAAGAAGGGACAGATGAGACAGACAGCATCTGTATGTGGCAGGACACAGAGACAAGTGTGATGCAGGGAGGACAGGAGGCTAGCATCCAAGTGTTCAGCTCAGAGTTGGGGACAGTGGGGCCACCTCTGAGATGAGAGCCTAAGAGAAAGAGCAGGTTTGGGGAGATACCAAGACCAGAGTGTGCCCTGAGGGTGGAAAGTGGTTGGATTTTCAGGGAGGGCACTGGGCTGGAGTCAGTACTCCTGGCATCAGTGGGGGCACTGCTGTTCCCTCTGCTGTTCCACCCTTCCCCATAGCTCCACCCACCTATGCTCTCTTCTCCCTCCAGGTCTCAGCCTGGAAGACACATTTACCTGAAAGCCCTTCTTGATTCCCATAGTACCTGGATATCCCACCCTCACTGCCTGGTCACTGTGAGCACTGTAAGAGTGTCAATGGCCTCATCTTGTCCCCGCCATGTATCCAGCACATATTCAGCACCCTAGACCTACCCATCACAGAAGCAGGTGTACCTGTTGTTTGCACCATTATAAGCCCAGCCCTCATCAGGGCCCTGACACATGATCTGGCTCTTTTGGGTAACTCTTGCTGGTTGTCTGATCACACATGGCTCTTCTAGGGACAACTACACAGAGGGAATCGCCAAAAGCAAATCTCTCAGATGCAAGTGAAACCATTGCCAAATGCCCAGGCCCCAGAAGAAATAAAAAATGGAAGAAATGCCAAAAGTCCTGGTTTACTTCAGCAGAGAGTATTTAACAAGTGAATGCTTCTGCTGCATGCCACACACAACCCGATGCAAGTAATTGTGCTTTTCCCGAAGTGACTGCAAAACTAACAATAGAACCTCTGTAAGTTGACCACCCAAGGGACTGTAACAACCTGCAGAGGTGGTCAACATAAGGAACTAGGCCTGCTGTACCTGATATGTACAAGTAGTACAGGTCTGTGAAAATTAGGTCAACTCAAGGAGGTGGTCAGGGTAGGGAGGTGGTCAGCTAGGGAGGTTTATTTTCAAATACTCAGGGGTAGGATTCATCCATCCACCGACAGGTATTAGCTGGACTCCTCTTGTATGTCAGGCAATATTTTTAAGGCACTTTGGTCTGAGTGGTGATCAAGACAGAAACATGTAAGCAAATAAACAAACAAGAAAATTTCAGGCTTGGTGCCTGTAGCTGAAGCAAAGGCGCCAGCCACATACACCTGAGCTAGCAGGTTCGAATCCAGCCCGGGCCTTCCAAACAACAAAAACAACTACAACCAAAAAATAGCCAGGCACTGTGGCAGGCACCTGTTGTCCCAGCTACTTGGAAGGCTGAGGCAAGAGAATCTCTTAAGCCCAGGAGTTGGAGGTTGCTGTGAGCTGTGATGCCATGGCACTCTAATCAGGGTGACAGCTTGAGGCTCTGTCTCAAAAAAAAGAAAAGAAAAGAAAAAAATTCAGATATCGATAAATTTGAGGCCAAAATAACCAAAATAAATAGGATGATGAGGTTAAGAAACCCAAGAGTGCTACTTAAACCAGGGAAACCAAAGAGGACTGCCTGGAAGACATGATGTTTGAACTGAGAGGGTCAAAAGTTGAGATGGAGCCAATCATCTGGATATCTGGGGGAACAGCATTTAAAACAGAGGGAACAGAATGCACAAAGGCCCTGGGGCAAGTTGCACCTTGCATGTGGGAGGCACAGCAGAGGGCTGTATGAGTAAGGCAGAGTGAGGAGGGGGCGACAGCGAGTAAGAGAGGGCAGGGATGGGATGGGCAGGTCCTGGAGGGCCCTGTGAGAGATCTTAGGCTTTAGCCCTAAGTGAGTTGGGAGCCATGGAATGTTGTGGGTAGAGGACAGACAGGACCTGACTCAGGTGTTAACATGAAGAGTTCCTGTCAGAGCCACTTATATATGCTACCCACTACCCCATGGCTGTCTCCACTATCTCCCACCTGCCAGGGAACTGGGGCCCTGCTTGGACTGAGTCTCTTGGGTAGAGTGCCAAGGCATCATAGCTCACTGCAATCTCAAATTCTCATAAGCTTGAGCAATCCTCCTGCCAGGACTGGGGTGGGGGCTCTGGGAGAGAAGCCATACTCCCTCAGTTCTCCCATCTGAGTCATGACCTCATCAGTCCTTGAAAGGGACAATGGTACAAGGAGAACTGTGGTGACCATCATCATTTCTGAAATTTAACCATTAGGGCTCCAGCTCCGTGGGCCTAGTAGAAATCCCTGGAAATTCCCTTATTCATTCAACAACAATGAATCACTGCCCACTTCAAGATTCATCTCAACCGTGTGGAGTTCTGACCCTGGACTAAGCTGATCTTGACCATGAACTGAACCCTGACCCTGGGCTGGGGCCAGCTTGGACTGAGTCTCTGTCCTTGGGTTGAGCCTCCAGCCCCAAAAGAGCCCCAACCCCAGGCTGAGCCCTAAACCTGGACTAAACTGGTGACCTTGATATGAGCTCCAGTTCCAACAGATCCCCCAGCCCTAGGCTGAGCCTTGACTCTTGGCTGTGACTCTACGACCCTACCACACTCTCAGTCTCAGATTCTACCCCTCTGGGCCCCTCTCCCAGTTCTGCTACCTCTAAATCCCACCCAAATGCCCTGCTACAGGGCCACAGTAGCTTGGCTAGATCGAAAAAGGGAGGGGATCTTGCCCCACCTTCTCTCCTGAGAGCCCCCAGGACTGCGGGTGTCCTACCCGGTGGCCCAGGGCAGAGTGAGAGTGAGTGGGTTAAAGACAGGGCTGGGGGGAGGAGGGGGGCCTCAAAAGCTCTAGCCTTTGAGACCCTGCCGGGAGCTCCATCTCCTGCCCAGCAGGGGCCGCATTAGCCGCTCAAAACCCATTCGGGGGAAATTAGAGCAGAGGCCTCTGCGACAATCACGGGTCATTCTGTCTCCTGTTCCCAGCCTCTCCCGCAGCGATGACAGCCCAGGTCTTGGGGGGTTGGGGGAGACTTCAGGGGTACTGGGGGGGTACTGGGGGGTTCCAGCCGGCCGGCAGCTCAAGCCGAGGCCTTTTCCAAGTCAGCCAGGGAAAGTGGAGTGCAATCATTTAAAGGAGTCACTTCTGTGTTCCAGCACCTTCCATAGCTCCCAGCTAACAAAGGTGTCCAAATGGTTCAACTGATAGACAATAGCAAGTTACGGCAACACCAGCAGAGAAGCTCATTCCACCAACTTGACACGTGTCCTCCAGCCTCAGTGGTTTATAAGACAAAGTAAGGTCAGGTTTGAATTTTTTTTTTTTTTTTTTGAGACAGAGTCTCACTTTTTTGCCCTGGTTACAGTACCATGGTGTCACAACAACCTCAGTCTCTTGGGCTCAAGTGATCCTCTTGCCTCAGCCTCCCAAGTAGCTGGGGCTACAAGTGCCCACCAAGATGCCCAGCTAGTTTTTCTAGTTTTTCTATTTTTTAGTAGAGACATGGTTTCACTCTTTCTTCCTCAAGCTGGTCTCAAACTGAACTCCAGCAATCCACCCAGCTTGGCCTTCCAGATTGGTAGGATTACAGGCTGAGTCACCGCACCCAGCCCAGGTTTACATTTAATTCAGATATAGTGTAGACTTTGGGAATGGTTTGATCCAGCATTTTTAAGTGGTCATCTCATCTGAGATCTAGTCACAGCCTCCTTCTCCCAAATTCTGCAAGTTTTTCTGCCACCAGGTTCTCACATAGGAATCTCCACATGGCTGGCTGTCTCATGCCTCCAAACAACCCCTCCCCCAATTTCTCAGCACATATGTCATGCCTGCAGCATAGCGGTGGGGTCCCTGGAAAGAGGAGTCAAGAAATTTGCTGCTACCCAAGCCAAGCTGCTACATCTCTGCCCTTCTCTGGGCTTTAGTTTCTCCACCTGGAAAAAGAGATTTGAATCCAGGATACTTAGAATCTCAGCTCTAAGGCTCAGTGGTCTGTGGCCCCCACAGGGGTGCTGTTTGAGGTTAGTCCTCTCACTGACTAGCTAACAGCAGATATTAGTCTGCATTTGCTATGGACTGTGCTGGGTGTTCGGGGCTGTGATAATCTCCAACCTTCACCTCCATGTGAAGATTGGAGATTTCTTTTCGTTTTATAGAAAAGAAAATCAAGGACCAGAGAGATCTAGCTTCTTGCCGAAGGTCACACAGGGGGTTGGTGTTAGGGTCAGGACATCGCCCTAATACTACATCTCTAGGCTGCCTGGCCAGGATTTCTGAGTCTAAATCTTCAATTATGACAACCAGGAGGGAAGTGGGAAGGAGAACTTTTCTCCCATGCACATACCTCCAGGTTTGGAATGGAGTCAGTGGACTCAGTTTATCTCCTGGGAACCCCCCCCCACTTCCCCTGCAGTCTCCTGCATTGCTGACAAATGCACCCCCTTCTTTTACAGATGTGGAAACTCAGGATTAGATGAAGTGGATCTCCTAAGGTCTCACAGCCAAGCAGTGGTATCAGTCTGGATGGGCTGGTTTTGCTATAACAAACAAATCCATGGAGCTAGTGTCCAAGAGAACCCCAGTAAGCCTTACCTCCTGGTATCATGATCTTTTGGAATCTCCTCCAGCACTTAATCAGGGCTGACCCATGAGGCATATAAAATTTAGTAGAACTGACAGGAACTCCTAAGGTCAACCTTTCCCCTCCCTGGTGGAAGCCAGCTACCATGTTGGAAGAATACTCAAGCAGCACTATGGAAAAGTCTGCATTGTAAGTACTGAGGCCTCCTGCCCACAGCCATGTGAATGAGCTTGGAAGTAGTTCCTTTATCCCCACTCCAGCCTTCAGGTGATACAGCCCCATCTGGTATCTTAACTGCAATCTTGTGAGAGATTCTAGGCCAGAATTACGTAGCTAAGGCACTCCCAAATACCTGACCCATAAAACCATGAGAGGTAATAAATTATTATTTTAAGCCACTAAGTTTTCAGATAATTTATAAAATCATAGCAACTGAAATAAATCCTAAAATCTTAGTGGTTTTAGGACGACTATAGTTTTGGCTGGGTAAGGTGGCTCATGCCTATAATCCTGACACTCTGGGAAGCTGAGGCAGGAGTATGGTTTGAGGTCAGGAGTTTGAGACCAGCCTGAGAAAAAGCAAGACCTTGTCTCTACTAAAAATAGAAAAAAAAATATCTGGGCATTGGTGGCACACATCTGTAATCTCAGCTACTTGGAAGGCTGAGACAGGAGGATTACCTGAGTCCAGGAGTTTGAGGCTACAGTGAGCTATGATCACATCACTATAGTCTAGACGGAGGACATAGCAAGCCTCTGTCTCAAAACAACAGCAACGCAGGTTGGCAGGGGCCTCTGTGTCTACCTCACTCAGGCATTGAGGCAGATGGATAGACATCAATGGTCTCTGAGGAAGAGGCAAAAAATATGGAGAACTGCACATTAGCTCTTGAAGACCTCCATCTGGAGGTGACGCATATCACGTGTGCTCACGTTTTATTGGCCAAAGCACGTTATGAAACCACACCTCCTTTAAAAGGCAGGTACATTAGTTTTCTAGGATTGTTATAATGAAGAATCACCAATTGAGTGGCTCAAACAATAGGAATTTATTGTCTCACAATTTTGGAGGCCAGACGTCCAAGATGTAGGTATAAGCATGCCCACACTTGCTCTGAAGACTCTCGGGAAGGATCTATTCCAGGTCTTTCTCCTATTATACCTTCTGGTAGGTCCCTGATTTATGGCGGCATAATTCCAATCTTCATATGGCATCCTTCCTGTGAATCCTAGCATTCATGCTTTCAATCATTCTTTCCTCCTGCCGATTACATAGAATTCCCCCCAGCTAGTCAGGTGGGGTATGAGTCACTACTCATACCCACAACCTAACACTCTGAGAGGCTGAGGTGGGTGGATTGCCTGAGCTCAGGAGTTCAAGACCAGCCTGAGCAAGACCAAGACCTCATCTCTACTAAAAAAAAAAAAAAATGGAAAAACTATCTGGCTATGGAGGCAGGTGCCTGTAGTCTCAGCTCCTTGGGAGTCTGAGGCAAGAGGATCCCTTGAACCCAAGAGTTTGAGCTATGACGCCATGGCATTCTACCTAGGGTGACAGAGTGAGACTCTGACTCAAAAAAAAAATCCCCCCCAGCTCCATCCCTCCTTATATCCCCCCAAAGCCCAGAAAATCCGAATATTTCTTATCTAAGGAACCTCTAGATTTCTCCTCTCTTCCCTTGCTTTTGTTATTTACCATGTCTAATAGAACAAAGTTGCAGTGTCATCTTTCACCAGTAGAGGCCACTCACATGCATCTTGTGTCATCCAACTATACATGCATCCCTGCGTTGGTCTGTAGTAGAGTGAGGTTGAAACTGTATGTGATCATTAAAGAATCAGAGACTCTTTAGCATAGAGACTCATATGGGTCACAGGCTTAATGGGGCTGGGCCCATAACAGTTGTTGGTTATCATATTCAGATGAGTCTCTCTCTCTCTCTTTGATTGCAGGTGATATTTGCTTCATCTTACAAATGGGAAGACCAAGAGGTCCAGAGGCACAAAACCACACGGCTTCAGCCTCCATATGAGGCCCTGCCTATGTTCTTATCCATCTTTTTTCACCTGCCTGATATCTAATCCCACAGTACATCTTGTCCTGTCCACTTTCAAAACCTATGTGGAATCTGGCCACTCCTTTCTCCTTCTTTGCTTTCCTAGCCTGAAATCCCACTATTGCTTGCCTGGACCCTGGTCCCTGGCTCCTGCCCTCCCTCCACCCAGTGGTCTGTCCAGGAGGGTGCCTGTGCCTGTGTCCCTTCCTCCTCTGCTCATAGCCCTCCCGAGAAGCTTCCCAGAGAAGGGAATATAGAAGTTCAGAGTTGAATACCACCAGGTCAGCTGGACAAGTATGCTGCATGCCCCTATCTTACAGGACTTATTTAACTCCTCATCTCCTGCAGGTTGAAATGCTGAGCTCCTTTCTGAGAAAGAAAAAAAGGTCCCAGAATCTCAGTTTTCCCATCTGACAAATGTGAATTAAAGAGATGGTATCTTGGTATCTCAGGTCTTGTTCAGAGAATATTCTCAGTGTAAGTTATTATTAACCATCATTATTATTTATGACCAGAAGCTCCACAGTGACATGTGCCTGGACTCTTATAACGCAACAGTCTCTGCTCCACTGTTACCTCCTCAGAGAAAACTCCTTGATATGGGATGAATGTTTGCATCCTACACCCCCAAAATTGGTATGTTGGAGCCCTAACTTCCAGTTCGGTGGTAATCAGAGGTAGGGCCTTTGAGGGATAGTTCAGATTATATATGGTCATGAGGGTGGTGCTCTCATGATAGGATCAGTGTGGCCTTATATGTTTATTTGTTTATCAGTGACCTTCTAAGAAGAGACACCAGAGTCTTCCTTCTTTCTCTGATACTCTCTCTCCCCTCTATGTGAGGACACAGCACAGCAAGAAGGTGGCAGTCTGCAAGCCAGGAAGAGAGCCCTCACCAGAAACAAAATCAGCCAGCACCTTGATCTGGGACTTCCCAGCCTCCAGAACCATAAGAAAACAAATCTTTGTTGTGTGAGCCATGAAGTCTGTGGTAAAGATAGTCCTTGACTTACAGTGGGTTCCACTTAAGATTTTTGGACTTTTTGGTGCTGTAAAAAAATATATACATTCAGTATACAGCTCAACTTACAATGAGATCACATCCCAGTAAACCCACTATAAGACTGAAGTATCATGAGTTGGAAGTGTTTTCATGCTTAAGGTATTTTCAGCTTCTGGGTTTATCGGAAGGTAGCCTCATTGTCATTGTTTTGTTATAACAGCCTAAGTAGACTTCCCCCCACTCCCCATTTTATTCCCTTCACCAACCTCTGAAGCTACCTTCTTGGTTTACATATTTGCTCTACTCTCTCTCTCTCCATCGAGAAGTTGAACCACACGAGGGCAGGCATTTTGTTTGCCTTGTTGGTAGCAGAATCCTCAATACTTAGAATGGTACTTGGCCTACAGTAAGTGCTCAGTATTTGCTGGCTGAATTGGCCCCCAAATCTGAGTCGTTCTGTGACCACAGCAGGCCTTGTCCCCCTAAAGTTTGGAATAACCAGGGAGCAGGGTTCAGAAACAAAGATAGGGAAGAGAAGGGAGCAGAAGAGATGCGTCCAGTGAATTGTTGTGAAGCAGAGTTTATTCTCCTCCAGACAATGGACACTAGGGCTGGGTCACTCTCTGTGAAGGGCTGTCCTGGGCACAGCAAGCTGCTAAGCAGCATCCCTAGCCTTCATCTACTCCACTCCAGAAGCTCACCTCAAATCATGACAACCACAATTGTCCCCAGATGTACTTGGGGGATGCAAAATTATCCCTGGCTGAGGCCACTGCCCTGATAAAACAGCTTCTTGCCCACCTCCCTGTCTCCCCCACTGCCAGTCCTCACCCAGCCTGGCTGGTCCCAGCCAGACCTGGGAAAATTAGATTAACTTGGAGACGCTCGCCAAGACGATCTGTCAGGCCGCCTGAAGGACAGCGTATTGATTTCCACATTGCAAAAAAATTAAATGATATCCCTTTTTGTTATTTAAAATGCTGCTTAAGCAATTCCATAATGGAACGTCCCGGCCCAGGTCCAGGAACTCCCTAGCTGGCAGGCAGCATCTCTGTCTCCCGATTGGGTGGAGGAGAGGACAAGGGAATGCGGACTCGGCCCTGTCTTCGGTCCTGGATAACTGACGACCTCGAGAGAACAGCTCCATTTTGCCTGCATGGGACATGTGCAGCTTTGATTTACTAAAGACATAACAATTATGAAAATAGCTGATTTATAATCAACTTGCCCACGCCCTAATTGATTTCTGGGGTAAAATTGAGATGGAGAGATATTGACACCTGGAGGGCAGGGCCCCTCTGGGCCTTGGGGACAGGCTGTGATGGGTGGCTGGTGGAGGACAGAATTGAGGATGGGACAGGGAGACCGAAACCTGACTTTGGCCATATTCTTTGTTACTCCATGACACGTTGCCAGATTGAGGCAAACCATGATACTTGCTGCCATGTCCCAGTGACTGAGGCAGGCCCTGGTTCCAGCAGAGGCACATGTACCATATTGCTGACAAATCTCCCAGCACACCCTGTTTGGAGACCTCAGCATTATACCCACAGCATCTAGGACAGCTCAGTACTGTTCATCCACAACATCTGGAATACTCTACCCCTCCAGAGCCCTGTGTTAGGGTTGCCAGATGTGACAAAAAACACATACAAGATGCCCAGTTAAATTTGAGTTTAGGACAAACAACAAATGAATTTTTAACATTAGTATATCCTGTGAAATATTTAGGATATACTTATTCTTAAAAAAACTATTTGTTGTTTATCTGAAATTGAAATGGAACTGTATTTTATCTGACATTCTCACTGTGACATTCAAGACCCCAGCTCCCACCTCGCCATGAGGGACAAGAAACTCATTCACCTGATGAGGAGATTGAGGCAAGAGGATATTCAATGCCAGCCCAAGGTCACATAGTAGCAGACTTAAGAATCAAAGTCAACCCTGAGGTCTGGGTCTTCCAAAGTCTTAAAAATACTTCCAGAGGAAAAGGGCAACAGTTTTTCTTGCTATGCAGGGACAGATAAGAGTGGCTAAAGGATTTCTCATGACCAGTGACAGATAAACACAGGTTCAAATTTCCTCTTAATTGCTGTGTGATCTTAAAAAAAGAGCTTTGCATCTCTGGGCCTGAGTCTCAGCACTGTAATGAGTGTGATCATGGCTTTTCCATCAAAGGATGTTCATGAGAGGGTCAGAGACAGAGACACAAAGACAGAGACAGTGACAGAAAGAGATCTGGACTGGCACCTGAGGGCTGGGCCCTATTTGGGGACGGAAGGCCTGGGAGAGTGGAGATTCAGTTTGCAAATCAGAGGTTCAGCATTTTTATAAGGCAGAAAGAGAGCAAAAAAGAAACCTGTGGGGTGGCAGAGGCCCGGCAGCGGCTGCCGCCCAGTCCCTGTGACGGCCCTGCTGAGCAATTTTAAATATCGTTCAAGATAAAATAATTTTTCTCCCCTCTGAGCTTCATGATTGACACAGTAATGGGCCCCACCAACAGGGAGAATGTCAGGCTGGAATGTAGTCAGTTTTTCTAGAGAGATGCGTAAACATGATGATGCTATGCCTAGAAGTGAGGAGAGACCTGCACCCATCTCCAGACCTATTGACCCTTCAGCTGTGGGGCATGATGAGACCATGGGGAGGGGAGAGGCTGGGAAGGCTTCCTGGAGGAGGCATAGCTCACAAGCAAGGGAGACTGCAGAAGCAAAGGTGTGCAGGCTAAAACTATCTCTTCATGCATCCTAATATCCTACTCAAGGACACGTTTTGCTGTGTTATTGCCAGCATCAAACTTTCCGTGGTTCCCAGATACTTGTCCCACCTAAGGGATTCAAATCCTGGCTCTCTATCCTATCAGCTGTGTGGTCATGGGTGCACCTCCCCACCCCCCTGAGCCTTGGATAATAATAGAACTTCCCCACTCCATGGAAAGGTGTGAGAACTCAAAGATAAGAGTACCAGTATCAAAGTTTTTGGTTGCAAGGAACAGAAAAAGCCAAGTTACCTTGTGGCAACATTATGAAACTTTTTTTTTCATCTTAATGCAATAAGTTATTAAGGTGGCTTTTTGGGGTGGTTTTTTTTTGCAGTTTTTGGCCAGGGCTGGGTTTGAACCCGCCACCTCCAGCATATGGGACCAGTGCTCTACTTCTTTGAGCCACGGGTGCCACCCAGTCATTAAGGTCTTTAATCAAAAGTCACCTCTTGGCTGGGTGTGGTGACTCACATCTACAATCCCAGTGCTTTGGGAGGCTGGGGCAAGATGATCACTTGAGGCCAGCCTAAGCAACATAGTAAAACCCTGTCTCTACAAAAAGATAGAAAAATTAGCCAGGCATGGTGATGCATATCTGTAGTGCCAGCTACTCAGAAGACTGAGGCAGGAGGATCGCTTGAGCCCAGGAGTTTGAGGCTGCAGTGAATTGTAATGACACCATCAGCCTGGGTGACAGAGCAAGACCTTGTCTCTTCCATCTCTTCCAAAAAAAAAAAAAAAAAAAGCCACCCCTTCCAACCCAAGAAGAGCCTTTACCAATCAACCCCTACACTTTCTGTAAGCCCCCTTCATTTTTCTCCCTGAAATTTATCAATTCCTGACACTGTTTTTCCATTGTCTCCACCTTCCCCAGACGTCAGCTCCACAAGGGCAGGAATTTTTGTCTGTTTTGTTCATGTGTTCCTAGCACCTGGTATAGGGCCTGACACACAGAAGGTTCTTTATAAATGCTTGTTAAATAAATGGATTATGGACTCACCCAGGATCAATTGATTCAACAACTTCAGAACATAGTCCTCTGTCTTCCTCAGTTTGTCTACCCGACCACATTGCTCTTTGTGGTCCAAAGTAGTTGCCAAGGCTCCAGCCATCACATCTTTGTTCCTTTTTTTAAGATCACACAGCAATTAAGAGGAAATTTGAACCTGTGTTTATCTGTCACTGGTCATGAGAAATCCTTTAGCCACTCTTATCTGTCCCTGCATAGCAAGAAAAACTGTTGCCCTTTTCCTCTGTAAGTATTTTTAAGATATTAGGCAGGCAGGAAGAAGGGTAGAAGGACAAAAGAGGCTTTCTCCAGTGGACTATCCATTTTATAGAGCCTTTTCAGAAGCCTCTCTCAAAATCTCATTGGCCAGAAAATGCAGTCATATAGTGACACCTAGCTAGCTAGCTACAGGGGAGTCTGGGAAGTACAGTCTTTTTTTTTTTTTTTTTTTTTTTTTTGAGACAGAGCCTCAAGCTGTCCCCCTGGGTAGAGTGCCGTGGCATTACAGCTCACAGCAACCTCCAACTCCTGGGCTCAAGCGAGTCTCCTGCCTCAGCCTCCCAAGTAGCTGGGACTACAGGCGCCCGCCACAACGCCTGGCCATTTTTTGGTTGCAGCTGTCATTATTGTTGTTTGGCGGGTCCGGGCTGGGGATTCGAACCTGTCACCTTAGGTGTACGTGGCTGGCGCCTTAACCGGTTGAGCTATAGGCGCCGAGCCGGAAGTACAGTCTTAACAGAGCATCATCTCTTTCCCCTCAGTCCAGCAAGTAAGGAAGAATGGGAGGATGGATGCTAGGAGGCACAAACTATGGACATACTTTTAACCCCTCACATCTGCCAATGTGAGTAATACAGTTATTGTATATATTAGTTTTCTACGGCTGCCATAACATAATCACTATAGTGCAGTGATTAAAGCATACAAATTTATCATCTTATAGTTTTGGAGGTCAGAAGTTCAACATGGGTCTCACCAACCTAGAATCAAGGTGTGGCAGGACTGGTCCCTCCTGGAAGCTCCAGAGGAGAACCTGTTTCCTGCATTTTCCAGTGTCTAGAGGCTGCCCACATACCTCAGCTTGGGGCCCCTTCCTCTCCCTTCAAAGCTAGCAGAGCATCTCCCAGTCTCTCTCCGCCTCTGACCCTCCTGCCTCCTCCTGTGAGGACCCTGTGATGATGCTGGGCTACCTAGATAATCTAGGACAGCCTCCATTGTATCCATTGCACTGATCAAAACACTGAGGCGCCCAGAGAGTGAACAACTAACTCATCCATGGTTCCCCATGTCCTATAAATTCCATAATCGGGATTCAAACCCATGCATGTGTGATTGCAAAGCCTGTGCTTCCTTTAATGACGATGGTCATTTATTTATATCATCTCTATTACGGCTATTATCATTTATTGAGCACTTGCTATCTGTTGGTCAGTTCCCAGACTTCATGACCAAGCTGACCCCTCTGGAGAAGCATTTCACAGAGGAGAGCACTGAGGCTCAGAGGCATTGAAGGACATGCCCAATGTCACTTAGTGGGGTGACAGAGCCAGAACACGAACCCAAGTTCACCTGGCTACATTCCACTGCCCTTCGCACCTCTGGGGAGAAAGCTGGGGCTTTGTTCAGTAATGGCAGCCACTCGTTTAGACCTTGCTTGAGTTATCTGGCAGCATCAGGGGTTCTCAGGCTCTTTCTCTTTCCAGCAGAAGGTGGGGTGGTAACGGTCAGGGAAGCAGAGCCAAGTGCTGAGTCTGCAATGCGACACATCTCTGCAAAGGCCACCAGCCACGTGGCCATGGAGGCCCAGAGCTCTGCAGATTATCAATCTCACTCTGTGCCTTGCTTTGCTATCCACTCCCCTCAACCTTGGTGCCCTCCATCCCTCCCACTCTGGTCTCTGTCCAGCTTCCCAATGAAAAGCAGAGTCTGAGTGACACAACAGAGCATCCTGAAAATTGTGGCAGAGACATCATGTGAGGACTGCCCAGGTGAGGAAGGCAGCCCCTTCCATCATGGAAACGCTCAGAGGCAGAGTAAACCGGCTAGAGAGAGCAAAAAATAGCAGCACAAATCTTGGGGTCCAAGGGCTGGGCACCCATGTCAGCTCCTCCTCTAATTCCGGGGCAACAAATTAATCTTGCTGTGCTCCAGTTTCTTCATCTGCAAAATGGGTTTGAGAAGTAGAATTTACATCATAGGACTGATGTGAGAATTGTGTGAGCTGTGACAATTACTTCCAACTTGCAGCCTAGACTGTTGGTACAGAGACATCTGGAAGTAGCTCAGGAAGGATTTCTGGAAGAGGCAACATTTGAGCTGGGCCAGCGGTAAAGAATGAAGAGAATTTAGAGCAGCAGTTCTCAACCTGTGGGTTGCAACCCCTTTGTAACAATGAAAATACATCGCAGCATTAGGAAGGTTGAGAACCACTGATTAAGAGAGACTGACAGAAGAGAATGGGAAGTCCTGGCAGGCAGGACCCTTCCCTTCCCTCCCCTTCACTTCCCCTCCCTTACCTTTCTTTTTTTTTTTTTTTTTTCACTCAGTCACCCAGGATGGAATGCAGTGGCATCATCATCATAGTTCGTAGCAGCCTAAAATTCCTGAGCTCAAGTGATCCTCTTGCCTCAACCTCCCAAGTACCTGGGACACCACCACACCCAGTTAATTTTTCTATTTTTAGTGGAGATGGGGGTCTCATTCTTGCTCAGACTGGTCTTGAACTCCTAAGCTCAAGTGATCCTCCCACCTCAGCCTCCCAGAGTACTAGGATTACAGCTGTGCCCAGCTGGGTGGGATGCTTTGGACAAGGGTGTGGAGGCTGGAAGTTACATGAGGGTGTTGGAATATTGAGAAGAGAGGTGGGGCTAAACCATGGAAAGGCCTCAAATACCAGACAAAAGACTTTGCTGCAGGTAATAAGGAGCCATGGAAAGTTCTTCAGCCAGAAGGTGAGAGCATTTGCACAGCTGTGATTTCAAGAAATGAAAATGAACTACCGGGTAGTCTAATCATCCAATCTCCAAGGTAGAGCCCATCAGGTATCTTAACTCCCACTTTATATGAGCAGAAAGTGAAGCACAGTTTTGTAACTTTCCCAGAACAACACAGCAAGTCTGGGGCTGGGATTTGAACTTAGGCAGTCCTGTACCAGGGCTCCATCTTTAACCATCTGGTGTGAGATCACTCTGCAAGAAAGACTCCCACCTGCTACACCAGGCTCCAGGTCTAGAGCTGCTTAGACCGCTGCTCTTGGTCCTGACACCCTCTCCCCTGCCTAAGGATTAAGGCCTGATTTCCTCCCCTATCACCCTCTATACTCCAGGACTCACCAAGACAGTTACGCATTAGAAGGGTCTGTTGATTCGACACAGAAATCATCCTCTTGGCGCCTGCTATGGGTGGAATCGAATCATGCCTCTCCTAAAGGCACATATTGAAGTCCCAACCCCCTGCTCCCGAATGTCACTGTATTTGGAGATGGGGTCTTTAAAGAGGAATGAAATTTAAATCAGGTCATTAGGATGAGCCTGAATCCAATCAGATGGAGTTTTAATAAGAAGAGGAGATTAGTACATACACACACTCAGAAGACAACATGAGGACACAATCCAAGGAGAAAACCTCAGAAGAAATCAATCCCAGCCAGGCTCCATGGCTCACAGATATAATCCCAGCACTCTGGGAGTCTGAAGCAGGAGGATCACTGGAGGCCAGAAGTTCAAGAACAGCCTGAGCAAGAGCAAGACCCCTATCCCTACAAAAAACCCAGAAAAATTAGCTGGGCATGGAGGGGACTTAAGGCCTCAGCTACTCTAGTTGGGGTGACAGAGCAAGACCCTGTTTCAGACAAAAAAAAAAAAGGAGAAGGAGATGGAAGAGGAGAAGGAAGGAAAGAGGAGGGAGGAGACAGAGGGGGAGGGGGTAAAAAAGGGAAGGAAAAGAAGAAGAAAATCAACCTTGCCAACATCTTATCTCAGACTTCTAGCCTCCAGATTTGTGAGACAATAAATTTCTGTTGTTTAAGCCCTAACAAACTCGTACAGTGCCCATGAAACCAGCTCTAACACCTTGGGTCTTCCATAGTCAGGACTCCAAAAGTCGCAAAAACAAACAAAAACATTTGATTCGGATTGGCTTAAGCAAGAAGGGAGCTATTGTAACAAATATATGGCTTCAGGCATGGTTCAATCCAGGTGCTCAAATCATGTCAAGACGATCCACTTTCCGCTTATTAATGCCATTCATAGGGAGACTTTTCCATGTTGTAATCAGATAGCTCCCAGGAGAAACAGGCTTCTATCAGCAACATCTAAAGGAAAGAGTATCTTCTTCCCCATGGTAGAAGTTCGCCTCCAAGTCCACCAAATATTCAGGAACTCTCTCTACTTGGGTGCATGGCTCTGAGCTAGTCACTGGGGCCAGAAGTGCAGCATCCTCTGACTGGCCAGTCTTGGGTGTTTTTAATGGGTCTTCCTTAGAAAGAGACCCCCAGGCAATGATTTTGTGGGGGAAGAGCAAGTAGTTTATCTAAAAGGAAGCATCTCAGGAAGCCACAGAAGGGAAGAAGAAAGTAAGACCAGGGAGTGAGACACCCTGCTGGGGCAGCAACTGTGTGCGCAATTTGGGCTCTTTCCCACTGGAAACTTCTGGGAGACTATATAGAACATGCCTTAGAGTTATCCCAACAGAGAGGCAAGGGAAGTATTTATCCACCAACTCCCAGATGTAAAGGTTTAGGGTTGTATTAATTCTTCTGCCCTCTAACCTGGCCTGCACAGGGCTCATTGGGCTCCAACAGCGAGGAAAACACCAGCGTTCATAGTAAGCAGCATTTGTATGCAAAAATGAGCTCAAGATGGGGCGGCACTAGGGAAGTTATTGCCCAGAAAATCCAAGGTGCTGTTCCTGGACAAGGAAGGATGGCAGGCAAGCAAAAGCAACAATTGTCTAAATCATCATTTCCCCTTGATTATTCCATGGATCTCACACATGCCCACTGGCTGCCTCTTGACATTGCTCTCAAGTTATCCAAGAAATCTCCAAGCAACCCCAAAGGGCTAGTCATGCTTTCAAACATTGAAACAATGGGTTGGTGGGATGGATAGAAAGAACCAAGGCCGCTGCTATTTCTGTGGCTGCCACAAGGTGTTGTTGGTGAACATTGGTCTTACACAGTCTGTGGCTTCCTTTTCCCCTTCCTGCCTTGCACTGGCCCCCAGTGGAATCCAACTTGGGTCCTCAAAGTTACAGTCATTTGATTCCAGCTCATGAATGACTTCAGGCCCTGATCACCAAACCAGTAACAGACAAAGTAAAGGAGGTAGAACTTTTCAGCTCCTACACCCATGCTATATTAAAACCAGCCTGCCCCCCACCCCTTATGACTAAGTACCCACTGAGACTCTACTAGATGTTCTTTCCTGCCTTCAGATGTCTTTCAGGGCCACCTCAGCCCATCAGAGAGGACCTCAGAAGTGAAGGAAATAAAATCTCAATTCCTTTGCTCTGGTGAGTCCCATCGCAACACTAGTGACCAGCTTTGCACATCAAGGATTTTGGGGAAAGGTGGCCTTTGTCTAAGCATCAGAATCAGTTTACCAATCAGCTGGATGTGGTAGTACACATCTATAAACCCAGATACTTGGAAAGCTGAAGTAAGAGAATTGCTTGAGCCTGGGAGTTCAAGATCAGCCTGGGCAATATAGTGAGACTCTGTCTCAGAGGAGAGGAGAGGAGAGAAGAGGAGGGGACGGAAGGGAATGGGAGGAGAGGAGAGGGGGAAAAGGGAAAAGAATTAGTTACCTACTGCTGTGTAATAGATAACAAACTTAGCCCCTTGAAATAACACATTTATGTATATTATCTCACAGTTTCTGTAAGTCAAAAGTCCAGATATAGCTTAGCTGTTCCTCTGTCCCTGGTTTCTCAAAAGGCTGTCACCAAAATGTCAGTTGTCATCTCAAGATCAACTGGAGTGAGATCTGCTTCCAAGTTCAGGTGGCCTTGCTTGTTTCTTTACACTCTCCCAGGACCCAGCTTCCATGAAAAAACTCTAGGCTAGTCTGCCAGAAGATGAGAAGTCACATAGAAGAGAGCCCAGCTACCCCAGCCAATAGCCAGTTGACCCCAAAAGAAAGAGAGCCCAGCCAAATCAAGAGAGCTGCTGTCTACCCAACTCTAAGTTCACTGCAGAGGCAAAAGTGAGCCCCGGTGAGAGTCGAAGAATCAGCCAGTTGATCTATAGACTTGTGAACAGAAATAAATGCTTAGTGCTCAAAGTCACAGGATGAGGGGCTGGTTTGTTATGTACACAGCTGACCGATGCAATCGGCAACAGATTCATCATCACCATTTTCCCGCCCCCAGAAGAATGGATACTCACTTACCTTCAATTTGAATAAAACTAAGAGGAATCCTTCAACTAACTCTCCCTAAATAACAAGGAGCTTAGCTGTCTCCACTCTATAAAAGAAAGGTGGCTGGCAGTGCCTTCTGATTAAAAAATGTTAAGTTCCGCTTCACCAAATATCCCACATATCCCAATCCCCTCTTTTTTCCATCTGCTCTCTCAGGGGGACCAGAAACAAAGGGGCACTCTTCCAAGCTTACAGGTTGGGTATGAAATGGGCCAATGGCTCTTAGGACCTTTTGGTTGTCACAAATAGGACCCCGTCCCTGCCATCCAAGTCCTGGCTGCATGTGCAGCAGCTGTGGAGGTTCCCTAAAGGACCTGATGGCCTTTTCTTTTCAACACTCAAGACTTTCTCAAGAAGAAAGGGTAATAAATGTTCATGGAAAATGGTAGTGCTGGTTTCAGGAAGGCTTGGCCCCTCAATGCTAGCAGATAAAGGGCAAGATGACTGTTCTGAACTTAATAATGACCTTGGGCTGGGTTATGGTCTCTTGCTTCTAGTGCCTTCAATCCCCACTTGCCTGTCTCTTCCCTGCAATGCCTGGACTTCCCCAAGCAAGTTCCAGCCACCATAGAGTGCTGGGACCTGCCCCAGAGCATCCTTTCTTATTAGTCAGTGCCACAGCTATACATGCAGCTATTTTTTTTTTTTAATAATAGAGATAAGGGTCTTGCTCTGTCACCCAGGCTAGAGAGGCAGGATCACAGCTCACTGCAGCCTCCAACTCCTGGGCTCAAGTGATCCTCCTGCCTCAGCTTCCTGAGTTAGCTGGAACTACAGCCATGCATCATGGCATCCAGCTCCAAACTTTTTTAACATCACCATGGAGAACAAGTCTCCTTGTACAAAAAGCATAGTGGTTAGGATCTTAAGCTCTAGCGTTAGACCTGGGTAGTAAGCTTAGAAAATTAGAAAGGTGAATAAATGATAGAATGGTTGTCTATCCACACTGTATGATGCAGTTGTGTAAAATAAAATTTTAGCAAAATGAGGAATCTTACAGAAAGAATCTCCAAGACATATTGTTAAGGTGAAAAAGCAAGGTGCAGAACAGTGTTTAATAGGCTAACTTTGACATTAAAGAAGAAGAGGACTGGGCATGGTGGCTCACACCTGTTATCTCAGTAGTTTGGGAGGCTGAGGCAGGAGGATTACTTGAGGCCAGGATTTTGAGACCAGCCTGAGCAACAGAGCAAGACCCAAAAAAATTTAAAAAATTAGCCAGGCATGGTAGTGTGCACCTATAGTCCCAGCTACTCAGGAGGCTGAGGCAGGAGAATTTCCCAAGCTCAGGAGTTTGAGGCTACAGTGAGCTATGAATGGGCCACTGCACTCCAGCCTGAGTGACGGAGCAAGATCCTGACTCTAAAACTAGATAGATAGATGATAGAGGGATAAATAGATAGATAAGAAGAGTAAATAAAACTTGTTTTCATGTTTCATTGTGTTTGTAGAATTTATAGAAGGATTCATAAGAAATTAATAGAATTCCCTCCTGAGATAGGAAGGTAGGAACTGAGTGAATAAAAAACAGGGAAATAGACTTCTTATGTATTATATATCTTATCATTTTTAAAGCTTGTCTGATTATATTGCCTCCTCAAAATATTAAATATAAAAATAGAAAACAAAGAAACAAAACCATAAAAGACAAACTGAATACATTTAACCAGAGGACAAAAATCCTTGCTTGGTTTCTCATTAGTTGCGTGAGTATAGGAAGCCAGATTTGTCTTTCTGAGCCTCATTTTTCTCATCTATAAAATGGGGGTAATGAAGCACCAAGCAGGTATAACAAATAAGTGAAAGGCTCAGAAAATGTGGAGAGAGATACATTTTAAAAAGATAAAATTAAAAAAAAAACACAAGTGAAGGCTTATGTAGAGAGTTCTCAGTGCAGAACTTCAGCAAGAATAAGTGCTTCATGAAAAGAAGTTTTGTGGGCTTGGCGCTTATAGCACAGCGGCCAGGGTGCCGGCCACAAACACCAGGGCTGGTGGGTTTGAACCTGGCCTGGTGCCTGCCAAACAACAATGACAACTACAACAACAACAACAAAAATAGCCAGGTGTTGTGGCAGGTGCCTGTTGTCCCAGCTACTTGGGAAGCTGAGGCAAGAGAATCATTTAAGCCCAATAGTTTGAGGTTGCTGTGAGCTGAGATGCTACGGCGCTCTACAAAGGGAGACATAGTGAGACTCTGTCTCAAAAAAAAAAAAAAAAGAAAGAAAAGAAAAGAAAGGAGGTTTTGTGACTTCCTAAAAACCCATATCCCAAGTTTGATAATGAGAAAAACATTAGCCAACTATCAATTGAGAGACATTATATCTGACCAGTCCTCCTTAAAATTGTCAAAGTCACCAAAAACAAGAAAAGTCTGAGAAATTGCCACAGCCAAGGGGAGCCTAAGCAGATGGAGTGACTAAATGTCATGCGAGATCACAGAAGGGGGTCCTGAAACAGGACATTAAGGATGGCTCATACATCTGTAGTCCCAGCTACTTGGGAGGCTGAGGCAGGAGGATCACTTGAGCCCAGGAGTTGGAGGCTGCAATGAGCTATGATCTCACTACTGCCCTCCAGCCTGGTGCACAGATCAAGACCCTGCCTCTAAAAAATATATATCTGAATAAACTATAGACTTTAATGATAATGTAATAAATAATAACATATCACTAATTATAACAAATGTACCCGACTGGTTTAAGATGTTAGTAGTATATCCTATATAGAGGGAACTCTCTATGCAACCATTACATGATTTTTTTTTAGAAACCTAGAAATCTAAAACATAAAGTTCATTTAAAAAATAAAAGAAGGAAAAAAATGGGTGGTGCTGACCCAGGAGCAGTCTCTTTGGACACAAAAACCACGGACCCTTCCTGGCCTGCAAGCTCATTAACTGTGCCTTGGTAACCCAACCATGGCTCTGTGAGGGGAGACAGATCCAGCTCATTGGTCACCCTCTGGCCTTGTTGCTTTTCCTGTCTTTTTGGGTTGGGGGGCGGGGTCCCACTTCCTCCAACAGACCATGGACTTTCAGGCCAAGCTGACTCCAGGCCCTGCTCTTGGCACAAATCAGGAGTGATTCAAACCCTTTGCCAGCAATTGGTGTGGAAGTGGGCATGTAGCCCCATGAGATGTGAAAGGCAGTCTGCTGGGGGAATCCTGGATAAGGTCTCTTTGATCTTACAAAGACACATAAAAGACAAGACAGTCCCATTCTTCTCTTGCAGGGTATTTGTGTTTGTACGTAATGGCTAGAGCTTTGGCAGCCATTTTTGTGACCATAAAAGAATAGGCTGAGGATGGTGGAGGGTATAAAAAGTAACAACCAAAGACTTTGATGTTTTGGAGAACTGAATTAATACCCTGGGACCACCATGAGCCAGATGCTTCATTCTGTGTGATAATCACTTTTTTATTGTTCAATCAATCGAGTTGGTAGTTTTATTGCAGGCCAAAACAGCCTCACTAATTGTGTTAAACTGAATTGCATCGGTTCTTTAGCACTCCCTGCATCCTTATCCTTGCTGTGGCTTCATCATAGGCAGAGTGAACTTCCCCTCCTTTGCCTCTGGGTTTGGCCACACAATCTACTTTTGTCAGTGGCAAATGGATAGAAATGATTGTGTTGATTCCAAGGCTGGTCCTGGAGAATTCCTTGTCTCTTCTCACTCTTTTGTGCTCTCTGCTATTACCAGGGGAAGAGATTCCCGTATATAGCTGCTGTCCCTTCAGCCTGAGCCACACAAGGAAGATGTTTTATTTATTTATTTATTTAGAGACAGAGTTTCACTTTGTCACCCTGGGTAGAGTGGCATGGCATTATAGTTCATAGCAACCTCAAACTCTTGGGCTCAAGCGATTCACTTGCCTCAGCCTCCCAAGTAACTGGGACTATAGGTGCCTACCATAATGCCTGGCTATTTTTTAGAGATGAGGTCTCGCCCTTGTTCAGGCTGGTCTTGATCTCCTGAGCTCAAGCAATCCACCCACCTTGACCTCCCAGAGTGCTAGGATTACAGGTAAGAGCCACCTCACTCGGCCCTAGGAAGATATTTTAGAACTGACCTGACCCCACCAGAGATGCAACCTGACTCTGTGGGTCACCAACCAAAGTCAACCTACATCAGCTAACCCCAACTAAATCACAGATATATGAGCAATAACACATGATTGTTTGTAAGCCAGAGTTTGGGTTGGTTTGTTACACAGCGATAGCTAGCCATGATACTTCTAAAAGGTAATACTATCATGAACCCCATTTTACAGATGAGGAAATAGAGGCTCCTACAGGGGAAGAAATGATAAAAGCAGGATCCAATCCGAGGTGCCCAAGTTCTTAATAGTTCTGTATCCTGCCCCAAGATCATTAGGTCTGTCTCTCTCCACACCGAGACATTCTTTCTAAGCCTCTACCACTCAATTCCTTGCCTTTGAAAGGAGCCAAAGGATCACAGAGACAGAAAGTAGAATGGTAGGTGCCAGGGGCTGGGGAGGGTGTGGGAAGTTAGTGTTTCATGGAGATAGAGTTTCTATTAATATTTAGAATAAGAAGAGATGGATGGTGGTGATGGTTGTACAATATTGTGAATATATTTAATGCTGCTGAATTGTATAGTTAAAAAATTATTAACATGGTAAATTTTATGTCATGTGTATTTCACCGCAATTTTTTAAAGGAGAAGAGCAGAAGGAAGGTTTTGCCTCTACTAGAATGATTTTACTTTGTGCTTTTCACACATCTGCCCTTCACAACAGGCCCATAAGCAGTGTTAGGAGCCAGATTAGGAAATCTAAGACCCAGGGAGGGCGGAGAATTGCCCAGGACCACACAGCAAGCTTGGGTCTGGAACTTCAAACCGGGTCTGAAGAATAAGACACCCTGTGATCCCTCTCCAGGGAGCAAGTGATTTTGCTTAAGCTCCTGGTGGTGGTGTGGGGGGAGGCAAGGGCAGAAAGAGAAGGAAGCAATTTCTCTGTTGCCTGAGTCTTGGGAATTCCTCCCCTGGGAGAGGCACCAGCCAGTGAGGACGTCCCTGTTAAGCCTCCAATCACAAGATTAGGTGATTTCATTACTATCTGAAAAGCTCCTAGAATGGGAATGATTTGAGCATACCGATAATCACTCACGATACAGGGTGCTGAAGACATTACAGATATCTAAGCCTGCTGGGGTGGGGGGCGGGTGGTGGCAGTGAGGCTGAGGTTTTAGCACATGGAGAGAGGGACTGAGGAGTCAGAGAAGGAGAGGAACTTGCTGCCCAATGTCACACAGCAAAGGAGCAGCAAGATACTCCCCCAGAGTGCTCATGGTTAAACTCGAGTCAGGCCACATTGGTCCTCCTCCCACAGCATTCCATGGCTCCCACTTTCCTCAGAGGGAGGAACCTGAATTCTCCCAAAAGGCCCTGCACAACCTGCCATGTCCCCCACTCCCCTACCATTCTCCCTTACTCCCATTTTCACTCTGCTTGAGCCACATGGCCCTCTGCTGTCACTGCTTTTCTACATGACAGGAGCAGTCTTGCCCCAGGGCCTTTGCATGGGCTACACCCTCTGTCTTACCTGTTCTTCTCCCAGCATCCCTCACCTGAACTAGTGTACTTCCTTCCATCCTGGTCCCCCCAGCTCTGACCCTGGCCTCCCACAGCAGACACCGGTGAGCACGAGTCAGATCCTGTCTCTCCTCTGCCCACAACCCTCCATGGCTCCTACCTCCTTCTCTCTTGCTCCCTCACTCCATCCCAGCTCACTCACTCCAATATCAGGCCTCTGACATTGAAAACAAAAACTAAAGAACCCGATACAGAATGAATGGGGACCTTGAACACGTGGGATCCGCAAGAATCACTTCTAGGCTACAGCCTGTGCTTGGGCTCCTCCCCAGTGGAGACTCCCTGCCTACCCACATCTCTCACTTCATCTCTGAGCTGTCTGGACTTTGGCCAGGTCCGCAGCAGAGTCTGGGCTATCTTATCCCCTGTGAAGTGTGTGTGTGTGTGTTGAGGGAGGTGAAATGAGGTCACCAGGAAGAGTTCTGGAGTCTGTGAAGGGCAGCCCCTGTCCCAGCTGGGTGGGAAGGCCCCTGGGGGGGAGGTGAGAGTGGCCCAGACTCTGCCTCTCTGTCTCTTTCCCTCTCTGTCTCTCTCTGTCTCTTGCCCCTTCTCTCTTTTACTCTGTGTTTCCTTCTGTCTCTGGATCGCCATCCTCTTCAAGTCCCACAGACACTAAGGAGGCAGCATCTCAGCCCCGACAGAAAATTGCCAGCCACCCTGGCAGCGGAATAATTGAATCGGCAGGAATCGGCAGGTGGTGGGAATGAATCAAGACAGGGGGAAAGGGGGAGGACTGGGGAGGCAGCATTCTGACTAAAAGTGGGGCCCTGGCCAGGGGAATTTGCTTAGCTGTGGGCAACAAGAATGTGAGTGGGTGGGGAGAGGGGTGTTAAGACTCCATCTAGGCCTGGCTCCTCCTGCCCCCCTGCCTGTGACCACCCAAGCCCCATGGAGAGAGCTAGAGGCTGGTGCCATGTCTACCCCACACCCCACAGCACATGGGGCCTATTCAATCTTAGAGCCACTTGGCAGGGCCAGGTAGGGGTCTTACCAGGGCCGACTGCCAGGGCTAGTTCCAGACAGGGAGGTTGGGAGGGTTAAATTCACTCCTAACAGGTCCAATGCCCACTGTCTGGGTGATGGGCACACTTACAACTTCGACTCAAACAGTGCAAAAGAATTTATGTAACCAAAATGTTTGTTATGCCCATGTTATTCTGAAATACATTTCTTTTCAAAAAGCAGGTTCCAATCCCATCATCCAGCAATTCACACAACCCTTTCTTCCACCCACCCACGCACCCACCCCTAGATCTGTCCTTCACCCATCCACCTTCCCTCCCCACACTACATCCCCCTTACACTCCCCCATCTACCCACCCACCCACCCCATCCATCCACTTTCAATTTCCCAACCTTCACCTTCCACCTCCTACTACCCACCCGTATGCCCACCCACATGCCATCCACTTACCTACTCATCCCTCCATTCCCTAAAGCCCTGTCTCTTCTTACACCCACCCACCCAGCCACCTACCCCTCCATCCATCTACACCCCCAGCTATCTATCCATCCACTCATCTTTCATCCACCCCTCCTTCCACCCCTTGCTCTATGCCCCCCCACACTTCATCCCATACACCAACAGCAAACATACCCCCATCTACCCGCCCACTTATTATTGATCCATCCTTCAGCAGACATTAAGCTTCTGCTGAATGCCCATTTCTGTGCTGGGTGCTGGAGACACAGGAACAACAACAACAAAAAGACAACTGACCCCCGCCCCCCAAACACACACACACACATCAATTGGAGCTTAGTGCCTAGTTGAGAAGATAAATGTTAAACAAACACTGGAAGACATGCTTCATCATGCAAATTGTGGAGGTTCCTTAAGATGCCTCAGCTGGAGCTGGGTACAGGAGGTAGGGGTGAGGTGGTACTGGTTAGGTTTGGTGCTGCTGAGCCTGGGGAATGTCAGGGACAAAGTGAGAATCAGCCAGAGAAGGTGACAAAGAAGGCAACCAGAGAGGTAGGAGAAAGACCAGGACCAGGAGCCTGGAAGTCCAGGGAAGGCAGCTTGGTCTACCAACACTTTCCCTTGCCCAGATGGACAGCCTGGGGTCCAGAGATTGGCAGGGACCTGCCTCACTGCCCTGGGTCCCAACAAAGACCTTCCTGTCCCTTACTCCTATGGGAGAGCCGCAGGGGTCTGGGACTATTAGAGCCTTTCCACCCCTCGGCTTCTGACCCAACACTGTCAGCTCTTGCTAGGGATCCCTGGCCAGCCCACATGTCCAATCTAGCAGCCTCCACATTCTCCACTGTGAAATGGGAACATTTCACCCACTCCATGAGGCTGTGGGAAAGCTCCAAGGCCAAGATGACCACAACAAGATGTTACAGGATCCTCTGCACCATAACTAGCAGGGGCCCCTGCCCCGTGCATCATTCATTTGTTCATTCATTCATTCAACAAATATTGTGGTGTACTCAGGTACTATTCTGGGTGCCAGAAATTGCAGCTGTGAACAAAAACAGACACCTTTTCTCTGTCCTCACGGAGCCCTGATATTAGAGAGGGACAGATGAGAACACATGCATAATCTAATTGCAGGAAGCGATAAGAATTCTAAAACAAAGGAAAGCAGAGGAAGGACAGAAATGGGCTAACTGGGGACAGCTTCTCTGAGAAGGTGCCATAAGAGCTGAGACTGTGGAAGGAAGCAAGTCTGGCAGAAACCTTCCTGATGGTTCTGGGAAGCGTGTTCCAGGCACAGGGAACAGCAAGGTCCTGAGGTAGAACACAGGTTGGCATTTTAAGAAGCAACTACTAGGCTGGGTGCAGTGACTCACGCCTGTAATCCTAGGAGTCTGCAAGGCCAAAATGGGAGGATCCCTTGAGGTCAGGAGTTCAAGACCAGCCTGAGTAAGAGCAAGACCCTGTCTCTACTCAAAATAGAAAAATTAGCTGGGTGTTGTGGTGGGCACCTCTCAGGTACTTGGGAAGCTAAGGCAGGAGGATCGCTCGACCCCAGGAGTTTGAGGTTACTGTGAGCCAAGTTGAGGCCATAGCACTGTAGCCTGGGCAACAGAGAGAGATTCTGTCTCAAAAAAAAAAAAAAAATCCAGCAGGTACTCTCTGGGGAGTGGGGGAGTATGCTTCCTGGCAGTCATCCCTGCACCTCCCATCTTTCTTTCCTCCATTGGTATTCATATCATGTGACATGCTAGAATGTTTTCTTTTTTTCTTTCAGAGACAAGGTCTCTCTCTGTTACCCAGGCTCCAGCAGCCTGATCATAGCCTCCTGAGTAACTGGGACTACAGGCACATGTCATCACGCCTGGCTAATTTTTCTATTTTTTGTAGAGATGGGTTCTTACATAGTGCCCAGGCTTCTCTTCAACTCCTGGCTCCAAGAGATCCTCCCACCTCGGCCTCCCAAAGTGCTGGGATTAAAGGCATGAGCCACCATGCGTGGCCCTAAATTTTTCTGATTTGTCTTGCTTGTTTTCTCTCTCCCAGACTGTTAGCTCTGTAATGAAGGGGACTTCTTTTCTTCAGGCCTGCTTGTTCCTTGTTCTGCTTCCATAAGCTAAAACAGCACCCTGGCTCACAGTAGCCACCGGATGTACCATTTTGAATGAGTGGATGAATGAACAAATGAACAAGCATCCTGGCCATCAAAGAAGGGCAAGGTGGGAAGCCAATTGAAGCTTCCAGCCACTTCCAGAGGCCCCTTCAGGAGGTCAGAGCTAAGAGGTATGAGGCCAGGGCCTCCCTTGATTACTGAGATTCTAATTAACTTCAGGCCGAGAGGGCCACCCGGCTCAGAAGAATTATAGATAAGTTTTCATCCAAGTATTTGAGCAGCAGCTCTGTGGGGCAGGCAGCCACTACCCCCTTCCCTCACCCCCACCCCCAGCCAGCTGGCCAGGGAGGCGGGCTAGGAGAGAGAGGTCATTTGCATAGGCAGGTAATTGGTTTTGCAAATAAATCTGGTTCTTGAAATTTGTAGATTAGCAATAATACGTCTCCAGATGAGAGAGAAAGGTCACGGATGAATAAAACAACAATTAAACTTTCAGGAGATTATTAAACTAAACAGAAACCTGGCATGGGGCAGCTGAGGGATGAAGAAGCCAGGCTGGAAAGGTGGAAGGGGGGTGGGCTGGAGGGTCTGCAGCACCCCCACCCAGGGGACCCCCTCCTGTGTGCCATAGTCTGGGCAGAGTAGCACATTCTGTGTGATCCTCCTAGAAGAGCTTATAGAATCCCCAACTCTTTGTCAAGAGACTTGAGGTCCAAGGAGGAAGAGAAATGTCACCAAGGTCACACAGGAAGGCTGTTTCTAGGCAGGATTTGAGCCCAAGTCCATCAGCTCACTATCCTGGTGATGATGAGCCCCATCTAACCATGGCAAGGAAGCGAGAAGGAAGTAAAGAACTGGCATTGACAGATCTGGGCTTGAATCTTCTCTCTGTGCCTCTTGGCTGTGTGAACAGGACAATTGTGCCTCTTCCCCTCCCACTGTGCCTTGGTCTTTCCATGCCTATCAAATTGCGGCTAAGAGTATTTTAGGTGTGATTTTAAATTTGCAAATGTTATTATACTCCTGTGGCAATTCAATGTGACACAGCAGCTGATGGACTGGGCACCACGCCTGGTATGATGTAGGTGGCCTCTTTGGTCATGCCGGGCTCTTGGCTGCAAGCAACAGAAATGTGTGCTCCAGGAAACAAAAGCAAAACCAAAATGCATAGGTAACTCTCAGGGCAGAAGGGTAAAGTGGAAAAAGAGGGTGAGCCAAGAGGGAGAAACCAAGGAAACTCACCAGGTAACACAGCCATCTTTTGGCCACTAATAGACGACCTGGGGTGAATCACCTTTCCCTGGGATCCCCAGTTTCCATATGTCTAAAAGGAAGAATAGTTGTATTTGCTTTGTTTATTTAATTTTGGCAATCAAATATTTATTGTGGACTGGTACAATGGTTCATGCCTGCACTTTGGTTTATGATCCCAGCACTTTGGGAAGCTGATGCAAGAGAATCACTTCAGGCAGGAGTTTGAGACCAGCCTGGGCAACATAGCAAGACCCCATCTCTACAAAAATAAAAATAAAAGAATTAATTAACCATGCATGGTGGCACATGCCTATAGTCCCAGCTACTCAGATGGCTGAGGCAGGAGGATCACTTGAGCCCAGGAGATTGAGGTTGCAGTGAGCTATGATCACACCACTACATTCCTGTCTTTAAAAACAAAAATTACAAAGAGCAAGACCCTATCTCTAAAAATAACCGGGCATTGTGGTGAGCACTTGTAGTCCCAGCTACTCAGGAGGCTGAGGCAAGAGGATCAGTTGAGTCCAAGAGTTTGAAGTTGCTGTGAGCTGTGACACCACAGTACTCTACGGAGGGTGACAAAGTGAGAATCTGTCTCAAAAAATAAAAAAATTACAACCAGGCATGGTGGCAAATGACTGTAATGCTAGAACTCTGGGAGGCTGAGGTCGATGGATCCTTTAAGATCAGGAGTTAAAGACCAGCTCGAACAAGAGATCCTATCTCTACTTAAAATAGAAAAACTAGCTGGGCACTGGGGCGGGCACCTATAGTCCCAGTTACTCAGGAGGTTGAGGCAAGAGAATCACTTGAGCCCAAGAGTTTGAGGTTGCTGTGAACTATGATGCCACAGTACTCTACCCAGGGTGACAGAGTGAGACTGTCTCAAATAATAATAATAATAATAATTACCAAGCCCCTACTGAGTGCTCAAGGCACTCAAGCATCAAGGAGTAAAACAGGCAGAAATTCCTGCCCTGGAAGCTCTGGCAGCCTAGTATGGGAAAGAGACAATGAGTAAATAAAGCAACCAAATGTTTAGAGAATGCTAAATGCTGTGAAGAAAATTAGGTCGCAGAAGGTATCAGGAAGGTGACTGAGAGACCCAAAGGAGAGGAGGAAGGGAGCCATGGAGAGAGCTGGGGGAACAGCATTCCAGGCAGAGGACACTGCACTTACAAAGGCCTCAAGGCAGCACTCTGGCTGAAATGTTAGAAGAATAAAAAGGAAGCCAGTGTGGCTGGAGCAGAGAGGCAAGGGAGATCAGATCAGAGAAATGATGGAGGTAGATCATAGAGGGCCTTCTGGGTCACATGGAAGACTTTGACTTATGGTTTGAGATGGGAGCCTCATGTCCATACTTTGGCATCGTCTTGTGGTGGTAGCCAAAACAGTGACAGATGTCTACTCCTCCTTCCCAACACATTCAGTGGCAGACTGTAAGCTGCTCCCCGATATCCATTCCCCACTTTCTCCTTTAGAAATAGAACCTCCTGGGCAGCGCCTGTGGTCCCAGCTACTTGGGAGGCTAAGGCAAGAGAATCGCCTAAGCCCAAGAGCTGAAGGTTGCTGTGAGCTGTGATGCTATAGCACTCTACTGAGGGTGACAAAGTGAGACTCTGTCTCTAAAAAAAAGAAAGAAAGAAATAGAAACTCCCAGCTAAAGACCGCATTTTCCAGCCTTTCCATGTGACTATTTTACACATTTTGGACAATAGAATAGGAGTGCAAACGGTATGTGTAATTTTCAGGCTGTAACCTCAGAAAGTGAGATAGATCCTTCTCTTTCTCTTCTCCCACCTCCCCTTCCCATGTCTGGAAGGTGGCCATGATGGCAGGGGCTGGAGTAGCCCCTCATTGTGGCCCATGAGATGGAAGTTGAGGGTGAGGAGGTAGAGCACCAAGACTAAAGGAGCCTGGATCTCCAGGGATTGTGGAGCCCAGACTGCAAGGACAGGATAGTGAGTTTTTCTCTGGTTAAGTCATAGTCTTACAGTTTCACGGCCCTGGTCTTAAGGTTTCCTGGCAACATAGATCTCAAATAATAAAGAGTTTTCAACATTATTTATGCCCACATTGCAGATTCCAGAATTTCCCTCTTCCCTCTAACATTCCCCTGCTGCAGAATGCTCACCATCTAACCTCATCCTCCCAAGTTCCCTTTGACTCTACTCTTGATCTTGCTCCCTACCCCTCAAAGCAACCAACCTGCACTATGCCATATGTGCCACCTGTGGCCATCCTGAAAACTCTTCCCCTTTTCACGGGAAATCCTGTCCACCAAGGCTGCACACCTGCTTGTTCTCCAACAGACTTGGTTTTATGCCAAGGTATATTCATGGACATCCATCTTCCCCTGTATCAGTGGTTCTCAACCTTCCTAATGCCGTGGCCCTTTAATACAGTTCCTGAGGGCTGCGACCCACAGGTTGAGAACTGCTGCCCTATATCTTCTTCATCTTCCTATCTCCCTCCCTCCCCCTTCCAAACTTTGGCAACTCTACTAGAGCTGAACTGGATCCTTTCATCCTCTAAGTTTTGTTTTATTTTGTTTTGTTGAGACAGAACTCTGTTGCCCAGGCTAGAGTGGAGTGGTGTGTCATCACAGCTCACTGCAGCCTCAAATTCCTGGGCTCAAGTGATCCTCCTGCCTCAGCCTCCTGAGTAGCTGGGACTGCAAGTGTGCACCACCCCACCTGGTTATTATTTTGTACAAATAAGGGTCTCACTATGTTGCCCAGGTTGGGCTAAACTGCCTGGCCTGAAGTGATCCTCCTGCCTCAGCTTCCCAAAGTGCTGAGATTGCAGGCACAAACCCTGCACCTGGCTCAATCTCTAAGTTTTATGTCTGTAAGGCAAAAAGGAGACCAGAGAGAGTAAGCAAACTGGGTTGCTCACACAGCCAGCCATCCTCTGCACAGGAAGCCACAGAGTAAGGTGAAGAGAGGGTAGACCACTGACTTTCTGGCCTGGGGACAAAGGACAGTAGGGACCCTCAATCTGAGGGCCCACCTTTATTTCCCTCAGAAAATCCTACCCAAGCTCAACTACTCATCCCCTCATTCGTTCTGCAAGCACTTACAGAGCAACTGCTATGTGCCAAGTCCTATTTGGGACACTGGGAACAAAAAACATTCATCTCCTCTTCTCCCTCCTACAGCTCACAATCTGATGAGGGAGGGCTGGGGGTGATCAGAATGTAATGGTGAAGCCTAGGAGAGACTCCTGATGGGGTCTCAGACTTCCCAGAGGAAGTGATGTGCAAGCTGAGATGTGAAACCTGAAGTGTATAAGGCAGTGTGGTTCACATGAAGGGAATAGCAGAAACAAAGGCTCAGAGGTGGGATGCGGTGGGTTTGAGCCTCTGAGAGACATCAAGAGCAGAAAGAGATGAAATCAGGGATGAAATAGCGGCAAGAAAGAGCCTTGATCCCAAGGCAATAGGGAGCCAAGGAAGGATTTAGAGCAAGGAAGAAGTGAGATCAGATTTGCCTTTGAGGAAGGTAGATGGAGGGAGGTCTAGAGGGACCAAGCTTGGAATTCGGTCCAGGCAGGAGAAGGCCCAGGACCGAGCTGTGCATGTCCCTCTCCACGTACCGACACAGTTTTGCCGCGCCCGGACCCACGAAGCAGAATAGCCGGAAGGGAGTACCTGGCAGCGAAAAGCCAGTAGCTAACAAGCCCGGTGCGGCTGGTCTATTTTTAGCAGCTGCTCCTCGGGACGCCTAATCGCTCTGGCCGGCTCCCGCCAGGCTGCCATGGAAACGCTCCGCGCCTCGGAGCTCTGTCCCGGCCGCTCTGCGCGTTCCCTCGGCATCCCGGCATCCCGCATCCTGGGGCCAGGACGCCGCGCTGCCCCTCTCTCCACCGCCACCGCCGCAGTGGGGCACCCCCGCGGACTTTCTTGGCCTTGTCTCTGTGCAGACTTCTCTGCCCCTCTCTGGGCTGTAAAGTGTAAGTGGGAGGCTGAGAAGTGGGTTCCAAGCCCCCTCAGCCAGCAGTTTGGGAAGCAACCTCAGGCTCCTCCCTTTTCTCTAATCCCGTCTCATTCGACTGTGGGGAGCTCCTGCATTACAAGAATCAGAGTGATTTCAGACATTCCTTGAGCACCTACTGTATGCCAGGCGTTGTCCTAAACTTTCCACACATTCGTTTTATTAATTTAATCCAGAAGCAGTTTACAGATTGCATTTACAGGTGAGGTTATTGCTCCAGAGGTTTGGGGGCAAAGAGGGGCTTTGGGCTTACTGGACAGGGAGCCAGAAGATGAGATATCACTTCTATCTGCTGAGGTACAGGTGGGGACACTGAAGCATGGAGAGAGGCAACAAATTGCCCAAAGCTTAGAGCCCTGCAGTTCGGGTCTCTCTTGCTCACTAAGGAGAGCTGTTAAGAGAAGAGGTGGGCAGAGAAGGTAGGGCAGCTGGCCACTGACACTAGAGGTTATTTGGGGCAGTGCATAAGTCAACAGGTCAGGCTGAGGCCCAAGAGGGGAGGAAGGTGAAAATAAAACCCAGGACAAGGAGGCGGGGGCAGGAGGGCAGATCTCACAAGAAGCACAGCCACATGGCCTTGAGCATTTCTGCTTGGCTGCTTCATGCCTCAGTTTCCCACCTGTAAAATGGAACATCGATCATCACAATTCCCATCTCATAGGGTTGCTGGGGGAATCTGATTGTTCACACAAGTCATGTGAAAGCAGGGGCCAATCTGTCTTTATTTAACATTTGGATATTGTATTCTTCGTGGACTTCTTTGCATTGTCTTGGATTATTCAAAATATGGTTTAAGTCTGGGGGTAATGGCTCATGTCTGCAATCCTAGCAGTTTGGAAGGCCCAGGGAGAAGATCACTTAAGTCTAAGAGTTCAGGACCAGCCTGGACAGTATAGCAAGACCCTGTCTCTACAAAAAATTAGCCAGTTGTCATGGCATGTGCCTGTTGTCATGGCATGTGCCTGTAGTCCAGGCGCAGCAAAGCTGTGTCAGTACGTGGAGAGGGACACATCCCAGGCTGAGGCATGATGAGAGCTTGAACCCAGAAGTTGGAGGCTGCAGTGAGTTATGATGATACCACTGCATTCCAGCCTGGGCAACAGAGTGAGACCCTGTCACAAAAATGAAATGAAATATATCTTAAAATGGTGTCCAGCTTGATGACTGAGTTTGTTGGTGGCTCCTTAAACTTGGTATCCAAGATGAGTGCCTTTCACTTTCACTCCGCCTGCATGTGGCTCTGTGGCCATGCAAGTAAAAGGGCTCAGAACAGTGCCTCGTGCGTGAGGAGCACCCAGGGACAGTAGCAATGCCGTAGCTAATGGTTATGGTGAGCCAAATGTCATGTGATGCTACGTGTCAGTGATTATGCCATGGGACCTCCAGGCCTTCATGGACTCACCTGGAAGGTGTTGGGATAGCCTGCCTCATCCCAGGTATGCTGATCAATTCTGAGCCATGGCAGGGAGGGAGGAGAGAAAGAAGAGCCTTAGGAGGCTGGCACACAACTGCCTTGAACTGGAGCCCCTACATACCTTTTGCAGGGCCCTGCCCTGCCTGGTGCCTGTGTTTCCACCATCATGACCACTTTCATGGTATCTATCTGAGGTTGAGCACCCTAGAAGGAAGTGCCAGAGAAATAACCTAACTGCCCAGAGCAGGAGGTTCCAGGGGGCGACATAGGCTTATCTCTTACCCTTCCCTGTCACCCTGGAAGGGGGAAGAGGTGGAGGAGAAGGCCAAGGTTACTGAGCCCCTCCTTCCTGCCTGGCTATAATTAGCCCCGAAATGAATTAAACATGAGGCCGCTCCTGTCTGCAGCAGCATCAGCGCTGACACTGTAATTGTTCCTGGGCAGCAGGCAGAAGACAGGGCTGATGTGTGTGGCTGTGGGAGGGGGGACACGCACCCCACTAAGCAGTGATGTGGGCACATGGGCCATGCTTGTCTTTGGCAGGCACAGATGTGTGCCCACATGTGCATGTGTGCTTTTAAGACATGGGAGACAGGGGGTTGGCCTTGAACCTTGAGAAGGCTAAAGGCTCCTGAAACCCAGATGAAGGACTGAAGTTGGCAGCTCCCCAGAAGGGTGTGGGCAGAACACTGCATGCCATCCTCTAGACTGCCCTGCCTCGGGGGGCGGGACACCATTTATACCTGCCATCAGTATTCACACCTTCCTGGGAAGCTACAGTTCCAATCTGTCACCACTTGCGAGGCTTTCCCATTAACAGTGCCATTGGCTACTCCATCACTGCAGCTGGGGTTCCACCACATTGTCACTGGCTCTCACATTAATGGAGACCCATTACTCCAGTGTCCTGTTCGTGTGCCTGGGTTTCCACCATTTAGACCACTATTCAGGCTGGGCACAGTGGTTCTCATCTGTAATCCCAGAACAATGGGAGGCCAAGAGTTTGAGACCAGCCTGGGCAACATAGCATAGCATGTCCCTATCCCTACAAAAAACTGTTAAAAATTAGCCTGGGCCAAGTGCAGTGAGCCTGTAATCCTAGCATCTTGGGAGGTTGAGGTGGGAGGATCACTTGAGGTCAGGCATTTAAGATCAGCCTGAGCAAGAGTGAGACCCCCATCTCTCTACAAAAATTAGAAAAATGAGTTGAGTGGAATGGCATACCTCCCACCTACTCAGGAGGCTGAGGCCGAATGACTGCCTGAGCCCAGGAGTTAGAATCTGCAGTGAGCTATAATTGCGCCACTGCATGCCAGCCTAGAAACAGAGCAAGACCCTATCTCTGAAAACAAACAAACAAACAAACAAACAACCACTATTCATCACTCCCACCATTGTGAACTTGGAAAGCTCCAAAAGGAATAATCCTAGATCAGGGTTCAGATTGGGGTAGGACAGGAGGTGATCCAGGCTGGAAGCATCATGAAGTCTCAAGCACAGGGATAGGCTGAGAGGGGTACCTGAGGCTTGCTCCTCTCTGGGCCTCTGTCTTCCCATCTGGATGATGGGACAACAGTTGATAAGACAGTCTTGCTGGGAGGAGACAGCAGGACCTCACTCAGGGAACGCCCCCTAACACCTGGCCCTATACCAGTTAAATCACCTCCCTTGACTCTGTAAATAGTAAAATCTCCCCAACAGACAATCAGAAAGCAACTTCAAGTCTTTCTGCACTAAGGGAGGGAGGTGGGGGCTAGGGACAAGACAGGGAGGGGAGTAAGGATGTCAGTATCCCCAGACAGAGAGGATACCCTCCCTTCACCCCACTGTGTCCCAGCTCTCCGTCTGCCCCTCACCCCACTGCCATGCCCCATAACTAGGGTGACCAGATCCTAACATCTGTAAGGTGGGACCACATGGTGGGGGGGAGGGCGGGGCGGGGGCGCAGGGCACGGGACGGGGCAGGGTAGGGCCTGACAACAAGGCAAACTTTGATAAGCAGTTCTCGATAATCACTTCTCAGCAATTATTTATTACAGTTTAACATTATAAAATTAACAAAAATACTATAAAACTCATATTCTGGCGAAATAGCCACATGGCGGCCGAAAACTGTATATTCCCTTCTTGTTCTCCAGCCTGTTCATGCATTCTTTCCAAACATCAGGACTTTTGAAGGCTATGTTGACCAGTTTGATGGAAGTATTTCGGATTGCATGTGAAAACCCCACACTGTACCCCAGAAGTGCATTAATGTACATAGTTACCATTCAATAAAAAAAAAAAAAAATTGGGACTTTTTAAAACCACTGCGGGACACAGGACAAATTGTTGAAAAGCAGGACTGTCCTGCCAAAATTGGAACATCTGGTCACCCTACCCATAATACAACATCGGCCTCCTTCCCACCTCCTTGATTTTCCCTGGACCATCCCCAGCACCCACCTGGAGGTGGCCCTGCCCTTTCTACCTCTGTCCCCATCTTACCACCACTCCCACAAGGGGATAATCCCAGGTCTGCTGCTGTGACCAGTTGAGATAAGAATTTGTGGGTCTTTTTCTTTTTATTTTGCTTTCTGCTTCCATGTGTTTGCCTAGGCTATTCCTTCCACCATGAGTACCTTTTACTTCCTATATGTAAATTCTCCTTGGACTTCAGATGTCAGTAGGAGACCTTCTTTGTGTCCACACACCATAACCGCCTGTGCCCAGCCTGGCTGCTTTGGCTGGGAGGCCTCTATGGTTCTTCCTCCCCCATCCTGGGAGACTTTTCAGGTCTCTGGGCCCCATCATGGCCCAGGTTGGGTGGGACCCCAATAATAGGGTGGACATTCCTGGAATATTTGGAGTTGAGGGAGATGGAAGGACCATGAATCAGGAAAACCTTATTTAGACCTAAAATGTCTGCAAATGTGCTGGGCACGGTGGTGTATGCCTGCAGTACTACCACTTTGAGAGGCTGAGGTAGGAGGATCACTTGAGCCCAGAAGTCCATTTAAGACCAGCCTGAGCAAGAGTGAGACCCTGTCTCTACAAAAAATAGAAAGAACTAGCAAGGACGGGCAGCATCTGTGGCTCAAAGGAGTAGGGCGCCAGCCCCATGTGCTGGAGGTGGCAGGTTCAAACCCAGCTCCAGCCAAAAAATGCAAACCCCCCCCCCAAAAAAAACAAAAAAACTAGCCAGGTATGGTGGAGGGCACTTGTAATCCCAGCTACACGGGAGGCTGAGACAGGAAGATTGCTTGAGCCCAGGAATTAGAGGCTGCAATGAGCTGTGATCACACCACTGCACTCCAGCCTGTGCAACAGAGTGAGTCTTTGTAAAAATATGTATCTACAAATTGATGGGCATCCTCCAACCTCCTGCTCATCGTCCTTCCACCCCAAGCTCAGTTGCCCTCCCATTTCACGAGGGAGGAAATTGAGCTGACAGAGACCCAGTGAGGTGACAAGTCCCACAGCAAGGAGGTCACAGGGCCTGGAGGCCAGACTCCAGCTGTGTTTGAACTGCTGAGCTCCCTTGTCCATTGCCTCTCATGGTACAGATGGGGAAATGGAGGCACAGAGAGGCAAACTGGTCTCCCCTGAGTAGAGCAGCCTTTGGCATGTCAGGGTTTATAGGACAAGATCTCAAGACAATTATTCTGGTGTCTATAGTGGGCTTAAAAGCACAAGTCCAGGGGGCAGGCAAGCTCTTGCAAAATAGGGGTGATAATAACTCATGCCCCTCAGAACTACTATAAGGATAAGATGAACTAAGAAAAGCGTGTAGGCTCGGTGCCTGTGGCTCAAGTGGCTAAGGCGCCAGCCACATACACCTAAGGTGGTGGGTTCAAATCCAGCCCGGGCCTGCCAAACAACAATGATGGCTGCCATCAAAAAAAAAAAAAATAGTCAGGGCTTTTGGCAGGCGCCTGTGATCCCAGCTACTTGGGAGGCAGAGGCAGAAGACTCTCTTGAGCCCAGGAGTTGGAGGTTGCTGTGAGCTGTGATGCCATGGCACTCTACCCAGGGTGACAGCTTGAGGCTCTGTCTCAAAAAAAGAAAAGCATGTAAACACCCAACACATACTCAGTGCTCAAAGAGCAGCTGCCATTACCACGATACCAAACAAACCTGCATAGAGCATTTTCAATGTATATTCATTTCAATGTATATATTCCCCCAAATTTATATACACCATCCACTCTACTCAAAAAACACATATATCTGGCTTGTCATGGTAGGACATCAAGGTGCATTTTAAAAATAAATATACTTTGTTCGAACACAATGGAGCAATCAGTTTAGAGAAAAATGATGGTTTGAATGAAGGAAGCCCGGAGTTAGGCACCGCTTGACTAATAGATTTCTCAGCCTGTTCCTGGGCTCAGTAATTAATCCTGAGGGGCTAATTAAATTCGGGCTTCTGCTCCAGCCACTCAGCAGACTCCCTCCCCGCCTCCTTCTCCCCCAGGGAGGCCCCAGCCTGGCCCACCCCTTCCAGAGCCTCCCTCCTGCCGTGCTGTGGGGGCTCCCACTTCCCTAGGCCTAATCAGCAGGAATTAAGGTTTAATCAGGAGGCTGCTCAGGAGGGACGGCCTCCCAGGTGTGTGGCTGCACCAGGAATAGAGTAAGACCAAAGAGGTAGAGTGGAGCAGGGCAGGGTCAGATCCTAGATCCTCTGCCATTTAACACTTAATAATTTGCTCACCGCAGAGATTTTGCAGCCATTGTGCCTTTTTCTAATGTTGCCTTAAAATAGTATTCTTTTTTTTGTTAGAGACCTAGACTCCCTCTGTCACCCAGGCTAGAGAGCAGTGGCATGATTATAACTCACTACAGCCTCCAATTCCTGGGCTCAAGTGATCCTCCTGCCTCAGCCACCTGAGCAGCTAGGACTACAGGCATGCACCACCATGCCTGGCTAATTTTTTAATTTTTCCATAGAGACGGGGGTCTTATAATGTTCCCCAGGCTGGTCTCAAACTCCTGGAGTCAAGTGATTGTCCCACCTTGGCCTCCCAAGCGCAGGGATTACAGGTATGCACCACAATGCCCAGCCTAAAATAGTAAATACTTTATCTTGATGACCGAGTTTGGTGGTGACTCCTTAAGTTTTATGCCAAGGTGAAAGCCTCACTTGCTTTACCCTAAATCTGGTCCCAATTACCTTAGGGAGCCAGAAGCTCCTAAGTGTCCTGTAGCCTGGAGTTCATTTGAGCCTCACCACTGCCTGAGGATGGTCTATTATTAAGAGTGGGAGACTGAGGCCCAGAAAGACAAGTCATTTACCCTGGCTCACTTGGCTAAAAGGAGGCAGAGGTAGGATTTGAACTCAGGCCCCTGACTCCACTGAGATAGGGTTACTTCATGTCCTGGATCCAGAGACAGAGCAACCTGCCTCCCCTAACCCTTTGGAGCCTTTGCTCTTGCTTGACTCATCACTTCCCATTCATCTAAGAAGAAAAGCCCTGGTTCAGCACCTGTAGCTCAGCGGCTAGGGCACCTGCCACATACACCAGAGCTGGCGGGTTCAAATCCGGCCCGGGCCTGCCAAACAACAATGACTACAACCAAAAAATAGCTGAGTGTTGTGGCAGGTGCCTGTAGTCCCAGCTACTTGGGAGGCTGAGGCAAGAGAATCGCTTAAGCCCAAGAGTTTGAGCTTGCTGTGAGCTGTGATGCCATAGCACTCAAGGGCAACAGCTTGAGACTCTGTCTCAAAAAAAAAAAAAAAAAAAGAAGGGAGAAGGGGGAGGGGAGAAGGAAGAAGAAGAAGAAGAGCCTGTATTCCCCCATCAGGCCCTGAACAACCTTCCCCTGTGCCTCCCCTTCCCTCCCCTGCCTTCCTCCCTCTTTCCCCTTCCTCTTCCTCTGTTCTCCACACAGATCTCCTTGCTATTCCTCCAGCATACCAGGCACAGTCCTGCCCCAGAGCCTTTGCACAGGCTGTGGCCACTGCCTGGAATGCTCCTCCCTCAGATCGCCCCATGGCTGCCTCTTTCTCCCATTACAAGTCTCACCTCTAATGTCATATCTTCAGACAGGCCATCTTTGCCCTACCTCTAAGCTCAGCCACAAATTTTAGTTATTTCCAGTATCTTTTCACTTTTAGAAAGCATTTTGTTTGTTCATTAGTTTCCTGTCTGTCTGTACCATTAGACTATTGGTCCTATATGGGCAGGAATCTGTGTCTTATTCCTTGCTGTGTCTCCCACACCTACAGTAGTGTCTGGAATTCATTAAGTTCTCAATAAGTGTGTGTTGAATAAAAGGGCATATGCAATGCAGATATGACTAGGCTCCTTCCTTTACCCTGAGTCTGCTTTGGGCTAGATGAAGGTGAGATGATGTGACCCACAATCCCATGTGTAGGAGGAACCCATCTGACTATACACATACCCCTGGGCCTGCTTGGCTGAGTCCAGGGCACAGGACACTTTCTTACTCCTTAAATCCCTTTCCTGGGCCCCATTCCCACCCAGCCCCCTTCTCTGAAGATACAGATACTGTGGTCCTCCATCCTTCTCCCATGTTTCCTCTGTCTCACCCTCCACCTTGAAACCTATAAAGTCCTAAAACGCCTGTCTAGCCATGCCTCTCCTGAACCAATCTGTGACAATCACACTTCTAGGATGGTCCTGCCTCCTGTATTCATGCCTGTGGAATCCCTTCCCCTGGCATATGGGCAAGACCTGCGACTCACTTCTAACCAATAGAATTTAGCATGTGTGCTGGGCTGTCACTTCTGTTATTAGCTTCCAAATGACTGTAACTTCTGCCTTACAGAACCTCTAGGTGCTTGCTCTCTCCTCTTTCTATTACTTTCTTGGCTCACAATGATGCTAACTGCCAACAGCCCATAAGAAACTGAGTTCCCAAGTCAGACCTTCAGATAAGACCCCAGCCCTGGCTGGCATGTTGATTGTAGCCTGATTGCAGGGACCCAGCTAAGCCATGCCTGGCTTCCTGACCCATAGTAACTGAGAGATAATAATTATGTGTTGTTTTAAGCTGCCATGTTTTGGGCTAATTTGCTGCCCAGTAGCAGACAACTAATACACTCATGGCTCCCAATACCCTCAGATAAAGTCTCAGATAATCTGGCCCCTCTGGCTTCACCTCTTCCAATTCCTAGCCCCGTGAACCCCATATTCCAGCCAAGATAATCTTCTTGAAGTTTTAGAAAAATGACATGATTTTTCAGCCTCCTGGGCCTTTGCACATCCTACTTTCTCTCTTCAAAGTGCCCTTCATTCGCTATCTTATTTATCTATGGGTAGACAAGGACCCACTCCTCTCCTGCAACTGGTTCAGGGGACCTCCCCAGCCTGGCTCCCCCAGCCCCAAGTTTCTTCCCACTTCTCCAGCTGTGACCACATGCAGCCAGAAGGGTGAGTGCTCAGTCAGGTCTGTCTTCTCTACCAGACTTGGTGTCCCATGAGGACCAAGCGTGGTTGAATTCCCTCTGGAACCCCAAGACTCAAAACAGAAAACACCAGTAAATAGTCACTGAAGAAATAGACGAGTAAAGGAGTGGCTGGTATGACAGCTTATGCTGCACTTCGACAGAAGATGCATCCCCTTAGCAACAGTGGCTGAGTATGTGCTGCCATAGCACTGGCCTTACGGATTCTCATGTATTCATCAAACACACCATACTGCCAATCCTGAATCCATGGCAGACATCACTAATCTATCAGTGACCCTATTCACTTCGTAGTACTTATATTCAGCCCATTACCGACATTACTAATGCATCAGGTATTATTCCCCACTTGCTGCCAGCCCTCCCCAATAACATGGCAGACATCATGAATCCATCATGTGCCCTTCCTGTCATCCCTGTCCACTGCCTGGGCTCATCCCTCCTAACAAGAGTCTCAGTATCCTGGCTCAGCGCCGATAGCTCAACCGGCTAAGGCGCCAGCCACGTACACCTAAGGTGGCGGGTTCGAATCCCCAGCCCGGACCCGCCAAACAACAATGATGGCTGCAACCAAAAAATAGCCGGGCGTTGTGGCGGGTGCCTGTGGTCCCAGCTACTTGGGAGGCGGAGGCAGGAGACTCGCTTGAGCCCAGGAGTTGGAGGTTGCTGTGAGCTGTAATGCCACGGCACTCTGCCCAGGGGGACAGCTTGAGGCTCTGTCTCAAAAAAAAAAAAAAAAAAAGAGTCTCAGTATCCCAAGACTCTGCAGCTGATCCCAGAGCTGCTGCCCACCTTTTCCCCTCGATGGATTGATTCCACCATTAACAGCAGCACTATTCCTGAACCAGCCTCAGGGGGCCAAGCTGTCCCTCGGCCAGGGCCAGAGACACTGAGAGACCCTGAGGTCATAGCCCCAGGGTTCTGAGACCTCTTGGGGTCCAACACCATATAAAGAGAAAAAGAGTCCCAAGACAGGCAAGAGGTCACTCATGATCCTCAGTGGGTTGGGGCCAGAGCCAGGACTTAAAGTAGACTCTAGACTCTTGGCCTAGTAGCTTCCCCCAGCACCCTGCCCTCAGCATCTCTGCAGCCTGGGAGGTGGGAGCCCATTTCTCAGAGAAGAATGGTAGACAGAGCGGGAGCTACGGTGTGATTCCATTGCTTGACAGGTTGATTAAGGCGATGGGTCCAAGGGAACGCTTCTCAGGCTTTCGGGAAGGGCAAGACCAGGAAAAGCCACTGGAGCTCTGGGCTGAACCACGACCTAGGATGGAATTCCAGCCTCAAATAGAGTCACAATCCCTCACTGAGACCTCTGACCCTGTCTGAGTCCCAACTCCAGACTAAGCCCCTGACCCATACTCAGCCTTGCTCCCCTCTTCATGTATCTCAGCTTCCTCTGTCACCTGACCTGGGTCCCAGGAGCCAAAGTGACAAGTGGGATGAGTTGTCCAATCCCTGTCCAGAGCCCTCCAGACTGATAAAGCCTCCCATGACCCCTTCCCCTGTCCCCTGGGACTCAGCCCCACCTAGAGAGGCAGATATTCTCTCCTGATATTCCAGGTGGCAGAGCACAGAGGCTTGGACCCCAGCCTATGTTGGAAGGACCAAGCCATTGGCAACATCTTCACACCCACTGAACTGCAAATGAGACAGAACTGTCACTTTGCATACAAGCTCCCTTTCCTGCCTCTGGGTAAGGATTCTGCAGCATTTATTGCACACCTACCCTGTGCTACATTCTATTAGCTCACGTGGTGATTCCTCCCCGCCCCAATTCATCCCAATACATGAGGATGGTTTGTTCCTCCCCTTTTTCCAAATGAGAAAACCAAGCCTCAGAGAGGGAAAGTGAGTTCCCCAAAGTGGCCCAGTAGAGCCAACATGTTACACCCAGCTCCATCTGGCTCCAGTGCCTTCCAGACTTCTCCCCTTAGCCAGCAGCTTCCCAATCCCTAATAAACTCCTGAGACGTGCTGGGCACATGCAGTAGTGAGTACTGTTTATCTGTTCCGATCAGGCTGGCTTGGTGGAGCAGTCAATAATTAATTCTGAATTTTCCCCATTTATCATAGCGGCAGGAGCCAGAGTGCCTGGAATCCCAATTCTGGAGCCTCTGTGCCCCTGGGCCAGCTGGAGCTGGACGCAGTGGTGGCAGGAACTAGGATGGGGGAGGAAACCTCATTAAGCCTGAGAATGAGGAACATCCTTGCTCCTTTATTCTGAGTTTGTAAATACTGTGTGATCCAGCAATGACCAAACTAACCAGACCTCTTCTCAGCCCTTCATGGTGCCCACAGGCTAGTGGGGAAAACATACATTGAATAAATAATAATATAAATAATGAATGCCACAAAGGAAAGGAACAGGTGTTGTGAGAATACAAAATCACGGGAACATGACTTGTTTTGCTGCCTCCCCAAGGAAAGGCTATTGAACCTGCAAATCTGAGGATGCAAGGTGGAAGGTAGAGAGAGGGTGCTCCAAATGCAGAAACAGCACATGCAAAGGCCCTGTGGCTGGAAAGCACTTCTTCCTTTGGGGCCTAGCTAGGATGCTTGAGCAGAAGGCACAAGTGTAAAGTCAGTGTTAAGTCAAGAGCCCTTAGGACCAGGCCTGAAGCCCTCTTAGTGAGGCCAGTAGCCTTCAGTGGGTAGCCATAAAAGGAATGGATGGCTATGTTTCCCCTGTGATCCAGGGGATAGAAATGAGGCTGCTTCTGACCTAGGTGAGTCAGGCTGCAAGGCCAGGCAGTTGGCTCTGTGGGGTTTTTGTTACTGTTCTATTTTCTTCTCAGGAATGTTTTCCCCTTGGAAGATTCTTTCAAACACATTTGGGCATAGGGGATGAGTCAGGATTTCTCGGCCAAGTAACAGCCTATCCCATTCAAGCAGCAGCTGGCCCAGCCATCCTAACACCTCTTTCCTTGGGCAGGCAGGGAAACTGAGGCCCAGAGAAGAACAAAGACTACTCAGGGTCATTCAGGGGAAGACTATAGGAGGGGTTTCTAAGAGTCTCAAGAGCACACCCTTGACCTTCTTGGCGCACAAACTGGGTGCACAGCTAAGGCAGAAGGTGGCCCCTCCCTGGGATGTCACAGGCCCTAGCAAGATGGTGGCTGCCAAGTCTCACCTGAAACTCCTCTTAGCCCAGACTTGCTCATAGGGTGGAGTCAGGAGCCTGAGAGGCCCTTGGGGGTAGAGGGTGTGGTGGTAGGCTTCCCACAGTTTCATAGCCCAGAGCAGGGAGAGCACTGGCCTTGGGTCACCCAGAATAAAAATCAGGCAAAAAGGCATAACTGGCAGAGGGAATAGCAAAGCCCTGGAAGTGAGAGGAAGGTCTAAAGAATAAACTGTAGATGAGGTAAAGCCCAAGAGGCCTCAAAGATCAAGTTATGGAATTTGAACTTGACTTTGTTTTCAAACACTTTTATCTTTTATTCAATCCATACTCAAAATGGCCTCCCTGTACATAGTCCCAAACTAGATGGCCCTGGGGCTCCAAAGGTGGTGATTCCTCAGATTTTAGGGAGGAGACACAGACCTCCCAGTTCTGTGGCTCATGGGTGGGCCAGGAGAGAGCTGGAGCAGCAGGAGCCTTGAGAGAAATAGAGGCTCTTGGACTCTTGGAGGATCAAAAATGGGCACATGAAGAAGGGGGAATTGAAACCAGGACTTTGAAAGATGAACAGGAGCTTGTCAAACAGTCAGTGAGGCATGCAAAATGAATGGAAGGGCTATGGTCAGAATTTGGGGAACATGCTGATGGAGCAGCAGGAGGAAGAACCACAGAAGCAGGAAGAGTCCATGTGTACTTTCATCAGATCCCACCATTCAAGGCCAAGAAACCCCACCCACATCCATATTCCCCCC
>NW_003852483.1:94763-126712 GCF_000181295.1 Otolemur garnettii
GCTGCCATCTCTCCTCCTTAGGTCACAGGTACGGTACACTTTGGTCCACGATGACACTCAGTTGGGGGAGGGAGGCACTTCCCACAGTGTGGCAGTGGGACTGCAGGCCATGTCTGTGCCTCAGTTTCTCAATCTAGATAGTGGGAGACCAGAAGCCACTTTTGCTATTTAAGTTAATCTGAAGACTGGGAGGCTTCAACCAACGATGTGAAGGAAGAAAGGGAAAAAATGTAAGAAAGGGAGGGAGACAAGGGAGGGGGGGAAAGAAGGGTAAGTAAAAGGATATGGGAAGAGACAGGAAAGAGGAGGAAGGAAAAGGCTGTGCACCTCTCTGCCCTGGCCATGCCCAAGGGACAAGTCCAACATTATTATTTCAGAACACGCCAGAGCTGTCGAGGATTAAGAAATGGGGGATGATTTGCATGCAATTTGCATACTGTTTGTTAAATGTCAAAACGCCCTGAAAATGCTTTCTCCCACCTCCACTGCCAGTTAAGAAGTAGGCAACACTCTCCCTTCCTCTACTAGCTCCCGGCAGGGGCCAGGGACCCCTCAGATCAGAGGCTATGAGGGCATTAGTCCAAGGTGGTGGTGGGGTGCAGTGACCTCTAGTAAGCTGAAATACATCTGCAAAATGGGTTTAATTCAGAGGCCACTGCCACTGCTGAACAGTGTAGTTGTGTTTTGAGTAAGACAGGGCCCTGCAAAAATAGGCACAGGCCCTGGTGAGAAGGAACTGAAAAATGGAGTTGAGGTAAATACTCCCACTTTCCTGTAGAATCCTAAGGGGGCAGGTCCTTAAGGATGTACAGGGGAACATAGAAGCAAAATGTCCCAGGGCTCAGGGTATGCACAGGTGGCCCAGTTGTGGACAGAGACCCAAATCACACATGTACAGGCAACTGGGCTGCATTTCCCCTTGTGCCCCCAACAACCACCTTAGGACTCAGTTTACTCAGTATAAAAGAGAAAGTAGAGGTCCTACTCTAGGAGGATCCCCAGGGAGCAGACATGGGGTCTCTGGGGACATGGCCCTGGGCTGAGCACTGAGGGGAGGGGTGAAGGGTTCAGGAAGATCCCCTTCCCTGGGCATACTCAGGGGCAGGTTGACACCTAGGTCACCTGGCAATACAGCAACTCAAATGAATCTGTCTGGAGGAAGGAAGGTGGGGATCCCTCTTCTGGACCTCGTCAGTCAGCCCAACTGGAGTTGGAGGGACACAGAAGACATTCCAAAGGAAGGAAAGGGGGGCCAGGTGCTATCCCTGAGGTAAGTCAGATACACCACCTGTCTGCACACCAGGGCCTGCAGCAAACAGGACTCTTAATTAAAACGTTATTTCTTCCCAGGCTCCCATAACTCTGCCCTTGTGTGGCGGGTTACCCAGAATGTGAATATGGCACTCAAGGATGCACACTGCCCCTAAGCCCCTCTCCAAAGATCCTTCCCCAGGTTTGCATGTAGGACCCAATGCCACATGGCCACAGGTCAGAGGTCCAGCTGAGATCCCAGTGCTCTATTGGAAGGTCTCTACCTGGAATGCTGCCATAGTCACCTTCCAGGCGATTTCTGTCAAGTCCAGTACCCCTTCCTTGTCCACTTGGCCAGAACCTTTCAGACCCACCCGGGGGACCCCTGTGCAGGAGCTGAAGCAGAAAGACTTAAGGAGAAAGAGGAAACCACCAATAAGGTAGGCACAGGTACATCGTCTGGAGGTATGGATGGAGTGAAGCGTGGCCTTGGAGAGCTGGGAGAGGGCTGGGGTCACCCGGTCTCTGTTCTTAGTCATTTGAGAGCTCAGGAATATCTGGCTGCATGCCCAGCCAGGGCTGTTCATAGGAGAGGGGGTTTGTGGGGGACCCAACGGGGATGAGGTATGTGCTGGCTGAGAAGAAGGGAATCCAAGAAGACTTTCTAGAAGAGGCTGGAATCCCAGGTGGATTGGAGCCACAACAGCAGGTAGCACAGCTTGAGCAAAGGTGTGGCTGGGAGAATGTACAAGGTAAGAGGGACGGTGCCCCAAACTCATCCCCACTGTGCTCTTCATGGGATCCCTTCTGACTGGCCCACCATGGCATGGGGACTCCCACTGAAAACAGGGCTCTTGAGGCCCAAGGCCATAGCCCCTGGGTCGCACAACAGCATTGGAAGACTCATGGTTCCTCCCTGGTAGGCAGGACGGGAGAACAACAGCCAAGGTCAGTGACAGGGACTGGGGATCCATCAGGAATGTTCAAGATAGTAGGCACCATCTGGCCAGGCCAGTGTTCACTATTCACTTGGGAGCACAGAACCTGGAACAGCAAGAAGGGAATAAGAAGACCATGTCAGTTCAGGCCCATGGGAGGGGGAAACATCATCTCTCTGGTTAGTTGTCCTTCCCTTTTTCCTAACACTCCTGTTGTGAGCAGTGATACCTGCAGTCAATCCCCTCCTGCCCTGTGCCCCAGGGGATGGCCTCTGGCCACAGAGATTCCTAGGGTGAACTTGGTTGTTTTCTGCCACTTGGTGGCACTCACAGAAATTGCAGGCAGTGAGTGCAGTGAAAACCAATCCTTCCTTGTGGCAAAGAAATGACAGCTCAGAAAAGAGGAACAGTTTTCCCAAGACCACACAGCAAGCTGGAAGCAACATCATTCAGGCCCACATGTTGGTCTGAAAGGAAGAGGCGAGGCCAGTGTCCCCATTCTAGGGACCAGTAGTGTAGGTATACGGTAAAGAGTGACAGTCAACGAAGTCCAGTAGTACAATCCCTTCTCCTCTCTGAGCCTCAATTTCCCCATCTGTGAACCACAATCTTTAAAACCCCTTCTACATCTCAAGTACTAGAACAACTTACCTGAAGTCCCAGGCTCATGGGGATGAGGGGGTGGAGGGAGGTGTCTCCCAAAGTTGTCCCCTACCCAAGCCTATCCCTTCAGCCAGCATCTTGGGCCCTCTCAGACATGGCTCCACTTCCTTCAACACAGACTACCTGAAAGAAGGACACAGGAAGATACAAGTTGCAGGACAAACACAGCCCTTGCCTTGGTACTCAAGGCCTCCATGCTCTGCTCAATGTCTGGCTGATGCCTCTTCCTGCACCTGTCAGGACTCACCTCCGGTCCCAAGACCCCTACCATGAATCCAAACATTCTCTCCTCAACTTCAGAAAACAATACATCCCACTAATATTAGCTGAGCACCTACTATGTGCCATGCACTGAACTGGGAGTCCATCAGTGGATGAAGTGTCCACCACCACCCTCACAGAACTTACAGTCTAGTGAGAAATATGGGGTGAAGTAAATAAAAATTGAGGGAAGTCAGCTGCTGACCATGTCGTAGGAGAGAGGAAGCAGGGGTAGGGGATTGAGGTGTACTGATGAGATGCAATTTTAAACAGGATGGTCACTGGGGATTGCAGGGTCGAATTGAGGAGGTAACATCTAAACAGAGGCCTGAAGGAGGAAGGGAGGGAAGTGAGTATCTGAGGAAAAAGCCATTCTGGGCTGAAGGAACCTACGCAAAGGCCCTGGGGCAGGACCATACTTACCTGGCCTGGTGGAGGCATATGAGGAGACCCATGTGGCTGGAGCAGAGTGAGGAGGAGGAGAGAGGCAAAAGGGGGAGGATAGGGAGAAGAGGGGACAGGTTTTGCAGGGTCTGGTGGGCCTCAGGGAGGACTTGGGCTTTGACCCCAAGGGAGGTGGGAGCCATGGAGGGCTGTGGGCAAAGAGCTAGGCCCTGACCCAGGTGTTTCACAGGTGCCCTGTGGTGACCACTCCAGGGAGAGCAGATTGTGGGAGGTGAGGGTGGGAGTGGGGATCGGGGGGAGGGACTTCGGGAACCAGGAGTTGAGAAATGGAGGAATTCTGGTTAGATTTTGAAGACAGGACTGACAGAACAGCTGAAGGACTGATATGGAGGTGAGGAGGAAGAGAGGAGCCAACTGACTATGCCCATGAAATAAAAATAACAACTGTTTGCAGGAAAGGAGCAGGAGGGTGTATGATGGAGAGTATGGCTTCTAGAGCAAACCCCCAGCTCTACCCTTTCCCAGCTTAACCCCACTCCATGCCTTACTTTCCCCACCACAGGACTGTGGTAAGGCCACATGAAAAGTACTTAGCATCTCCTAGGCACTCAAAGCAGTCATTATTGAGTGCCTGCTGGTTGCCCTGTGCCAACCTGTTTTCATGGGATGCTGCTGCCTTGAGGCAGGGAATGCCATTAAGGCACTTAGACGTAGGAGGTGGCAAGAGAGCTACTCCCACAGGGGAGAAAGGCCATGGCTGGTTTGTCTGAGCAGCCCATGTGGCTTCTCTTACCCAAGGGTCCAGGGTAGGCCGACAGGGCAAATGTGTTTTCCACATTTCTCAGGTGAAGAAACTGAGGCCTCCCTAGCTGGTACTGGACCACCCACCAGTAGCCCCTGCTCCACCTCTCTGTGTCTGGGGGGGGCCTGGGAGCTTAGAACTCATTCACTGCCCATAGAGGATGGGTGGTGGGTGAGCCGCCTCAGGACACATGGCCAGTGTTGAGCCCTGGAGCTTGTTCTCCCTGTCTGTTGAGAGGGACAGACCTGGACTCTGCCAACAACACCAGATGTGTGTGGTCAGGGGCAAGGCAAAGAACAGAGCATTAGGGCAGGACAGGAACCTAGAGGAGGCCAAGGTTGTCTCCTCTGAAGCCTTCCTTCCTCTGCCTCCACCATCACTCACTGGGACCTCTATCCTGTTCTCCTATCTCCCAACCTCACCCCTCAGTCTATGTCCTTAACAGTGACCAGAAGGGACCCGGGAACACTTGAGTTAGGGTCCATCCCTCCTCTGCCCACGGCCCTCCACAGCTTCCACCTCCCTTAGCATCAAAAGTTAAGTCCTCCCCGAGTCTCACAAAGCCCTGCCCAACCTACCATGTCTCTTCCCTGCCCTCCCTCCTCCCTCTCTCCTCCTCCTCGCTCTGCTCCAGCCACAAGGGCCTTCTTGATGTGCTTCCAACAAACCAGGCATAGTCCACCCCAGGGCCTTTGCACCAGCTGTGCCCTCTGCCTCAGATGCCCTCCTCTCATTCTGATTCTCAGTTTACTGAGCTCCTGCACCTCACACCCTGAATGTCACCTTCCCAGGGAGGCCTTCCTCAGCTACTGTTGCTAGGATAGCAGCATTTCCACCCTTCTCACCCTCACAGCACTTACCACAAGCTGACATCCTACCATATATTTATTTCAGTCTTGCCCCACTGGACTATGGCCTCCAGGAGGGCAAGGCTTAGTCTCTCTGAGTCACTGCTGGATTCCAGCACCCAGCATAGGATGTGGCACACAGTAGGCACTAGATAAGTGCTTGTTGCATATTTAGTAACTATCACCTGGATGTCTGAGGGTCATCTAGCTTCCAGACCTTGTAGGAAAAGGTACACTGCCAGAGACACCCTCTCCTAGCCTCAAGACCTGAGCCTTCTGCCCACCCCCACCCCCATCAGACCTTCCTTCAAAAGGGCCTGAGGAGGGGTAGGGTTGGAGAGGGTGTCTCTCATTCCCAGGTCCCAGTCTCCTGGAACAGAAAGGCATTGAGTCTCCCCCTTTCAAAATGTCACCCCAGGCTTGGTGGTGGACCAAACCTCTTGGGGCCTGGCATGCTCATGACCCCTGGACTATCCAGGGTGACTCATGTGGCCCTAGTCCCTCCTCTGCTTCCAAAGTGGCATCTGAGAACACCCCCTGCTGGCTCTACCCCTGCACTGCCACCTAGCCAAGTGCTAGCCATGATGGGTTTCCTAGAGCTGCCCCAGGCCTCACCCACATTGTTCCCATGGCCCAGATGCAGTTCTCTGCAGAACCCTCCTTGGACTGGAAGACCCTGCCTGATGGATCACTTTTACCAGAGGACCTTTCTGGGGACCCCAGATGGCCAGGTCTGAGTGTGGGCAGCAAGTATCAGGATGAGACTGTGGGGATGGCAGGGGTTGCGGGAGACAGATGGACTGAGAAAGGAAGAGAGACAGCCTCAGACAGACAGAGACGTACACAGAGAAGAACAGAGATGAACTGGACAGAGAAACAGCAGAGGGAAGTAGACACAGATACAGAGACAAGGAGACAGAGATTCAGAAACACAGAGAGACACAGAGACAAAAATAGCAAATAGACATGGATAGACAGACTTAGAGACAGACACACACACACAGAGAAAAACAGCAGATAGAAATGGACAGAGACATAGACAAGGAGATAGAAACTCAAAGAGAGACAGATGCAGAAATAGGGAGAGAAACACACACAGAGACAGAAAAAAGCATCCAGAAATGAACACAGAAAGAGACAGAGACAAAGAGATACAGGAGGGAAAACAGTAGAGACAGAACTGGGCAAAGAGAGAGAAAAAGAAAAACACATATAGAGACACTCAAGAGAGCAAACAGCAGAGACAGAAATGGAGAAAGAGACAAAGAGAAAGAGACAGATTTAGATACAGAGAAAGCCAGAAATAGTCAGAGACACAACAGAGAGACAGAAACACAGGGAGAAGAACACAGACACAGAGGGACAAAGGAGAGAGGAAGTCAGGGACAGAGACCTGGGTGGACAGGAAATCTGCAGGGACAGTGAAGCCGGCACGGCCGGGAGGACAGGCTGCGGCGCGGCCCCCTGGGTGCCCGCCGCCCTCTACGCATCCAGAGCAGACGTCTCCGGGGCCCTCAAGCAAGCACCCCTCCCTGAGCCCCCCGGCGCCCCGGGGGCCACCTGGGGTCGCTGACAAGCAGCAGCACTGCGCCGTCCTGCAGGCGCGCGTCGCGCACCGTCTGGTGGTCGTCCAGGCGCCGCGCGTTGTAGTAGAAGGCGCGCTTCCAGGAGCTCACGCCCCGGCCCACCAGCTGCGCGCGCAGGTCGCTCAGCGTGTCCCACGGCCGCACGGTGAGCGGCAGCAGCAGCGCCTCGTCCGCCAGGTGCACCTTAATGTGGTAGCGCTTCCAGCGCGACAGGCCGCGCCGCAGCCCTTCCATGGCGCCCGCCGGGCCCCGGCCCCGCGCGCCCTCTGCGCCCAGCCTGTTCGGCCCCGTCGCCACCGCCGCCCCCGCCCCCGCAGCACCCGCGCTCCGCCCGCCGCCCGCCCGCCTGTCCCGGCACGCCCAGCGCGCAAGGAAGTCCCGGCCCGGCAGGGAGGGGCGCGGAGGACCGGTCCCCACCCCGCAGTCCTACCCCCACCCCCATATGCATCGCCACCCCATTCCACCACCCGGCCCCCTGCCCCCCCACCGCGCAGGCGCCCCCTGGGAACGCCCAGAGAGTTATTAAGTGCTGTGAGCAATCGGTAAGAAACGAGGTCAACGCATCACACTCGTGATAAATATGTAAATGTTTGTCCGTGGGGTGAGAGGCTAGGCGAAGATGGGAGGCGCTGGGGGAGGAGGCTGGGGAGCTGTTTTCGCAGGAGATCAAGGTGAAGAGAGGCCTCTCTGAGAGGGAGGCATTTGAACTGAGATGGTAAATCTCAGGGACTGAGGGTGCTCCAGGCTGGGGAGGGCACGGCCTGTGCAAAGGCCCTGGGGCATGACATCGCCCGACTCACCGGTGTTGGAGGCACAGCGAGGGGGGCCCTTGTGGCTGGATCAGAGTGAGAAGGGGGAGAGAGGGAGGAGGGGAAGGCAAGGAGTGCACAGGACAGGTCATGCAGGGCCCTCCCCCCACAACATGGCCTTACCCCATCTCCCTTGTGAGGTGGAAGGATTGAAATACTGAGGTTTACATACATCACTCCTTTATTCCTTTATTTCCACATTGAACAAGCACCTACCCACTCCATGCTGGGGCTGGGCTGGGTTGTTGAGGCTGGGGTCCAGAGAAACCTCAACCTTAGGCACTGCTCTCAAGGGTCTTCCAGTTGGGGTTGGGGACAATGGAGCTGGACACAGTCACTTCTAGCCCTGTGTGGTCAGGGTCTTAGTAGAAGGAGAGACCTTAGGCTGGGGGCAGTTTCCCAAAAGGGGTGAGCACTGGAGCTGGGGCTTCAGCAGACAAGGAGGAGCACAACACTCCCAATAAGGAGATACTTGCTCAGAGCCACTAACTATATAGGTCAGTGGGTGCCTAGTGAGGAGAAACCAGAGTCAAGGCTGTGGCCAGTGGGAGCCATTGGGAGGCTTGTGAGTAAGAGATCAACCATGTTTCCTCCCCAACCCTCATAACCCCTTTCTCGGGCTCCACCAGCCTCTCCAGTCATATTTAGCCAAATATCTTCTTTCCAAAACCCTTTCCAAAACCCTTTCCAAACCCTTCTTTCCAAAACCCAGATTGCCACCTGTGCCTACACAGTGCCATACCTACCTGGACAGGACTGACCAGGTGTGGGTGTCAGGGATGCTGGTATAGCCTCAGCTATTCAAAGTTTGTATTTAGAAGCCAGTGAAGTGGAGCCCACTGGGAAGCCTCCTTCAGCAGCAGAGAGAGCTTGGCCACTAATCCCTTGCCCCCTTGTATGTCCCTCATGAAGGAACTTGATCTCCCTAGGCCTCAATGTCCCCATCTGGGGTTGTTGTAAGGATCAAATTCATGCAGGTAAAGCCCTTAGAAGGGTTCCTGACACATAGTCATGCACTACTAGCCTGTGCTGGGGGAATATTTAGGAAGATGTTCAATTTGACTCCTCAAAGAAAAGCAAATAAAACCAAAAATAGCAAATAGAAGAAGCACCTGCTAAGTGACAGATGGTCTTCTAGGTACTTCATTGAAAACAAACAAAAACTTCCCTTAATTTTCACAATAGTGTTACTACCCATTTTACAGAGAAGCATAGAGAGGGTAAGTGACTTCCCTGAGGAAACAGTGAAAAGTGACAGAGCCAGAATTCAAACCCTGGCCACCTGGCTCCATCAATCCTTCTATTCACTCTTTACAAAAACATCCCTCTTACACAACAATCTGATTTCCAAGGGAGATTTTAATTGTGGCTAAAACCAAAATACATTCCAGATGGGTCTTCTGCACCCCATTCCCTGTCAGAGAAACTGTAAAACTACTAGAAGAAAACATGGGAGTTTAAAATAATAATAATCTTAGTATGTTGAAGCATGACAATAAACCTAGAAGCCTTTAATTAAAATGTTAATGACTACATACAGCTAAAAAGTTCTCATCACATGTGCCCTATATAAAGTTATACAACACAACTACATATTATGTGCCCATGATAGATAAAAATAAACATTTTTAATAAATATAGAAAAATATATTAATATAAAAGTCTTACATATGTGCACATATGTGCAAAATTACTAGAAGATCCACAGGCAAAGTCAAGAAAAGTTTTCCCAGACATGATAGACAAAAGGCTGGTCTCCTTAATATGTAAAAAGCATCTAGAAATCAGTAAGGATCAAGAAGCCATTAGAAAAAGGGGTGAAAACTTAATCTTTTGAAAAGGAAATACAAATGGCTTCTGAGCATATGCATAAAACTATAACCAAATATCTTTTTTTCTTCTCATCTATCTAGCTGGAAAAGATGGAAAAATTTAATTGTTCACTGTGTTGCTGAGATTTTAGTAAAAGAACAATCGTATGCTGTTGGGGTTCAGAGTGTGAAACAGTATAATCTCAGTGACAATAGCTGCTGAAATGTATAAGCCAGCAATGTCCCTTCTGGGAATATATACATGTGCACAGACAGGTTATAGCACAACATACATGCCAAGCAATTTACATGCAACCCACAGTGAACCAACCATGAGGCTGGTACATCCTTGAGCCCATTGAAGAAAGGAGGGAAACTGAGAAAGAGGTAGTGACAGAATGAGAACCCAGGATGGTGTGCGCTCTTTCTGAGAAGGTAGGTGGTCTGGCTCTACCTGCAGAACCAGGTCATCATGGTTCCAGCCACCTCCCTTTCAGGCTACATTCCAGGCCTCACCCATCAGACCTGCTGGGGTCCAAGAAGGTCATAGTGAGGCCCAGGGACACTGGTTTTAACATAGGGATGTCAAGCAGGCCACACTGAGTCCTGGGAGTGTGACATGCCAGTTCCAATTAATTCTGACTTTCTCATTAAGGTGATAGGAAAAACCAGGTGGCTACAGGCACCAGCCTGCTGCCTGGGTCTCTGGATTAGAGGGCTCATGGTTTCTGCCTCCAGACACTGTATTTATCTGTGGCGGACAATTAGGGAAGACTCAGGCAGACAGTGACAAGCTCAGAGAATCCCTGGGCTCTGGAAAAACTTCAGTGGCTCAGAATTGTGGGATCACTGAAATTCTCAGAATCTTGGAACGTCTGGTGTTCATCCTTCCTCCTAAACACTGTAGTGTTTTAGAGCTCTCTAGTGTGTGGGTCGGGGTTCTGAGTGGTAATCAACACACATTGCTTCTGGTTGTCTTGGGAGAGAAAAGGAAAATTTTGAGGGAGTACAGAGAATCAGCAGCAAGCAAGAGGAATAGGCTTTAAAAATAAGCCAGAAATTTTGCATGGAGGCTAGGCAGCAGGGAGAAGTGTGGGTGAGGGCCTGTGATCCTCCCAATACTGCAGGCAAATAGTGTGCTGGGCCAACTTGTCCCCATCTATAACATACCACCAAAGTCTGGATTTGGGGCTGCTTAGCCTCTTGTGATGCAGCTTACCTGCATTTATCCCCTGGAGTCAGAGGTTTGCAACTGGAAGCCCACTGCCTGAATCTGTTTGATGTTCCGGGTTTTTTTTTTTTTTTATTTGACCCACACAATGATATCAAAAGAAGAAGAGGCCAGGATGGTGACTCAGGCCTGTAAGGCTAGGCCTTCAGCTCCCCTATGGGAGGCTGAAGTGAAAGGATTGCTTGAAGCCAGGAGTTTGAGACCAACCTAAGCAAGAATAAGAACCCATCTCTACAAAAAATAGAAATATTAGCCAGGGGTGGTGGTCCCACCTGTAGTCCTTGCTATTTGGGAGGCTGAGGCAGGAGGATCACTTGAGCCCAGGAGTTTGAGGCTGCGTGAACTACAATGATGCCACAGCACTGCAGCCTGGGCAACAGCAACCCTGTCTCAGAAAAAAAAAAATGGATTGGTGGAATGAGTTATTCCATAAAAAGTTGGACTTCATCCGGGCCCCTCATTCGAGGCAACCATGGGTAATCCAGAGACACAGAGTTGAGGCTGTCTTCCATGGCTTGGACAAATATACTCTGCAGTCTCTACAAGGTCCACTTCACTCTTTGATATGACCTGACCCCTGAAGATTAAGTTTGCTATCCCTAGACCAGTGATAATATTGGCTTAGTCTCCTTTCATTTTATGATCAAAAGAGTGGGTTCTGGGGGCAGCTGTTTGCCAAGGTGCCCTATGGAAAGGCTGAAGAGGCTTTAGAAAAAAGCAAATGGATTTCCCTTAGCACTTTACAGACAATATCCCATTGGCTTCCCGTCACCAGGTACTGCTATTATCTAATTTCTTAGATGAGAAAACTGAGGCCATAAGGGCTATGAGTCATCGGAGGGTTTGAACCAAAGGAGTAACATAATCTCTGCGTTAGAAAGGTTCCTGACACTGCTGAATCCATTTTAGAAGATGGATAAATCAATCCTTAGCTAAGGAAGACCTTGTCTCAGATCAAAGGTGCCAAGAAGGAATTTGAGCATTCGAATTCTAGGGAGAGCCCTTCTGACTGGGTAGAACAGAGGGATGTGCCATGAACAGAGGCAGAGGCATGGTTTCAATGACATCAGGGCTGGGGACTAGTTTTGAAGTTCTCTGAGGCCACTGATTCTCCCACCAAACTCCCTTCCCACCTTAGCAAAGATAAGAAATAGATATAAGAGAAATTTCTAATAGTGTTAATCATTTGCATAAAAATTTACAGAGCTGCTGTTTTTCCTCATGCTGTTTTCTTAGAAAATGAGACTTTAAAAAAAGTTCTGCTTTCTTGATAGATAACTGTAATACCCAGTGAGATGTCTTAAGAAATTCATTGCCAGGATATCTAGTAAATAAAAGTTCATGGTGGTCCCTGCTGGTAAATTATGTTTTTCCACTTTAGTTTTATTAGAAACAAAGGCTGTTTGGCACCTACATGTTCTCCAGTGACATCTTCATACATAAAGAGTTGTTAGAAATAAAGAATAGGCCAACACAAAGAATATGGATACCACTTTGGACACACAAAAGACATAGAGGGGAAATTGTATAAGACAGACTTGCATGAAAAAGTGTTTTGCCACTCTAGAATTCTCTCCACTTTAATATTTGACAAAGATTTCCAATAATATTAGATTTTGTGAGGGTACAAGGCAATGGCCACTCATATTCACTGCTGGTTTAGGTTAGTATCATCCTTCTGGAAGGCAGCATGGCAAAGTGCATTGAAAGCTTTTGATGGGATGGATAATAACTAATTATAATGACTCGCATTTGGTGAGTGATATCTTCCTTTATTGCAGCAGTTCTCAACCTGTGGGTGCAACCCACAGGAACTGTATTAAAGGGCCGTGACATTAGGAAGGTTGAGAACCACTGCTTTATGGTTTCCCATTAGAACAGAAGGTTCCCACAGGCAGAGATTTTTGCTTAATTTGTTCACCACTGAGTCCTGGTGCCTGAAACAATACCCGGCTCAGATTTATATACCCAGCATAATATAGTTGTCTCATTTTTCTGTACAGTGATGTTTAAGAACCACTGAGGTCACCCAAAAAGAACGTTTTAGTGCAGACAGATGTCTGCATATAAAACCTATTTAGGCCTCTACAACAACCCTCAATTCCCTAACAGTGAGTGGAGAATTCTCAGGGACTACCTGCTGACCCACAGCTTCATGAATGTGCTTGTAGTTATGAGCACTAAATAAGATAATTTCTCACACTTACAGAGTCCTTAGGCAGTGTTGAAAGAGCTTAAACCTCAGCTCACTTTAGAACTTAGTAATGTTAAGAGGTAGATGCTAATATCAGGCCCATTTTACAGATGAGGAAAGTGAGTCTTCAGCATAAAAGCAGTACCCTAGCCAAAGCCTGGCACATAGCAAGTACTTCTTGTTTGGTCAGACCTGCGAACAGGCAGCTCTGTGAGAGCTGCTCTTACCTCTCCAAGGGGCCACAGGAGAGACCCTGGGGAAGTGCTTGGTAAATATTTCAGTTCCTCCATTCTTCGGTGGCGACTCTACAGAGCTGCCAAGGACAGAAGGTTTCTGAATGGCATACACTCAATGAGGCAGAAGCAAATCAGTCCAAGTACACGAAGATGTACAGTTCTAAACACATCTAAGACACACACAGTTCTAAACACATCTAAGCGGGACAGATGCAGCCATGTGTACACACACACATACACACAATGCACACAAGAGGAAAACCAGACACACTGCACACACGCACTGAGATTAACCAGGCAAATGTGGGTGGAGAGACCGGCCTCTGCCAGCTGCGGCGGCACGAGCGCGGCTCTTGGTTGCCATCTGGTGGAAATCTGGGGTAGGGCCAGCCAGGTCCATCCGTTGGAGCTTATGTCGCTATTGCCTCCCTGCGCCTCTCTTCCTGTTTCAATGTCCCCTTATCTCTCTTTTTGTCTCTTGGTATTTCTGTCTCTTCATATCCCTCTTTCTCTCTTTTTTTCTTTCCCTTCCTTCTCCCCCACCTTCCAGAGCCCGAGACCTCCAGGGGCCCCTCCTTGCACACCCTATTTGAAGCCGAATCCCCCAGACTGGTCCTTGATAGCATCTTGGTACTTCCTGTTACCTAATCTCATCAATTTTGCCAGTCTGCCTGCTCCTACGTCCTTGGAGACAGGTACTCCAAGACTAGAGGCAGCATGTGGTGCCCTTGCTATTTCTTTGTTCAAACAGAGCCTGGTCTGTCCTTTCTTTTCTTTTCTTTTCTTTTCTTTTTTTTTTTTGAGACAGAGTCTCATTATGTCACCCTCCGTAGAGTACTATGGCGTCACAGCTCACAGCAACCTGAAACTCTTGGGCTTAAGCGATTCTTTTGCCTCAGCCTCCCAAGTAGCTGGGACTACAGGTGCCCACTACAATGCCTGGCTATTTTTTGTTGTTGTTGTAGTTGTCATTGTTGTTTAGCAGGACCAGGCCCAGTTTGAACCCACCAACCCTGGTGTATGTGGCTGGCACCCTAACCACTGAGCTATGGGTGCCAAGTCTGGTCTGTCCCTTCTTCCCCAGGGCTGGCTGCTGTGGTTCCCTGAAGGTGGGACATGGGTCAATAGATACAAGGACAGTGAGGACTTGGACCCCCGAGCAAAGAAGGGCCTGGAGAGAGACATTGAGAGTTACCCTTGAAAGCAAAACCCTGCAGGCTGATGGCCCCACTCTGGCCCCAGGCCCTCACGCTCCTCCTGCTGGCTAGGTTCCTCTAAGGTGCCATGTCCTTTCCTTCCAGGGGAATTCTGCAATGCTGTCGCTGCTCCTGGAATGCCTTTCCAATTCTTCCCTCCTTACATTTCAGGCCGGCCCAGTCACCTCCGCCAGGAAGCCAGCCTCCTCCACTCCCAGAGAACAAGGACCTGGATATCTGTCCCAGTCAAGGTCACATCCCTGCCACCCAGTACTGCATACAGGAAGTCCCCAAGAAGCATTTACTAACTGATGAATGAGTGCAAAAAGAAAAGGAAAGAAGAGAGGAGGGGAGAAAGAAAAAAGAAAAGGTATTTGAGTTCAAAGGCTGGGTCTTAAAACTGGACTTCATAGCTAGCCTTGTTGTGGGGAGGAGGTGTCTGCCAAAGGGGCCTCTCCCTGCTCTGTGCCCCATTTCTCCAGGGTCAGAATAAGGGGACATTTTCAGGATCACTTGTGAAATCCACCTGCTGGGTTTCATTTCAGCCAAGTCTGTAAATATTTGGTCTGCCGAGGCTGCCAGCATTGATGCTAAGGAAGCTTCAGTGCCTTTAATGGGCGCCCCACGAGGCCTGATGTGTGGTTTCTGAGGCTGGGGGAACAGGACACCCCAGCAGTTTCGCAGCTGGTTGGCATGAGGTGGGCATGATTGCAGGATTGGAAGAAGCTGAGAGACACCATCAGCAGCTTCTAGCACTTAACTCCACAGCGTGTAGCATTCAAGTGGTCAAAGCAGGGCTTCTTATTTTAAAAATTGCTAATGCAACATTATAGATTACAAGTGGTCTCCCTTTCCTAAGCTTGAAGGCCACATTTAATGGTTGGAGGGAGAGATTTCTTCCTGGCAGAAAGGTGGGAGGCCCTAGTTTAGAACTGACTCTTTTTGAAGATAGGGTTTTGCCCAGGCTGGAGTACAGTGGTATCATCATAGCTCACTGCAGCCTTCAACTCCTGGGCTCAAGTGATCCTCCTGCCTCAACCCCCTATGTAGCGGGGACTACAGACAACTGCCACATTGCTGAGCTAATTTTTCTATTTTAAGTAAAGATGGAGTCTTACTCTTGCTCAGGTTGGTCTCCTGAGCTCAAGTGATCCTCCCACTTCAGTCTTCCAGAGTGCTAGGATCATAGGCTTGAGCCACTAGCCCTTAAACATGCATTTTTTTTTTTTTTTTTTGCATTTTTTGGCCAGGGCTGGGTTTGACCCCGCCACCTCTGGCATCTGGGGCCGGCACCCCACCCTTTTGAGCCACAGGGGCCGCCCTAAACCTGCATTTTAAAACATTTCCCATCCAACCTGTTACCAGCCACTGTTAACCTGAACAGCCATTTTATGCAGGTTGCTGCTTGTCAGGCCCTAAGAAGTCCTGACAAGCCTATATTTTGACATATGGAGATTGTTTATTCACTTCCAAGGCCTACTGTCATAGATAAATTGGGGAATTGGATACCATGATACCAGTTAAGAGCCCAGGGGGCTCTGTGTAGCCAGTGAAGTGTTGGCTAACTATAAATTTAGTCTAGAGGAGTGGTTCTCAATCTGTGGGTCACGACCCCTTCATAACAATGAAAATATATCATGGCATTAGGAAGGTTGAGAACCACTGCTCTAAAGTAAAAAATGCTTTGAAGACATAACCACTTTAAGATAGGAAGATACTGCATAACTATAACCTATGAGGGAGAATCTACTTTTCTGTGAGAAAAAAAGTAACTAAGGGAAAGAAGGGGCAGAACAACTCTTTGGGGAGATATCCCTGCTGCTCTCCAGACTTGCTGGCTTTCCTGTAAATAAAAGTGAAACTGGGCGGCTCCTGTGGCTCAAAAGGGTAGGGCGCTGGCTCCATATGCCAGAGGTGGCGGGTTCAAACCCAGCCCCTGGCCAAAACCTGAAAAATAAATAAATAAATAAAATAAAATAAAAATGAAGTTATAACAAATAAAAAATATGCTTATAAAAAAAAAGTGAAACTATTGATCTCTCATCTCATCTCTCTCTGTTGACTGGCTTGGGTGACATGCAGATGAACTCCTTGGTCTGGCAATACACTCACCCACACGTGCCGCCAGGTGACTCTCACTAGTGGTGTTCCTTAGTCCCATTTCAGAAACAACAGCTTTACTGCTGCCCAAGTCCAAATGTTTTTGTCAAACATTTAGCCAAGCTCCCTTTCAATCTCAGCAGGGATACAGGAGTTGAAGCATCCTAAAAACCTGAAAATATGGGATTGCTATGACTTTCTTTATCCTCTCCATAGATGTAATGAGCATTTACTAGGTGCCCATTATGTTCCAGGTATATTAATCATGTCTTGATTTTCCATTTTCTTGATGCTTTGATATCCAGGGCCTTGCTGAACCTGGAGCTAGACAGCCCCCTCCCAGGGCTGGCCTATTCCTAGATGATAAACTGAGTTCCTGCAAGTGTGCCTTCAAATGCAAACCAACCGGTCCAGACTCCACACTCCAGCCCACTATCTTCCTGCCCTCATCACTCCAGGGCCAGGTGGTGCTATAGCTAGACACTAGGGACAGTCCCCATGCGTGATCTGATCTGTTGGCCTCTCCAGACCTGAGTCATTATAAAGCCTGTATTTAAAAATGCCCCAATGGTGTCTATGTGGTGAATGGTGCTAAGCATGAACAGTGCTGTAGCAAGTGGTCAATGCTATGAGCACAGACAGGTGTGACAGGGACAAGGCAGAGGGTGATGGAAACCTGCCAATCATGGGGTCAGGGGAGACCACTCTTTCAGAGGTGGAATTTGAAGGGGCTGGCACTGCATCTTGGTTCACAAATAGCCTTGGAAATCCCCTGAGGAGCAGCAGCAGCTTTTGGGTCCCGAGTACCTTATGTTCTAGTAGAATACAGCAGCTGTTGTGTCAATATTTGCAGCTGGAGGCAAACACAGGGCAGTTCCATTTCATATGGATTTGGGATAGTACAGAGACTTGGGCATTGGCAATCCAAGAAGCGATTTGGGCCCAGTTTCCAGCCCAATATTGGTCTATCCCTAAAAGCTGTGAGGGACATGTAAAGTTATCTTTGGTGTCAACTCTAAAGGTTAGGTCCATGTGCAAAATAATCTACACAGTAACATACATGGCTTGCAAATTGGTACCCAAAACATTAATCCCTTTAGCACAACATGACCTTGGTATGTGGCCCCATATCTTGGGGTGGCAGAGGCCTAGCTCTGTGACTGGCCACCTCTGGGCAAGGCTTAGCCTTTCTGGGGCCCTGAACTGTGCTTGATTTCTCTCAGCGATTGGCTCTGGTTTCCAGAGAAGCTGTAATTGGGTGCTGAGTTTGGAGGTGTCATGGGACAGCTGTGTGTGTCCTTGTAGCCACAGGGACTAGAGATGTTTAAGTTGCTTTACTAGTATTCACACCTGGCACATCAAAAGCAGACTGTGTCATACCAGTGAAGTGTTGGCTAACTATAAATTTAGTCTAGAGGAGCGGTTCTCAACTTGTGGGTCACGACCCCTTCATAACAACGAAAATATATCATGGCATTAGGAAGGTTAAGAACCACTGCTTTAAAGTAAACAAAATAGTGCCCTTCCTAAAGAGGGCCACATCCTAATAATCCCTGGGACCTGTGCAAATGTTAGGTTCCAAGGCAAAGGGCTCTTGCAGATACAATTAAGGTTAAGGATCTTGAGCAGGGGAGAGTAACCAGGTGCATCCAACCTAATCACAGGAATCCTTAGAATTGGAGAACATTTCCAAACTGCACTCACAGTAAGGTGACTTGGGAAAAAGGTCAGAAAGATGCTGTGTGGCCAGCTCTGAAGAGGAGGAAGGGGGACCTGAGGCAAGGGATGCAGGCAGCTTCTACACAGTGGAAAAGGTCAGAGACCCGTTCTGCCCTGCAGCCCCTAGGAGGGACCAGCTCTGCCACACCTTGATTTTAGCCTGGTGAGGCCTGTGTTAGATGTGAGCTGTTTTAAACAACCAGGTGTTATAAATTTGTTACAGCAGGCCTAGGAGATGCATACACCCAACGTTCCTACAAGTATTGTGTCAAACTCATAAGTTTTCAGATAAGGATAGTGTTCTGGGGAGAGAGGGAGCACTAATGGGTCTCTGAGAAAGCACCCACTCACTGAGCCAACAAAGCTAGACTTGATACGGTCACCAATGAAAACCTCCCAATGGCCAGAGACAGGGCTATCACCTCCAAGTCACATCCTCAAGGGCACAAAGCTAAGAAAAGAAGTGGCTGAAGAGCTGAGGTTTGAACCCACTGAGCAGGTGTCAGCCCAGGTCTAAAGCCTGATTCACCACTGTCTAAAGGCAGCAGTGTCTTATCTTTCCTAGGTCCTGAAAGGACTCAGTGGAGACCTGATCCCTCCTCCAGCAAACCCATTACAAGGCATTGCATCTCCATTCAAGGACTTTGTCGTGGTATCTTCCTTTAAATCACAAGACCCATTTATAACTTTGCCTTTGAAATTCTTTGACTAGGAATAATGCGTGCAATTTAAAATTGGCAATCATTGTGCAGGCTTGGGAGTTCTCCCAAGTGAGAAAAGTTCACCTAGGAACTGTTTTGAAATGTAATGAAATCTTTATACATACAAAATTTAGCATTGGTGAAGTTGACACACACATTTTTACAGATGTGGAGACATTTAATATGGTCTTAATTCTGGTTTTTGCAGTTTTCTTTCTATATTGGAGGAGCCTATCTTTTCTTTCTTCAGCCCCCCTCAGGCCACAACACATTCGGAAGAGCCCCCAGAAAGTGTGAGCACCCAAAGCCCTATTCCTACAGGGTTCCTCAAGGCCTGTCAACATTTATTAAGCACTTAGTAAGTGGCACAGTTCTTTCTGTGTGGATCAGCTAATGTTTATAAAGATCCATATAGTAGGCTCGGCGCCAGCCACATACACCTAAGGTGGCGGGTTCAAATCCTCAGCCCAGGCCCGCCAAACAACAATGATGGCTGCAGCCAAAAAATGGCCGGCGCTGTGGCAGGCACCTGTGGTCCCAGCTACTTGGGAGGCTGAGGCAGGAGACTCGCTTGAGCCCAGGAGTTGGAGGTTGCTGTGAGCTGTGAGGCCATGGCACTCTACCCAGGGGGATAGCTTGAGGCTCCGTCTTAAAAAAAAAATAAAATAAAAAGATCCATATAGTAAGTACTATTATTTCCTTCTTCCAGTAAAATAAGCCAAAGCGGGGAGTAATTATTAAGTGCCTGTGGGCTTAGTTAGTAGGAAGTTTGGCCCAGTTGCCACCTCCTGACTATCCCTCCTGTGATGTGATACTTGACAACACTTACCTTCAAATTTTTTTTTTTTTTTTTTGAGACAGAGACTGACTTTGTGACCCTTGGTAGAGTACCGTAGTATCATAGCTCACAGCAATCTCAAACTCCGGGGCTAAAGTGATCCTCTTGCCACAGCCTCCTGAGTAGCTGGGACTACAAGTGTCTGCCACGACATCCAGCTAGTTTTTTAGAGATGGGGTCTCACTCTTGCTCAGGCTGGTCACGAACTTGTAAGCTCAGGTGGCAGAGATTGAGGTGATGCTTCTACAAGCCAGGTAACACCAAGGGTGCTGGCCACCACCAGAAAGTGGAAAAGGCCTGGGACAGATCCCTCCCCCTCGCTACTTTAGTACTCAGCCCTGCCCACGCCTTGATCTTAAGCAGGGGTCCTCAAACTTTCTAAACAGGGAGCCAGTTCACTGTCCCTCAGACCATTGGAGGGCCGGACTGCAGGCCCGGGACGAGTGGGTTGCTAAGCAGGACAGGTAGCGGTGGCAAAAACACCCAGTGGGCCGGATTAATGTCCTCAGCGGGCCGCAGTTTGAGGATCCCTGATCTTAAGAGTTCCATCTACAACTGCGATCCAATAAACTTCTGCAGCCAATGTGTGACACTCTGTCACAGCAGTCCTTGCATAGTAATGTAAGTAAGCATCCTGTGTTTCTATGTACAATAGTGGGTTCTAGGCCCAGCTAATCAGAAATGGATTTTTCTGCCCCTGTGGGATCGATGTCCTATGGGACTGGCTCCCTTTCCCACTTCCTAGGAGTGATCCGGTGGTGGTACCCAGTTCAGAGCTCCTGCTTTATACCTCAGGCTGCCCCCAGGTCAGAAAACAGGTCAAACAACCCAGGCTGCTTCCTCTCCACCCTGGCTGTGCCTAGCTTTTATTGCCCCAGAGGGATGTCCCTGACCCCGATTTCTAGACTCAAGCTTGCAGAGGGGACAAATCAGGATTCCATGCAAGAGGCCATGTGCCACACAGGCCCCCATGTACAGCAAGGAGACAGCATCCTGTCAACTTGCTCTTAGAAAATGACTCTAAAAACCTAAAAATGTCACCGCAGTGAGGGAAGCTCCAAAGAAATCTATTCACAGCAACTCAGGATGCTAAGGGCCAGAGCAAACTTGCCTTTAATGTTCTGATTTCTGTGACAAGCTGGGTAGAATTTCCAGATTGCTCTTTTAAAACTAAATGCCCCAGTGGGAACAGGGGACTTCAGGAGAATTGCAAGTTGGAGGGCGTCTAGGGTGGCTAGGGCACCTATCTAGGGCATCTAGGGTGGCTGCCCTAGATATGAAGGAGCAGCAAAGAGGCTCCCAACAGGTTAACAATGTGGCATTTGGCCATCTCCAGCCTTAAGGGCACCAGGCTAATCCATTTACCCCAGGAGAAAACCTGGGAGTTTTCCTTCCCGCACACCCCAACAGCACCCCTGAAGAGGAGAGCTGGGCGTAAGAGCTGCTATGATCAGCCTATGTATAGGGCCTGAGATGGACAGGCTCATGACATGGGCAGGAAGCTGGCTGGTTACCTCAGACCTGGTCTGGTGTTCCTTAAAAGTAAACACTGGAATCACATTCACACATGAGGTATGACAAACGAATCTGCATTTCCAGGAAAATAAATGGATCTGACACCACTAGGTCAGTGCTAGGTCAGGGCTGCTCCCTTATTGCCCTGCTGCTGGGGGACGGTACTGACTGAGCACAACACACTAGGAGAGGTGGCAGGGCCCAGACCACACACCCTATCTCAGCCAGAGCCTGCATCACACGCAAGCACTGCTCACACTCCCCAGGGACCATGCTGGCTGTGGAAGGGTTCGCCTGGTGCCCAGCAACCCTCACCACCCATCCTACAGATAAAGACACAGGCATGGAAGTAAAGGGACTGGTCTGAGGGACTGACAATGCACAGGCCCCATCATAAAGGATTCCTAGTTCTGATTTCATCCCTGCCTCCCACAAGCTCCATGACCTTAGACAAACGATGTGATTCCTGAGCCCAAGATGGGGATTATGGACACCCCACTTCACGATAGTTCACTTCAGGAGCACCTGGCAAAGCCACCAGCCATGTGATACATTAAAGGCTGATCCCATCCTGTGTCCTGTGGTCACCGTAACTCACATACACACATACAAGAATGCAAATCATAAACTTTATTAATGGAAAATGGAATGCCTTGTTAACAGAAACCTTGTCTTAAAAATGGCAGAACAAGAACACCATTTATTAAAAAAAAAAAGTGAGTTCACATTGTATCGCACTACAACACGGTGGCAGAATTTGCTTCTGTGTTTTAAGATTCCACAAGTTCAAGGGAACTCTGGCTAACAGATTCAACAGTGCGTCTGCCTACCTGAAAACCCGCAGTGAGCGGGACTCAGTAGCGGCGGGTGAAGTGGGGGTATGGGTGGGGGTGGGGGTGGGGGTGGGGGACTCTGCCATCCCGGTCCTGGCTGGCCACTTCACCACCTTCCAGTCCACCACCTGGCACCACGTGGCCCTGGGAATGTCCACCTTGTGCAAAGCTGCCTCCCCTAGGAACAAAGTCAAGACGTTTTTTCCCCCTCAAAGCACTCTATGTTTCCAATGAAACATGACTCAGTAAACGATCCTGCAGCCTTTAAAATGTGCTTTTTTTTTCCAGGTGAAAAAAATCATAATCATACACTGTATTCTGTATAATTGAAGAACATTATTTGCATAAGTTACAAAGAACTGCTTTTTGATATGTTCAAAATATCCAACCCAGCAAGTTGATCAAACGTGTAAAGAAAGGAGAGGAAGTAAGAGCAAGAGCAAGCCAACATTATCCCTGGACAACATGCCTTACCCTGCTGCACCACCCCGGCTGGCAACGTGCCCTGGTCCTGAGGGTCCTGAGAGCCCTCTCTCACCACCTAGAAGAGAAAAGTCTGTAAATACCCCTCCTTGGGGAAGTCTCTGGGAGGGCAGAGGGGAGGGATGTGGGCCTTATCTTCAGAGTTCTGAGATCACAGCCACCCTTGCCCCCTAGGATCAGGAGCAGTCCCGTACCTTGCCACCTTGTGTGCTCCCGGCCCTCTGGGCCTGTATCCATGGCACCCTGCCAGGCACGTGGTGGGTGCTCTTCCAACCTCTGGCTGTGCTCTCCCCAGTCGCGTCCACCCCTGCACCAAAAGACAGCAGATCCAGCCGCCAAGATATGACTCCAGAGTCAGGCCACATGGCTCCATGCCCCATAATGTTTCCTCAAAGAATCTATCCAACCCCAAAGACATCTCATGGCTGGTAAGCATGGAAAAGGAGCCACCAAAGAAACCCCAATCAAAACCACAAGGCTTCACTTGTGCTAAGACACCAGAATCAAAAAGAAAGACTTAAGTATTGGCAAGGGTGTGGAAAAACTGCAGCCCTTGTAGGCTGCTGATGAGAATGCAATGGTGCAGCCACTGTGGCAAACAGTATGGTGCTTCCTCAAAAGGCATAGAATTCAAAAGCACAGAATTGCCATATAATCTCAGGAATCCCACTACTAGATGTTTACCTGAGAAAAATTAAAACATCTCCAAAGGAATATGAAACATGAACACTCCTAGCAGCATGATTCATAACAGCTAAAAGGTGAAAAGGACCCAAATGTCCACTGAAACTGACTAATGAATGGACAAAATGTGGTCCAGCCACACAATGGAATATTCAGACTTAAAAAAAAAAAATGAAGTTCTTGGCTGGCATGGTGGCTCAGGCCTGTTGTCCCAGTGCTGTGGGAGGCTGAGGCAGGTGGATCGCCTGAGCTCAGCTGAGTTCAAGATCAGCATAAGACCAGCATGAGCCCAGCATGAGCCGGAGTGAGACAGAGTGAGACCCCATCTCTGCATTTATAGGAAATGTTTAGAACAGACAAATCTAGAAACAGAAAGTAGGTTTGTGGTTGTTAGGGGCTGAGGTAGAGAGGTATGACTGCTAAGAGGTACAGGGCTAGTCTCGGGGGTGATGTTCCAAAACTGACTGTAGTGATAGCTACCCAATTCTCTGCATATACTCATTCATTGATTGCACACTTTAATGGGATAATTTTATGGCATGAGTTACACTTCAACAAAACTACTTTAGGGAGGTGCCTGTGGCTCAAAAGGGTAGGGCGCTGGCCCCATATGCCAGAGGTGGCAGGTTCAAACCCAGCCCTGGCTAAAAAAAAAAGTAGAGATTTCTCTGTGAACTGATATATATATTTAAAAAATGTAAAATAAATTAATAAATTGATTAAAAAAAAACTACTTTAAAAAGTTTCAGATGTAAACTCCAAGAGACTGAAATCCAAATACGGTTCCAACATTCTGGAACTAGCAGTGCAGAAAAGGCTTTCAGACCAAAAGCTTCTATGCAGGTGGGCTCCCAACGTGGAATGCTGGGCACTGTGGCAGCCAGGACAACCTGGTTCAGAGGCACCAGAAGGAACCAGGACTGTGAAACCACCAGAGCTCCCTATACTCATCTGCAAAGCAAATGTAACATTGCCCCCCAAAACAATGAAAAGTACCCCAAGGCACAGGGCCACTACTCACCATAATATCTTATTCCAAGAAATGAATTCTCTCATTTACTTACCTTACTGGTATCTATGACAAAATGCACTACATGGTATTATAGGATGTGGTGTTAAATAGGTCCCATGGAAGAAGACACTTTAAGCCAAAAACTGTCCCACCGTGCTGAGCAGGAGCCAGAGGCAGCTCCCAAATGGGCAGTGCCAAGAGCCTTGTCCCATCAGCACAGAGGTTGCGTCTGGAGACACAGGCTCTGATGCCCAATCACAGAGAGGAAAGGGGCATGGCAAGGCAGTGGCCGGAAGATGTTTCAGTCCCCAGCCACTGTGTAGCCAGCTCATACAGAAGAAAGGAGATGGGCTGATAAGGAAGGAAAAATAGTTGTGCAGGGGCCACTGCAGTCAACCAAAGAGACACCTTGAGTCCTCCATGCCAAGCCCTGAATCACCCCCTAGAAGCTGACTAGGTTTGGGGCTGCCCACCAGCCCCAGTGCCCTCAATATTGACAGTGTGTTGGAGTTCTTGGGGGGAGGAGATCTACCATCCAAGTTCCACCCACAAAGATCCAGATCTATCTGCCCTAGAGTAAAGGTCCTCATAAGTGATTCATTCTAATGGGCAGCCAGGGTTGAGAAGCCCCACCCCCAACCAGACAGACAAAAAGGACCTGAGGACATGCCTAAATAGACAACCTGGTGGTGGTGGCAGCAGCAGCAAAGGTTCTCTACCACCCATGTGAGTAAGAATAAAAGCCCCAGGACTGTGTCCTTTAGCAGTTGGGGAGCCCTAGTGATTGAGATGATCACAACTGCAGGGTGACCCTCACCCCCACCAGACTGAGAAGAGCTGCCTTTTGTCATGAGAAATTGGCCTTCCTGAGTTAGGGGTTCTGAATGGCATGACTCCTAAGGCTCTCATGGCTGAACCACACCTTGGGGGTGTGAACAACTAGGCAACAACCTCTTACCAGGAGAGGACAAATGGCCCCACACACTAACCTGGGGGGAGGAGGCAGCCCCCGGCCTTCACTCAACCTCTTGTCAGAGCCATAGCCTCCCCAGTCCCGGCCATGCCGCTCTGGGGGTCCTCCATGGCCGTGGCGGTCGTCTGAGTAGTGCTAGAGGATACAAGAAGACAGAGTAACACTCTAAGCACACCACTTCCAGACAGCCCCCGCCCCAGGAGGCCTGCTCACTGCAGACCCAGTCAAAGGAGTGGTTAAAAGGCCTGCCCCGGCTGAGCCCTGCTCTGCTGACCCTCTGCTCCCAGAGGATGGCTCCCTCTAAGCTCCCCTCCTTTCACTCCTCTAGCTGTATTACTGACTCACCTAAGCCAGTGCTACAGCATCCCTCTCTTGCCCCAAGAGCGTGGAGAGCCTTGTGCTTTATGGTCCTCAGTGGTTCTGCGGAAAAGGTTCACTGAAAAGAGCCACTTAGCCCTATTCTCCCTGAACAGCCAGTGTGCCTCCTCCTTTCTGGTGCCCCTGAGCAAGCCAGTCACCTCTATGCTTTGACACCAGCCAGGACCCTAGTAGACCTCAAAAGTGATAACAGTTTCATGATCTCTTTGATAAAATCTGCTATTCTTTTTATTATTATTTTTTAACATATATTCTTTAAGAGATAGGGTCTTGCTCTGATGCCCAGGTGGACTCCACGATGCAGCGGTGGAGTCCTATCTTACTAAAACTTCAAACTCAAGAGATCCTACCTCAGCTTCCTGAGTAGCTGAGACTACAGGCATGCACCACCACATCTGGCTTATTTTGTTTGTTTGTTTTTGTAGAGTCTTGCTATGTTGCCAGGCTGGTCTCAAACTCCCGGCCTCAAGTGACCCATCTTGGCCTCCGAAAGTGGTGGGATTACAGGTATAAGCCATTGCTCCTGGACTAAAACACAATGTTCTGACACCTATCTCCCACATCTCTCAACCATGCTGTTCCTTTGTCTGAGTTTACACCCAGGTCTAAGCTTACACCTGGCACAGGGCACCACCGTATTATTCGTGATTCAGGGACTGTTTTATGGTCTTCAACTCCCAGTACTCACCACAATATCTGAAAGTGAGGGACAATCCCCTCCAGTCCCTGGCAAATGTGAGCTAAATGACTACCTAATTGCCTCCTGTGCCACTATTTGGGTATTCTGGTATACCCTGCAGTGCCAGGAGGACTCTATGGTCTCTTAAGCAAATGGACAATCAAGACATAACTGTAATTTTCTACTGGATAAAATTAAGCAAGAACAAGGCCTACCTATTTGAAAACTACACAGAATCACTAATTAGAAAAATGAATAATCTGCACTTCTAATCGCTGGCAACTAACATTTCCATACACCCCTGCAATGTGGCTGAGCTGTCCCTTTCTGGCTCAGAAGCCAGCTGAGGCCAACATAGCAGAGGGCTGGCCCCAGGCTTGGTGTATGGGCTTTACTCACCTGCCCCTCTCGTTCTCCCATCATTGGCCTTGAACCTTCCCTCCTACAAAAGGAAAGTTTCTCATTCAAATGACGGCTGGTAGAACTGTACATTTCTGCAGGCCATACAAGAGTTTCACAATTGGGACATTTACTCTATTCTACCACGTAAGAATTATAACTCACTAACGTGGAAAAGAAAAGAAAAACTAGCTCCAACTGAAAGGCTTTTCCCTGGGGGCAGGAATGAAATGGGATCCTAAGAAGGTGGGAATAAAGATTTTATTGAACTGAAATTCCTCAGTGAGGTCTCAGAAATAAAGGCACACCATATCAGAAAGTCAATGCCTAATTACGTGCAGCCCAGTGACCAAAGTCAGGGCGAAGGATAAATGAAAGCCTCCGTGACCCCACATTTCTGTCTGGCCCAACAACACACCAACTCTAGCCATAAATAAACTAGGGGCTTCTCAGCCTACCTTGCTGGTTCTCCTCCTCTGAAACCCCTTATGGAGGAGCTAATGAGCAGGGAAATGGCTCAAGAATATGTAGCCCAAGAGAACATACGAAACCAAAGATAGAATTTTTCAATAGGAAAATTGAGGCCTGCCTTATTTATTTATTTACTTATGAGGCAGAGTCTCACTTTCTTGCCCCCAGTACAGTGCTATGGAATCATAGCTCACAGAAACCTCAAACTCTTAGGCTCAAGCAGTCCTCTGCCTCAGCCAGTGCCCACCACAATGCCAAAGTTTTTAGAAACAGGGTCTTGCTCTTGTTCAGGATAGTCTCAAATTTGTGAGCTCAAGTGATTAGCCTTGGCCTCCTGGAATGCTAAGATTACAGGTGTGAGCCACCGTGCCTGGCTTTGAGGGCTGCCTTTTCTTTTTTGGAGACAAGAGTCTTGCTTGGTCACCCTTGGTAGAGTGCCCTAGCACCTTAGCTCACAGTAACCTCAAACTTTTGGGTTCAAGTGATTCTCTTGCCTCAGCCTCCCAAGTAGCTGGGACTACAGGCGCCCACCACAACACCCGGCTATTTTTCGGAGACAGGGTCTTGCTCTGCCTCAGGCTGGTGTTAAACTTATGAGCTCAGGCAATCCACCCATGTCGGCCTTCCAAGTGCTGGGATTATAGGTGTGAGCCACCATGCCTGGCCTGAGGGCTGCCTTTTAAATAAAAAGGGGGGGGGGGAGCAGGCAGGCAGACAGGTAGGCACTGGCTAAAAACCCATCTAGGCCCTCAAAATGCAAAGCAGGGTTAATGAGAAATTCTTTCTGTACACTCTCCAGTCAATTCTCTTTGTAGTTTATGGGCACAGGAGCCTCTGCTGTTAGAGGAAGCCCAGGTGTGAGCCCTGAAGCTCCAGCCAGTTTGGGCAGGTCATGCCTCTTCTCTAAACCTGCTTCCTTTGCTATAACACAAGAAGACTGAGACAGATCCTCTTCCAAGCTCTTTCCAGCTCCATGAGAGAGAGGAAGATGGAGGGAGAAGGAGGGAGGAAGAGGGGAAGCAGCTGTGAAAAAGGTCCACAAGAAACTGTGAAACTCAGAGCTGGGCCACACTAACATTGCAACCCCCCAAGAGGGCTCAATGTGGGATGCCTTGGTTTAGGTCTTCCCTATGTTCTTACAGGCACAGCTAGATGCCTGAGGCCATAGCTGACCTACTCATGGAAAGAGGATAGCAGATGAAAGAAGTTCAGAGGTGCCTTTCTACTGGGCAAACTGGGGATTCTATAAGTGACCACAAATTCCAACAACTTGCTCAAGTTCTGCAGGTCAAAGTCACCCACAATAGATGTCAGAAACAAATGAGACTTCAGAGAATAGATGAAGACCTATCTGTGTACTAGGCTGAGAACTTGATCAGCTGAATGTTCTAGTGCCTGCCACATCTGTGGCACAGGAGGGATGGGCAGCTGACCTGTCAATAATGTGGTCCTGGTACTGGCCCCGCTTACGACGGTCAAAGTCATGGAAGCGGTGATCTGGTCGGGGGAAGTCAGTGCGGTATCTGTCCTCCATTGCCACACGTTTTCCTTCTGGCCAATAGGCATCTCGTCTGTTTTTTTTTTATTTTAAAAAGAATTCAAATTTCATTTATGACAGAGAAAGAGGAAAAAGTAAAGGGGTGGATGTGGAGAGAAGAGCTCTCTCCCTAGACCCAGCATCATTAAAATGTCCTGCAGGGCTAATCTCTAAACATTCAATCATTATCGCTTTGATTTAATAAATTAAAATCCCCCAAACTGCCAAGAGGCATACTGGTGTTCTCATCTGACAATCCTGAAAAAAGGACTGCTGTGAGCTAATTGTCTGGCAAGTCTGCTAATACCTTGATCCCCGCGTGAGCTCAAATTCAAGTGAAATGAAATATTTGATTCTTCTGGAATGGAATTTGAGTTGCCACATTTTTACCTTCTCCATCATCTATGGGAACCTGAACCTCCCTTTGAGTTTTTTGCAAAAGCAAAAGGAATTAGATTGGGTGATAGTGAACTACATATAGCTCAGGATGGCATCCAATTATCTTTTTCCTGATTTTTACCAGAAAACTAGGCTCAAGGGGAGTGGGCTGACGGGTGACTGTCAATTAAGCTGTTTGGAGGAGCTAGAGACCAATAAACCTACTTTCCAAGCCAGAAGACAATTTCCTTTTCCACAGTGACTGCTCTGCCTCTTGTCTACAAGGATGCACTAGACCGACAGGGATGGCTCAGACAACTTGGGCTTAATGGATGTCTAGCTGTTTTATAATATAAACACTTAAGAGAATAGTTATGCTCTATGGGGAATCTAAGAGAAAAAGTATCACACACCTGTTAGCAAGTGGCAACCATAAAGATTCCCTGAAAACTAAATCAACTGGGACAAAAAAAAAAAAAGAAGGTTGCACACGCACAGCATCAAGACAATGAACTACATCAACTTGCAGCAGTGGCTGGAATTCTGCCGAGGGGACAGGATCTGTGTTAAATCTAATTCTGCAGATAGGCAGGGAAGTGACTGGTACACTGCCTGGGAGATGCCCGTGAACCCTCACCGGTCCAGGTCGTAAGGCCGCCGTGCTGCAGGCCGCCGCTCCTGCTCATAGCGCAGCTGCTCCTGCTGGCGCCGCAGCTCCTCACGCTCACGTTGGATCCGCTCTTGCTCCTTCCTGCGTTCACGCTCTACACGCATACGCTCCCGTTCCAGCCGCTCCCGCTCCATGCGCTCCCGCTCCAGCCGCTGCCGCTGGCACTCCAGCTGAAGGCGCTCACGCTGCAGGCGGGCCTTTTCCTTGCGCTCGTGGAAGGCCTCAAGGCGCTGCTCCCACTCCCGCTGTTCCCGCTCTCTGCAGGTACATAGTAAGGTGGCCCTGAACTTTGAGCAACTTCAGCATGGAGGCTGAAGCTTGTTGCGGGTCAAATGTCCACAATTAGAGGCACCTGGTCTACTTGCTCTGAGAACTCAGCTGCCTGGCGCCTTCTAACTCCACCTTTTCTCAACAAGACAGGCCCTGGGCAAGCTGGGTACTGGGTGCCAGTGACCAGAGACATAGCAGAGCTTTGGCTCAAAGACACAACATGAAGCCAGAGCACGAATTTTAACTGAATGTCATTTGAGTGCTTAGAAACTGGGACTTCAAGGGGAAAGGTATACAATAGGTCCTTACTAATGGCTACCACAGAGACTGCTGTGCACAGGAAAAATTCTGGAGAAATGAGGCCGGGTGCTGTGGCTTGCACCTGTAATCTCAGCCCTCTGGAAGGCTGAGGCAGGAGGATTGCTTGAGCTGAAGAGTTCAAAAAATTCTGGAGAAATGACCACTGGTGTCTTCCAAGGTGTAAAAAGTGGTTCTGATTTCTTGTTATAGGTTAATACGTATCATGAGCATATCTTATTTTCACACCTCCTCTCAAAAAAGGTTCCACTTTTTAATAACTATCTTTTGAACAGAGAGCTTGGGAAGGCATGGAGACAGGCCCCAGGCTCAAATGAAGGGCCTACGTCTACTGGCCCAGCACCACAGCCAGGACCAAAGTCTCTGCTTTACCCAAACATCAGGAGCTGACTGGGTGCCCTTCTCTTAGTCTGAGGGGTGCTGGTCACACTCACACCCTCCGATGGTGCCTCAATAGGCTCCAAACCAAAGATGGAGAAAGTTTGGTGCCTGGATAGGTTCCAAACCAAAGATGAGAAAGTAGCAAGAAAAAAAAAAGGGAGCAGGATCATAAGCTGCTCAGTGAGCTTCTCTTCCCTAAAGCTACATATGCAGAGAGGATTACATTAGTTCAGAAAAGCAAATGTAGCTTAACTAGGAAAGGTCCCCAAATACCAAGACATAAAGCTTTTGTTTTACTGAGCAGTATTTGAGGAAAATCTACAAGAAAACTCTGGTTATGCCAACATGAAATGGCAGATGTGAAAGGGGAGGGGAAAAGCCTCTTTCAAAAGTTCATGGCAATAAACCGCACCCTTAGCAAATGGTGACAAAGGCCAAGATGGCTGCAGTGGGAGACAGAGGCAGCCCAGAGATATGGCTCAATACAGACCTCCAAGGAAGCCATTCCTATGACTGACACCTCTTACAGAACTGCCTCATTCCAATGCCACAATAAAATGACCACTGAACTCCAGCTGTAGCTTTTGGCTTTACTCATGCAGGTTTTAGTGGAGAAGACTAAGGCCTTGACACCAAGCATCTATTCTATCCAAGGCCATGTGTGACAGCTTTCTACACAGGCCATGTTCTAACTTCAGCCAGAGGAAAAGGCTCCTGGGCCAAAATGGCCTTTGATGACTTTTATGCCACCCACCACATCTCGTGGGCTGGTGTGAATAGGTGCTAAGCCTTGCCTCTTGGACTTGGGCGAAACACGTAAGGAGACTAGTCAGCACTAGCTCTTGGGCTACGTAGACTCATAGCTCCAGGATAGCTGGAAAGACAGATGATCCCTTTTAACCCCAAGGAAGTCACCATCCCCACCACCCTGCTCAGTCCCACTCACCGCCTTCGCTCAGTTTCTCTGATCTCCCGTTCCCGCTGCCTCTGGCGCTCTCGCTCCCTTTGTTCTTTAATTTTATCAAATGACAAGATGTCTCTCTTTTCTTTGCTTTCTGACTTGCGATCCTGACTCTTGGAGCTCTGTTTGCCAAAATTAGTTTATTAACAACCGAAAAATGCAGTAAAATATACAATGAAAATATACATGCCTGGATTAACCTAATGTTCTTCTGACCTATGTGGTTTATACAGAAGGCATGGTCTCGGCTCGGCGCCTGTACTCAAGCGGCTAGGGCGCCAGCCACATACACCTAAGGTGGCGGGTTCGAATCCCCAGCCCGGGCCCGCCAAACAATAATGACGGCTGCAACCAAAAAATGGCCAGGCGTTGTAGCGGGCGCCTGTAGTCCCAGCTACTTGGGAGGCTGAGGCAGGAG
>NW_003852483.1:127454-158954 GCF_000181295.1 Otolemur garnettii
GCCTCCCAAGTAGCTGGGACTACAGGCGCCCGCCACAACGCCTGGCCATTTTTTGGTTGCAGCCATCATTGTTGTTTGGTGGGCCCGGGCTAGGGATTTGAACCCGCCACCTTAGGTGTATGTGGCTGGCGTCTTAGCCACTTGAGTCACAGGTGCCAAGTCTCCATGAAGCTTTTAAACTGCACAGAACCCAAAGCCTCCTACTGGCCCAGACTCAGAATCTCCAGGAAAGGGGCTTAGGAGGTGACATTTTAGAGTGCCTCAGGCACTTTTTTTTGAGACACAGTGTTACTCTGTTGCCCTCGGTAGAGTGCTATGGCATCATAGCTCACAGCAACCTCAAACTCTTGGGCTTAAGTGCTCCTATTGCCTCAGCCTCCCAAGTAGCTAGGACTACAGGCGCCCACCACAACATCCAGGTAGTTTTTCTATTTTTAGTAGAGACAGGGTCTTATTCTTGCTCAGGCTGGTCTCAAACTTATGAGCTCAAGCAATGAACCTGCCTCAGCCTCCTAAAGTGCTAGGATTACAGGCATGAGCTAGGATTACAGGCATGCCCGGTTTACTTTCTTACTTAGCTCCCCCAGAGGAAAAAATAAGAGCAATAAAAGACAAAGCAACATGGTAAAAAGAACAACTTAAGATCAGAAATTATACCGGTTTAAAAAAGGGAGTGGGTGGGGAAAAAAGGAGAAATGAAACATGGGAAGAATTATCTTATTACAAAGAAAGCCATACCAACCAAAACCTCACCACAACAGTCTCTGCCTATGAGATGAGAAGATGGTTTAACCTGGAGTGGCAAGGGGACAGACGCCCTTAGGTATTGCATGGAGGGCAGCCCAGCAGGGATGGGTACCTGAAAGAAACTCTCAGGGTTACAGCCTAGCTTAACCATTTATTAGTGACTTGGCACCTGACACATACATATAGTCTGCCCCATAACTTTTCTGAACAACACGCAAATTATTACAAAATAAAATAGGTAAAAAGAAAAAAAAAAGGAAAAGGGCTAAAATATATGTCTTTGCATGTAAAGACCTCCAAGGCCTATTATACACAAAAAGCAAGGTGCACACCAACAAGTTCCAGCACAACCCTTCACTGGTGGTCTTACAGTGTGCACATGTGTGTGACACGTGTGCAGTGTCCTTTGAGAGGAAGCTAAGGAGGAGACCCTGCAAGAAAAAGAGACTTCCATTTTGCTTGTGTTATCTCTTTATGCTAATTCAATATTCCAATCAGGTGCTTTATCACTATTTTTCTATTTTATGATCAGAGTTATGTGGGTGGTTAGATTAAGTATTTTTTTTGGTTTTCTACTCTAGATTTCTTCATGTTTTACAATTTTCATGTAGCCACATGAAAAGTGACGGTAGGAACTGCTGCTTTATAGAATCCAAATTTTCATTTTAAAAAGTTTTAAAGCCCAGGCATGGTGGCTCATGCCTATAATCCTAGCACTCTGGGAGGGGGAGGCGGGTGGATTGCTTGAGCTCAGAAGTTCAAGACCAGCCTGAGCAAGAGCGAGACCCCATCTGTCAAACTAGCTGGGCATTGTGGCGGGTAAGAGAATTGCTTAAGCCCAAGAGTTTGAGGTTGCTGTGAGCTATGATGCCATAGCACTCTATCAAGGGTGTCAAAGTGAGACTCTGTCTCAAAAACAAAACAAAACAAAATAATATTAAGTTTTAAAAACAGAAAGTATGCTTGGATGAGTATGGATGGATACTGTTAACTTTGCACTCACTAAAAAAGTAATTATTTCCTCACTAATGTTTCAACCTGCTGCTGGGCAGCACGGAAGATTTTCTTGCTTTCCAGAGTAGAAAACACAAAACAAGAAGCCACTGTATGTTGTTCAGCTATGTGTACAGCTTAAGAAATGATGTTCCTTATCTGACAATAAGAAAAATACTCCGTTTTAGCCTGGGCTCTACTTTTCTTTTAGTTAATTTAATAGAAGACTAGAATATCAATGAAAAAAAATTAATAAACTGCTATTAGATCAACTATAGAGTAGGACCTATCTTCCCATTTGAAAAGCCTGGGGCTGGCCAATCCTATTCAACAGTGGACCGCTGTGTGTCAATCAAGCATCTGTTCAGAAGACATGTGTCCTGAACCAGGGAAGAGGCCAGCACGTTAATGAAGGCAAACATAGGTTAAGTATTGTTTTGCAAAAAGTAAAATTTTATTTTCTGTCTATGTGCATAACCTATAAACAATTAACAACATACCTCCTCAGTACTTCAAAGAGCTCTTAAAGATGAAACAATTTTGGCTCGGCGCCTGTGGCTCAAGGGGCTAAGGCGCCAGCCACATACACCTAAGGTGGCGGGTTCAAATCCAGCCCAGCCCAAACAACGATGGCTGCAACCAAAAAAAAAATAGCCAGGCGTTGTGGCGGGCGCCTGTGGTCCTAGCTACTTGGGAGGCAGAGGCAGGAGACTCGCTTAAGCCCAGGAGTTGGAGATTGCTGTGAGTGATGCCACAGTACTCTACCCAGGGGGACAGCTTGAGACTCCATCTCAAAAAAAAAAAAAAGATGAAACAATTTTGTTTTCATAATATAAGTCAAAGTGGTCATTAAACCACCATCTAAAACAGGTGGACATGAGGTGGCAGTGATACTTACTCTCTCTTTTGACCTGCTTGTGGTTTTCACACTAATGACAGGCTCTCCTTTTGATTTATCCATCACTACTGTCCGTTCCATTCCTCTGCTTCCTTCAGGAAAAAAACACAGCAATCTATTAAAACAGGGTAACAATTCAACCACCCAACAGCAATCAGCACTCAGGTGGGCCATGGTATGGGTAACAGAAGCCTTTGGAGCCTCTGGTCCTAATCTTTGTTATGAACAACAGGGTAATACTGGTAACAAAGCAGCTAGCACACCCTGACAAATCTTTGCGCATCTGGAGTAAAAGTAGCGGAGACTTTTTTTATACTACAACTTAAACCCAAGTTGAAGTGCAGTCAAAGTGTGTTTTGCAATGTGCACATCAACATACCTGCCCCAGAGAATTCCACCCCCTACACTGAACCCTAGTTGCTCCAGGAGAACTAGTACATTCTACAAAGTTCTGCAGAGTCTGGCCCTTCTGCTTTGAATCAGACACAGCTATCTCTGAGGGAGAACCCCCGCCTCCAGATGGGTGGGCTTCCCTTTATTCATCTCTAGCAATAAAGCCTTCCAATCAATTCTATCTGTTTGGGGAGATTTATAATATTTGAGGAACGTACATGTCCCTCATGAGATTACTGATAAAGTACCCCAAACACTTAACATCTAACTTGTGCTATACCAAACTTCAATGCTCCAAATGGTTGGATTTTTGTTTCATTTTCTTTCCCCTTGGGGGAGCAGAGGAGTTGGTTTACTTTTCTGCCATAAAACTCTGAGAGAATCTCACACAATTTCGAAGTACAGAGCATAAAACTTTCATAAAATGACAACAGAAGTGGCACTGTCCAAATACAACCACTTCAACAGATACAGAAGTTTGGAGGTTTTAGTTTCCTCTACGTGTTTTACTACAGAGAAGTAAAGCTAGATGTTAGCTTTAATATAAATGCAGGAAAAACTACTCAATTACATACGTGCTGAATTACATCAGACTTGTTGTAAGAACTAGGCTAATTTCCTCTTATGAACCCCACTACAATCTACCAACGATTCAGGAAAAATAAGAACCCATGCCACTGAGTCCACCAATACTATAAGGTACACCTAATCTGTCCACAGTACTTCCAGATTCCTGAGATTATACAGAAACTCTTTTCAGAAACAGAACTTTTTAGAACTCTTTTCTTGTACAGAAACATTTCATCTCCTTTTAACAGCTATCTATAAAAAAGGAAAATTCAGCCAGTTACCAGAAAGCTCACTGTACTCTTTTCTCTGTGACATTCTACCTACCCACCAGCTGTGTCAGGCTTTGCCCCCTTCCTAAACACTTAAAACACTCTCATACCTGATTTGGTGATTCTAGACCGATTTGTAGGTCCTGGTTTCAGTTCATCCTGATCTTTTTCTTCCTTTTTAATGTCTTCTGGTCGTTTTTCCTCCTTCTTCTCAATCTTTTCTTCCTTCTTAATTACGGTTCTATTTAAAAACATTGTTATCAAACTTCAGTTCTCAAGGCTGTAACAAGACCGCTCACATTGATCTTCACTCACATGTACTCAAGACATCCATGTAAAACGAATCAGCCTGACAGTAATTAGCTGGGGAAGATGATTTTGAAGGACATGATGATGACAATAGCCTTCTTATTATAGGTCCTATTCCCACGTTAATTACCTGTAAAATCTAGTTTCATAAGCATAATGAAACTGGAGGTTGGTGGAGACAGTTTTCCAAAATGTTAGAAGCACTGGTACACATGCAGGTGTACATGAGAAACACTCCATCTACTTAAGAACACTTTAGAAAAAGAACTCTACATCTGCTTCATCACATGTGTGTGGGATACTCTTCATCAGTTTTAGAGAAAATGTTCAACCTTGTAGGCAAACCTTGAAGGCAGTTTGACCTTGAGCTGGGCACTTACCCTCTCTGAGCCTGTTTCCTTACCTACACAAAGCACATGCCTCACAGGGAATTGCTGCCTTTCCAGTGGTGGCCACAGGACCACCTGGCATGTGTTAGCTAGCAACTATCACCTTTTCTCACAAACAGATGCCAATGAATGAAACATATCCCAAGATACCAGGAATACCACAAACACTCAACAGTTACCCACAGCCTACCAGTAACAGCATTTTTTAGCAATGCACACAAGATGTATCTCTTTGAAGAAGCTGCCCACAAAATTTAGGGTCTTGATTCTAGGTGCATGAAAGCTTATCAATTCCTTTTACTCTCAGGGCATATTAAGTCCAATCTGGTTATGATACAAACTAGTAATCACATCCTTAAAAACCCAATTCAACCTATGTTTCATAAGTGATAGTAGCACAATAAAATTACTATGAGGTAACTGATAAGATTCTCAGCAAACGGTTCAATTTTTAGAGTGTAAGTGAACATAGAAGTCATGGTGACAATATAAACTTAATGTAGACATTCAGTTTCCTAAAGTATTACCATTATCAGACACATTACTAAAGTCTACGTTCTCAAAAGCCTAGAAATGCAATGAAAATATAAATGACACTTGCTTTGAAAAATCAGTCCTTATTTCCATTTTAATTAAAGATATAAATCACTTCTTTTACAAAACTAGTATCTCACATCCATGGTTCCCAAACTATCATGCCAAGGTACCCCAGGATGCCACAGTGAATTAGGAGGATGCTCTGGGGTTATTTTTAATTTTTGAGGTAAACACACCAATACTTCTCCTCTGTCAGACATAACATTAACTAGCCTCAAGGCCATTTACTGCAAAATTAGATGAGGCTATGTTCCTTATGATATGATGTTTAAAAAACTGGGTTGTTGACAAGTGCTGTGAATAGGCAAAAACTGCATGAAAATCAACGTGGACATAGAAGTAATTTTGTGCAAGGGCCGATAATATTAAAAGTGAAATAAAAATAGTATTCTTGGCTCGGCGCCTATAGCTCAACCGGCTAAGGCGCCAGCCACGTACACCTAAGCTGTCGGGTTCGAATCCCCAGCCCGGACCCGCCAAACAACGATGATGGCTGCAACCAAAAAATAGCCGGGCGTTGTGGCGGGCGCCTGTGGTCCCAGCTACTTGGGAGGCGGAGGCAGGAGACTCGCTTGAGCCCAGGAGTTGGAGGTTGCTGTGAGCTGTAATGCCATGGCACTCTGCCCAGGGGGACAGCTTGAGGCTCTGTCTCAAAAAAAAAAAAAAAAAAAAAAAAAAATAGTATTCTTTCATTTTATTCTTATTACGTTTTTCAAAAAGCTACTAAGTTGTTCAGACACAAAATTTTTTAAACTCATAGGTTACTTCATTAAGTATCTTTCAATAGAAAGCTGAATACTGACAGCAAGATGTAAAAATTAGGTGAGATTGAAATGAGAAGCTGGTGAGGCTGTTTCTGTAAAGGAAACAGATGCATGTTTCATGAGCCCGCTGTGGAGGTCCCCTACCCTCTTCCCAGGAATCCCAAGAGAGAGGACTGAAAAATCAGTTTACTTTTCAATTTTGATCTCCACAGAATGATGTCTGTCAACACTGGATAATTTTTCTTTCTTCACTTCACATTCTTTTCTGTCAGATAGCTTTTTCCCAGCAGGCTCATTTTTGGCCTAAAATATAATACATACAGAAATGATTTTTGGACTGGGTCTCCTTACTTATACATTTCACTTGTGAACTACAACAGACAAGAACTGCCTCACCTTCTCCACAGAGATCATTCTTCCATGCAGCTCAGTTCTGTGGAGATGGCTGATGCATTTGGTAGCCTCATCAGATGTGGACATGGTGACAAACCCATAGCATCGAGCCCCAGGACTGCGGGCATTGGTTACCACTTTGGCCCCAACAACCTTCATGGAAAGGACATGCTTAATTTCTCATACAAATAACCACACAGCTTATTAAAATTATTAGCAAGTAACTGATAAACAGAATCATTTCCACATATTATTAGTTTTCCATAATTATTAAATTGGTTCTGATTACTCTTGACCCATCCAAACAATTGCTTTTGATATATGATCAGACAACATAGTGAAAAAATAAACAGGCAAAATCAAAAGGCTGTTAAACTTCACTCATAACTCATAATTAACCAAAAGTCCTTCCCATTTGGGTTCTTTTCTCCACTTCCCCTGAACTCAAGGACAGGTGAAGGACTACGTACTCAGAAATGCATGCCACCCATGCTGGCTAAGGCTGAAAACAGCTCCATTCCCACAAGGAAAGGACTTTACTTCCAGCCAACACAAAACACCAAGCATTGATTGCCTTCCTGCTAGAAACAACTAAAAAACTAGATGAAAAGTAGGCAACAATGTTTTTCAGATATTGGACATCATGATGCCAAGAGAGCTGTGGAACTCTGCTCCATGCTCACTGCCTAGAGCTCCCAGGCCACAGGCAGACAGAAGTAACTGTCCGGCAGTATCCTTGAAGCAAAACAGAGCTAAGATTCTGAGACCAAGGCAAGAGATCTACACGTGTAGATCTTTCACAGGGTTTCTCCTGCCCAGTGAACATGTGTAAGGAAATAAGAGGCTGAGAAAGAACTACCCACGAGGAGCACAGGGAACAATGCCAGGGGTTCACTCGGGACTGCAAATGGTTTGCTTCTCATGGTAGCCAGAATGGAAAAGCTGGTAACACCAATGGTATCAGACATAATACTCAGGCTATTGGCCTAGTAGTGGGACAAATTAGGCTGAATTAAGCACTAGTCTTGCCCTGCCTTTCAAAGTATAACAGCAAGCCTCAGCAGGATCAAACTACGTCAAGTATGTTAGCTGTTCCATCCAGAAAAAAGCTCAAGAGAACGGAAATATGAGAATAACTAGCATCCAACAAGGTAAAATTTGTAACATCTGATATTCAATGAAAAATTATTAAGGATAAAAAAGAGCAGGAAAACATCATCCATAATGAAGAAAAACCATGATCAATAGAGACCCCAAAATGATACAGAAGATAGAATTAGTGGACAAGGATATTAAAAAGTTATTTCACTTCTACTCTGTATGTTTAAGAAGGTAGAGGAACAAAATTGGCCATGTCAGGTAAACACATGAAAGATATCTTAAAATATGCAAATCAAACTCTGGAGATGAAAAATGTTAGATAAGATTAGCACTAGACACTGCAGAATAATTAGAGAATTGGGAAACAAAGTAAGAAAAAGTCTTAAAAATTAAACAGAAAAAAGGACTAGGAGAAAATAACCCCTGTAATGTCAGTAAGTTGTGAGACAACGTGGGAATCCCCAAAGGCAGAGGGAGCAGGGAAAAAAAAGCAAAGAAAACAGTACACTAAACCAAAGTACATCATAATCAAATTATCCCAAGACAGTGATAAAGACAAAAAAAAGTCTTAAAATCAGTCGTAGGAAAAGAAACCTCGGGTACTCATAGAAAACCCAGAATTGTACACCCAGTGAAAATTTCAAAATGAGGGCAAAGTAGGCCAGGGGTAGTGGCTCATTCTAGCACTTCGGGAGGCTGAGGTAGGAGGATTCTTGAGATCAGGAATTTGAGACCAGCCTGAGCAAGAGTGAGACCCCATCTCTACTAAAAACAGAAAAACTAGGTGGGTATGGTGGCACACACCTACAGTCCCAGCTACTAAGGAAGCTCAGGCAAGAAGATTACATGGCCCAATAATGATGCCATGGCACTCAGCGCAAGAGAATAAAACTTTGTCTCAGAAAAAAAAAAAAGAGAAAAACTAAAAACTTCTTTAGACATACAAAAGAAACAAGATTTGTTATCAGCAACCCTGCACTACCACTACAAGAAATGTTTAAGTCTTCAGGAGGGAGGAACATGGTCTCCAATGGGAACGTGGAAGGACAACAAAAAGCAATAGTGAACTGTTTTTGTCATGTTATTTAGAAATCTCTTTAAAAGTCATCTGTTCAAGTCTGGGACCAGCCTGAGCAAGAGCAAGACCCCATCTCTACTAAAAACAGAAAAATTAGCCAGGTTTTGTGGCGGGTACCTGTAGTCCTAGCTCCTTGGAAGGCTGAGACAAGAAGATCACTTGAGCTTAAGAGTTTGAGGTTGCTGTGAGCTATGGTGCTAAAGCACTCTACCCAGGGCAACAGAGTAATACTGTCTCAAAAAAAAAAGTTATCTGTTCAAAGCAAAAAAAGCCAAATTAGAAAAAGGAAAAAAAGCCAATAATGTACTGGGTGGTTTATTAAATAGAAGGAAAATACATGCAACAATATCACAAAGACTTGTAGATGAAAGTGGAAGTACACTCTTGTGAAGTTTTTATACTCAAACCAGAATGCCACCATGTGGAGATATACTATCAAGATACTCACTGCTTGGGCGGCACCTGTGGCTCAGTGGGTAGGGCGCTGGCCCTATATACCAAGGGTGGTGGGTTTGAACCTGGTTCTGGCCAAACTGTGACAAAAAAATAGCCAGGCATTGTGGCGGGAACCTGTAGTCCCAGCTACTCAGGAGGCTGAGGCAGGAGGATCGCCTAAGCCCAAGAGTTAGAGGTTGCTGTGAGCTGTGACGCCATGGCACTCCATCAAGGGTGACAAAATCAAACTGTCTCAAAAAAAAGATATGAACTGCTTTCCTAAAAAGCAGCCACTAAAGAACAAAACACAGCTATTACTAAGATGTCATAAATCATAAAATCATCCAATTAACAAGGTGGCAAAAAAGCAATCAATGAACAAACAGGATGAAAACAGTAGGACAGTAATTTTGTTTTTTTTTTTTAAGACAGAGTCTTTGTTCTGTCACCTGGGCTAGAGTGCCATGGCATCAAGCCTAGCTCACAGCAACATCAAACTCCTGAGCTCAAGTGATCCTCCTAAAGCAGCTCTGGGACTTTTGGTGTACACCACTGAGCCTGGCTAATTTTTTCTATTTTTATTATAGATGGGGTCTCACTCTTGCTCTGTCTGTTATTAAGCTCAAGAAATTATCCCACGTTGGCATCCTAGAGCGCTATGATTAGATGTGTGTGCCACCGCTTCTGGCCAGGACAGTAGCTTTAAATCCAGCTCTAGAGGAGTCAGTGATGAAGTCAGCAACCTTGGGAAGTAGAAAGAGCCCCTGGGGGACCCAGCCTCTCAACCCAGTGTGTCAACTCAAACAAGTCATTTCCTCTTTCTAGATCTCACACTCCTAACTGCGGAAGGACAAGGTGAAGTGAATATGCACTACCTTCCTATTAGACTCCAACCTCTATTAGCACAAAGATGGAAGAAGACTGGTGGCCCTACCAAAATCTGACCAAGACCAAAGGTGAAAGGGGACACTAATAAGGACAAAGATATCAGCTCCTGTATTAAAGCTGAAGCTCTGCCTGCCCTTCTTCCCTCTCTTCAAAATTATGAGTTCATTTTTACCTTCCCACCAAACCAATCATCCTTATAGGGGCATCATTTCTGATGACAGATGAGACACAAAAGGGGTGGGACATGGTTCCATGTCCCCATCTCTCAGCCATGCGTTCTGCCATCATAGCAACCAGGTCCCACACCATTGGCTTTCCTACATCTTCCTGCTTCTATCCAAATCCGAGCTCTGTGGGAAAAGGCATGGTCAAAATGCCACTTTCTCAGTGCAACTAAAGCCATCTCCCAAATGTAAATGAGGTCTCTCCGTGACACATAGAAGTAACTTTCCTTAATATACTTATACTATGTTCTTTCTTTTTCTTGAGACAAAGTCTTGCTCTGATGCTCACTCAAGCTGGAGTACAGTTGTGTTATCATAGCTCACTGGACACTCAAACTGTGGACTCAAGTGATCCTCCTGCCTCAGCCTCCAGAGTATCCTGTACTATAGGGGAGTACCACCACTCCCAGATACTCTTTTATTTTTTTTTTTGTAGAGATGGGGGTCTCACTATGTTGCCCAGAAAGGTTTCAATCTTCTTGGTTCAAGTGATCCTCTTGCCTCAGTTTTCCAAAGTGCTGGGATTATAGGCAGGAGCCACTGTGCTCAGCCAACATGTTATTTCTTAAATGTTGCTTTTTTCTAACAGACTAAAACATCAGTGCAATGGTGACCACATATTATCAATCACTGTCTGAGTCAAGGAGGAAGTCAACAAAATAATCAAATAGGTTATGTATGGCTGTAAGTTTTCTAAGCCTTTTCTGGGATCTGTCTGCTGAAGTCATTAACTAACACCAATGAGGTGACACAGACCTAGACAAAGGAAAAGGAACGGTTTCTATAACCAGAATAAGGCACCTTTGACAGGCTCTGAAACTTTGCCTAGAATTCTTCAACCTTCCAAACTCAGTAAATACCACTTAGTAAGTGGTACTGAGCCTTTCTCTCTACATGCCTGGTTCCACAGGCACCCAGAAAACCAGGGCAGTTCTCTTTTACTGAGACAAGAGTCTTATTCTCTAGCTCTGGGTAGAGTGCTGTGGCATCACAGCAACTTCAAACTCTTACACTTGAGCAACCCTCTTGCCTCAGCCTCCCAAACAGCCGTTTTGCACATTTCACACAAGAGCATGGAACAAGAACCAATTATTTATTTATTTATTTATTTATTTATTTATTTGAGACAGAATCTCAGTGGTCTCATATCTCACAGCAACCTCAGACTCTGGGGCTCAAGTGATCCCCTTGCCTCAGCCTCCTGAGTAGCTGGGATTATAGATGCTGCTATAATGCCTGGCTATTTTTAGAGATGGGGTCTTATTCTGGCTCAGGCTAATCTCAAACTCATGAGCTCAGGCGATCTGCCTGCCTTGGCCTCCTAAAGTGCTGAGATTACAGGTGTGAGCCACCACACCTGGCCAAGAACCAATAATATTAGCAAGAGCAAAAAATAAGTTCTTCAGTTTGTTAAACTGAATTGAGGGTGGATGACAAATTGCATGAGAAAGCATACCTTTCCATATTTGCTAAAAAGGTTCTTCAGATCTGTTGCTCGTGTTGTGGAGGACAGTCCACTGACCCACAGGTTCCTACCAGAACTGCTGCTGCCTCGACCTGGTATAAGAACATTAAATTAAGTACAGCGACCTTTGAGACACCTAGTATTTTACTCTCAAGGTATAAGAGGAAGCACAACCATTCTTAAGATTAGAGCCCTCTTCTAAACTCCAAACTACATCTAATCTCAACTGTTCTGATTTAAGAATTTACTTCACATACATGTGTGCCAAAACACAGGAAAAGAGACTGAAAATTTGGACCAAAAAAACTGAGAGTTTCTTTCTTTAACAAATAATCATGTCCATGTTGGTTATAAACTGAAATGTCTTTTGATGATCAGTTCTCCAACAACACAGCAGTCTTTAAAATTCTTACTTCATTATTCCTCAATGGGCAGAATTATTCCTTTCTTATAATGTGCTTTAAAACGTTCCCATAAATGACAACCATAACAGAAACATGAAACACAGACATTCACAAACATTCAAAACTTGTCTCTTAAGAAAACATCAGGTAACGTTTTTCTAGTAACCCACAATAAAACAATTAAATTACTGGATCAAAATGTGGACAACTGCAAACCCCTCCTCCCCAAGTAAGGGATCCAGACATGGCTCCCTGCCAAGCAAATTAAGTCATACCTTTTTCATCTTTAATGATTGGCTTTATATCTTTTTCTTCCTTAAAAGAGCTAGAGACAAAAGTTAATGTTACTCATGCAGGAAAAAAACTAAAAAGAATAAAATTAAAAATATGGTATGTGCTAAAACTTAATACCTACCAGGAAAATTAGTCTGAAATAAATCTTAACACCTTTCCAAGCTTATATTGAAAAATCTGACCCCCTAAATACAATTGTCAGATTCATAAAAGTCAATTCGATTTAGCTGAAGGTAACTAACAATTTAAAAACACAACCATGGTAGGTTGAGAAAAAGAAAGGAACTGAATCACCCATTAAAAATACACAAAGAGAAATAAGACATTCTTTAGAAGCAAAACTACAATTTCATCAGTCTGGCTGGCCAATTGCAGAAAAAACAGCTTATGTGTGTCATTAAATGACCAATGAAAAGGAGAAAGCGTCTGGTCTAAAACTGAGAAAAAACAAACCTCATTTTCTGATCAGCGCCCTCACTGGTTGAGGACTCTTTAGTAGCCGGAGGGACTTCATTACAAGCTTCAAAATCAAACTTCTCGTCTTCTTTGCTATCTCTGGCTTCTGGACTTGGGGCTTCTTCTGTGGGCGCTTCTGCGACCTCTTCGCTATAGGCCTCCACGTGCTCGGAGGCTGTACTACTCTGCTCAACTGCCGGCTCTAGCCCTATAGGCTCACAGTCCATCCTCTCGCCATCACCTGGCTGCTCCACGGGCTCCCTTTTCACTACCGCTAACAGGCTGTCTGCCTCGCCCGACTGAGCGTGTGTTGACTCGCTGGCCAAATCTAAATCACCCTCCTCCGGTTGGGCGCTGTCAAAAAGGTCCTCTTCCTCCGCAAGCTTTCTGTCTGGCCCCACGCTACTTGTATCCTGTGCAAATGGCTGCTCCAGCTCGGAACCTTCTTCTTTTACTGGCTCAGATTTACAAGTTTCCCCCAAAATGTCGAGTATTTTCTCATTTTCTACGGATTTAACAGGAATAGAATGGCACAAGGTTTAATTACCAGGGAAATAAAGCAATCACAAATGCGGAACTGGCACGGCTGCCACACTAACACGAAGAGAACTGCTAGCTCTACACAGAGATTGGAAAACCCGCGGGTACACAAAGTTACACTGGTTACACTACCTGCGCTCCGACCGACTGCTAGGTAAGCCTCTACGCTATATGGAAGAGAAAAGGCCCCCACAGATTTAAACACCTACAACCATGTGTCTGCTTCTCAACAGTCTTCTTTGAGTTTTTGTTCAATTCTGGGTCTTCTGACTGATTTTCCAAAGTCCAAGGTGCAGAACCGAATGCAATCACCATTCAATGACAGCTCAATTTCCAAATTTCTTTGAATTTCTTTTAACAGAACAGTCCCATACGAAAACCAGAAACTCTTCCGACGATGGGAGATAAACGCAGTCCAGAAGGGGAATAATATGTTGGAAATTTTCGTGAAGAAACTGTTTCCTCTTCTGGAATCCAGTCACTTACTTCTCAGGTTACAAATTCCCTGAGAGCAGCTTCATCCTGCCTCAACTGCATTAACCAAAACGACTGCAGCAAAATATCACAAGATCTGTTTCATGTGTAGAAACACATGGAAGAATCATGGGGGAGGGTGGGATTAAATGCCACTCTTATGTGGTTAGAGATGAAAATAATAACTACATCTCACCAAATATATTTGACCTCAAGAAGCCAGAAAGGCATTCCCACAGATCTGGTGATATGAATGGGTTTCCAATCTCTGATCCTTGTACGATCTGGATTGTCCACCATTAGAGTAATTTACAAGACCATAACACAGCTTAAAATATAAAAAGCTTTCAACTAATAGTAGCATGAAAACTTTCAAACCATAAATGTCGTGTTTCTCTTATCAGTACCTGGCTCCAATAGAGGTTCTTCAATATCCTATTTAAAAAAGGAAAAGCAAATCCACAAGTCACTTTAAAAACTGGGCAGATGCATTTCCCTAAGTAAAAATAGCTTTCTGTGAGTTAATGCCTATTTCCAAAAAACTTTCCTTTTTCAAAAAAATATATTCCAACCCAAATACCTTGATGAAGCAAGCCCATTTTGCCAGTTTCTCTGGCACCAACAGATAGGCAGTGGTAATATTGAGTCTGGTTCTTCTCAGAGTCTGTCCCTGTACCTCCACCCTACCCACCCCTAGTGGCTACTGCAGCTGGCAAAGACTCACATAGTCAAAGCAGAGGTCACACAGAAGGCCATCTCTACACATCACATCAAATTTAAGAAAAAGATGTTTCTCCTGAACATAAAACTGTTATTGTAACCAGAACGAAACTGTCTCTCTATCCTGGGGAAAAAACCTTTTCCACTCAGGACAATAAGTCAAGTCAATTTCTGTGGCTCAGACTATGGTGGGGCAGGCCCAACTGCTTTGCAGTCCCACTTATGGCCTTCTCCCCCAACCCTGTATGCTGACTCCCCCTGTCTGAGGACCACTGCCTACATCTTTTACTCCAAATTTTTCTTTCCCCCTTCACCCAGCTAACTGCAGACCTGTATGTCAGATCTCGATTCAGATAGGACTTCCCCTGCAAAGTCTTCTGGTTACTTTTTCAGCCCAATCCCCTTAACTGCCCCCTAATAATGGCACCTCTTTTCCCTTCTAATTACATACTAATTGGTTTTATGGTGCTATATTGCAAACTCTAAGACTGTATCTGTTTCGTTAATTGTCTTATCCCTTACACCTAAACTCTGTATCAGTGCTCAGTTTATCATTTTTATATACACATACTCCCTTTTCTCCCTAAGAAATAACTGACCACTCATTTAAAGTTTCCAATGATGCAGAACCCAAAGGCAACTTACCGGAGTTACTTTGAAGTCCAATGATGAAGTTTCCAGAGTGTTCTCAAATCCTTGCCCATCCACCTGAAAAATAAAATAGAACAGTACTTTATGGAGATTGTTGCTGTGAATGCTGAGGCCTACACCTCACTACTTTCCAGGCAGTCTGTGTCTATTTCCTTAATAGCACCTGTCACCATCTGAGTCTACTCAGTAGATGTTGTACTTACTCAGTCTAGCACCTCCCTCCCTGCCAGAGCCCACACACTAGGACTCTCTTATACCAGTGTTTGTGACAATGGCTTGCAGATGGGTAGGCACTCAGTCTGTATCAGCTGAATGTATTTCCCAGGCAGTTTCTAAATACTGGTAATTAACATACACCACCCAACCACACAGGATATCCAAAGCAGAACTCAAAATGACAAACTCTGCACTCCTCCAATTTTGCTTCACAGCAATACTTTCAAAGTTAACAGTAACCACGTATTTTCTTCTAGGTTACTTTATTTAATACGATTGTTTTCTTACTACTATTTACCAAACAAAAGCAAAACTATTTTCTGGAATTTTACTAAATTTAAAACCCTTTCCAAGTGAAATATAGAGAGATCCCTCTAGGTATTTTGCTCTTTTTTCCTTCTCTGATGTGAACCTATGACCTGGATGCCACCATTTATTAAATTGTTAGAAAGCAAGCACCTACTCTGAAAACCATGCACATTCACAGGATAGGAACATACTGAGAAAAGAGGACAGTTGCCCGATATGCTACCCTAGGCCAAGGAGCAGTAAACTTGCAGATTATGACTTTTGACCCTAAAGCTTAAGGTTCAATCTACAAGAGCATTTCCCCCAAAGCTGAAAGCTTTAATGCTTCAAGTAAATAAAGCCACCAACCAAAATGGCTGGGCATGTGCACTCGAATTAAAATGACAATAGGTCCTAGCCGGGCATTGTGGCAGGTGCCTGCAGTCCCAACTACTTAGGAGGCTGAGGCAAAAGAATCATTTAAGCCCAAGAGTTTGAGATTGCTGTAAGCTGTGATGCCATGGCATTCTACTGAGGGCAATAATATACTAAAACTTTGTCTCGGCTCGGCGCCTGTGGCTCAAGTGGCAAAGGCGCCAGCAACATACACCTAAGGCGGCGGGTTTGAATCCAGCCCAGCCCACCAAAACAACGATGGATGCAACCAAAAATTAGCCAGGCATTGTGGCAGGCACCTGTGGTCCCAGCTACTTGGGAGGCTGAGGCAGGAGACTTGCTTGAGCCTAGGAGTTGGAGGCTGCTGTGATACCACAGCACTCTACCCAGGGGGATGGCTTAAGGCTCTGTCTCAAAAAAAAAAAACTTTGTCTCAAAAACCAAACAAAAAAAAAAGACAATCAGTCCTACAACGACGACTCTGTTCTAGGGTTGAAGAACAGAGTTCTGTTCGTTGAACACCCTCACCAGAGAGCTCTACACCAAAATACTAGGAGTAAACAGGGAAGTGTACAGAGATAATACAATTAAAGCTCTCCTGGCCTAGCATGGTAGCTTGTACCTATAATCCCAGAACTTCAGGAGGCCAAGGCTGGAGGATCACTGGAGCCTCAAAGCCCTTCTATACAACCAGGATGTTAACAGTGAATCCTTCTGAGGACAGGGGTTCTTGGGGTGGGGATGGGGGATACTTTTTGTCACTTTGCTTTACATCTTTTAATGTAACAGAAACTTTGTATATGGCTTGGAACCAGCAGCTCAGTAAGTGAGGTGTTGGCCACATACACTAAGGCTGGCTGGTTCGAGCCTGGTCCAGGCCAGCTAAACAACAATGTCAACTACAACCAAAAAAAAGCTAGGTGTTGGCTCGGCGCCTATAGCTCAACCGGCTAAGGCGCCAGCCACGTACACCTAAGGTGGTGGGTTCGAATCCCCAGCCCGGACCCGCCAAACAACAATGACGGCTGCAACCAAAAAATAGCCGGGCGTTGTGGCGGGCGCCTGTGGTCCCAGCTACTTGGGAGGCGGAGGCAGGAGACTCGCTTGAGCCCAGGAGTTGGAGGTTGCTGTGAGCTGTAATGCCACGACACTCTACCCAGGGGGACAGCTTGAGGCTCTGTCTCAAAAAAAAAAAAAAAAAAAAAAAAAAAAAGCTAGGTGTTGTGGCGGGCACCTGTAATCCCAGCTGCTCAAGAGGCTGAGGCAAAAGAATCACCTAAGCCCAAGAGTTTGAGGTTACTACACAGTACTCTACCAAGGGTGACAAAGTGAGGCTATCTCATAAAAACAAAACAAACAACAACAAAAAAAAACTTTGTATAATTTTATAGCATGCTTACAAGGTATCTCCCAGCCACATATTATAAAAATGCTCTCCAGTAGTATAGAAAAGCTACTCATTAATTGTTAAAATGGATATAATTTACTACCAGAGTTTAGACATCGAATTATGTGTTCTTAGTGATTTAGCTGTGTTCTCCCACATATAAGCAGCACGTGATCACCATGGTGACTCAGGGCTACTGGCACATTCCACAGGGTGTCCAAGTTACCTACAGCATGCTCTTGGAGCTGAGCTGGAAGCTGTTTCAGTTGCGCAGCCACGTATTCTTTATTATCACATAAGGAATCAAGAATGCTGTCACCACCGTCCTCCCCAAAATCTGGAGCACTGCTATCCTCGCCTTCAGTTTCATCTAGCACACTAATGTCCATCATGTCAATATTCTGCAAGTTCTCCAGACTTGCTTCCATATCCTCCTGTAAAGAGAAATAAAACACACAGATGACCAGGTGGATCAGAACATGAAGCTGTTGCTATCTCTTCCACTGTGACCCCACATACCTGCCCGTCTCTGGAATCTTCTTCTAGGCCATTATCTTCTGTGCCTTCCTCCTCCATCTTTTGTCCTAATTACAGAATAATTGTTCATTCAGATAACATTCAAGTTCTAGCCTCACAGTTTACACACAATCACAGATTTCAGTCTTAGAATACATTAGAGGAGAAATTTTAAGAAGTACCTATTCTTCTATCATAAATATTTTTGTCTCAATTGATGTTATTTATTTATTTAACAAGATTCTCACTTTGTTGCCCAGGCTAGAGTACTGTGGCAACAGACTAGTTGACAGCAACCTCAAACTCCTGGGTTTAAGCAATCCTCTTGTATCAACCTCCCGAGTAGCTGGGACTACAGGTGTCCATTACAACGCCCAGCTAATACTTCTGTTTTTAGTAGAGATGGGGTCTTGCTCTGGCTCAGGCTGGTCTTGAACTCCTGAGCTGTCAAGCAATCTTCCCACTTCAGCCTCCCAGAAGGAGAGATTATAGTCTTTTAAGTAAGCAATTAACAAAGAGGTGGAAATTTAGGATTCTTGTCAAATTATCAAAAAATTTTGTTTTTGCATAAATGATCTAAAAGGTTTTAAGAGATTTCAAACTAAGACAAGTATCAAAAAAGGAAAGGATAGAAATAGGTATTTTTCAAACCAGCAAAAAGAATGCAAGGCCCAAAGAAATATAACCTAAAATGCATGTTGGGTTGTAACCAGCTGGCTCTCCCTGCACTCCATTCACCGAAGCAGGCCATCCCCTTTTGTCATTCTTCAGCTCTAGAACTTTTTTTTGGAAGGCAGAAAGGCAAAGGCTGCCACAAAGTCAATGGTCATCCTGAGTTTTGTGAATATAAAAGAACTTTTTAAGAGTTATGCTAGGTATTCCCAAGGAGAGGCTGCAGGTGAATAAGAGTGGAAACCTCGGCTCGGCGCCTATAGCTCAACAGGCTAAGGCGCCAGCCACATACACCTAAGGTGGCGGGTTTGAATCCCCAGCCCGGACCCGCCAAACAACAATGACGGCTGCAACCAAAAAAAAAATGGCCGGGCGTTGTGGCGGGCGCCTGTGGTCCCAGCTACTTGGGAGGCGGAGGCAGGAGACTCGCTTGAGCCCAGGAGTTGGAGGTTGCTGTGAGCTGTAATGCCACGGCACTCTACCCAGGGGGACAGCTTGAGGCTCTGTCTCAAAAAAAAAAAAAAAAAAAAAAAAAAAAAAAGAGTGGAAACCTCTACACATAGAAAATTTCTGGCTTCATATGTATCAAACTTAGGATGTCCACTAAAACGTGTAACAATGAATTTCAAGGATAGGTATTTGGTCCATCTAAAAAGTATATAATGGTCTACACATCCGAAAGGAAAACAAATTATGGCACATTTTTGTTCATATGTTGTTCTTTGACAGAGGGATTGGTGTGTATGTAATGTGGCAATGTCTGGAAACCTCTCTGGTTGTCATGACTTAGAGGGATGCTGCCGACATCAAATGGCCAGGGCTGCTTGTGTCCCTATAGTACACAGGATATGACCTAGAGAATTACTCAGTCCAAATCCTCAATAGTGCCAAGGCTGAGAAACTGTTCCACAATGCCTTGCAACATTTACAAAATCAGTGCCTTTCTATGTTTTTCTTCTTTTACCATAAACTCAATCAAATGTTGTATGTATAAATATTTACACCTTTTTTTTTTTTTTTGAGACAGAATCTCACTTTGTCACCCTTGGTAGAGTGCCATGGTATTATAGCTCACAGCAACCTCAAACTCTTAGGCTCAAGTGATTCTCTTGCCTCACCCTCCGAAGTAGCTGAGACTACAAGGCACCCACAACAAGGCCCAGCTATTTTTAGAAATGGGGTCTCACTCTTGCTTAAGCTGGTCTTCAGCTCCTGAGCTCAAGCAATCCACCCACCTCGGCCTCTCAGAGTGTTGGGATTACAGGCGTAAGCCACCTCACCTGGTCTTAAATATTTACACTTTAAAGAATATTTAAGAAAATGAAAATCCCAAGAGGAAAAGAACAAAAAGTACACACTTTCATGAAAGCACATTTTCGTATACAGGTAAGTGTAGGGATGTGTTTGTAAAATATACAGATGGACGTTATCAACAGAGCTTGAATTATAAGAGTAAATATAATTTTATTTTCACATGCATACTTTTTACATTTTCCAAATTACATAAAAGTATTATTTTAATAATTTTAAAAAATAAGATAATTCCCTGGCCAAAAATAAAATAAAAATAAGATAATTAAACATAAAAAATATTAATCTTTGATTAAAAGAGCCAACCAGTATTGTCTGTACCTTAAGAATCTCATTCACCATTGTTATCAATAATTACTCAAGAAATACAGTTTTATCAAGTGTCAGGGATCATGAGCTTAACATTTTATTATTTATTACTCCCAGTAACACAGGCAGATTTTATTATCTGCATTTGACAAATGCGAATTTGGTTCATCTCTAAAGCTGAGACTCAAAATAATCAGTTTTGGTTCATCTCTAAAGCTGGGACTCAAAAATCAGATGTACCACTTCCCACTGTATCTAAACATGGCATATCCTTTTAAAATACACTGTCTAAAAAACAGTGCTAATTGTACACAATTTCTAGCCCTCTAAACAGTAGTAGCCTGCTGTGCTGACACAGGATCCAAGCAAACCAAAAAGCTAAGACAGCAGATAGGCAGCACCACAATCCCTAACCACCTGGCCTCATCTGACTAAATGATGAGGGATGAGAGACATAGATGTAATCTCACATATAACCTAAAGCTTTTAAATTCTCAATCCAAATTCTGATCTTTCAAAATCCACCTACAAGTTTTCAACAATTGTGCCTATTAGATTAAGTTAGGAAATTTATTCATTTACAATGATAGTTTTCTTTCAGGAAGTTTTGCTACTTGTTACTTTTGGAAAAGGTTATTGGTGAGTTCCCAGAATTAGTCCAATGTTGAACTAACTGAACACTGTTGCATGGCATTCTGAAAAAAAATAATTCCTCCTAATTTAACACTTTTATATAATTACAGGACATAATTTCAGCCACAGGGGTCTAGTACTTCATTTATGAACCACAGGCCCAGACATCTCCAGAGAACATGACTAGCTCAAGGTAGAACATTGAGATGAACACTGAATGAACTTTGCCTGAGGACCTAGGCCACCAGCTTTGTCCCTCTGGTCTGGATTACTTCTTTGAAAAAAGAATGAGAAAGGACCAGAAGCCCTCTGAATCCCCACTACAGCAGAGACTACAAACATCTTTATTTTAACAGGAGTAACTATGAGCCAAGCTTTACTGACAAAATGCTAATTCTAAGTAGTTTTGATTTGGCCCAAGCTTTAATCTAGACATTCAAACAGGTGTTTAGAGCACTCAGCAAAGATTAGTTTTTGTAATGATGCCAAGAGCCAATGACATCTCAATTAGTAAGACTTGAACTTCACAATTTTAAATGAACACCTACATTAAAAAATTTCGAACTGTACACTGTTAAGTAGTTTTTACAAGTATTCAAAAACAGACTTTCAGATGACAGATAACACCTAAACAGAAAACATATTTCTGTTTCCTGCTGTAGACAAGTCTCTCACATAGTATACCTGCTGGGAAGGTCAATGGGTTTAGCTGAAATATGGATAGTTCCAGGAATAGCAAAAACACATCAATGTCTCAAAATTAAATTTTAAGTTCAATTGCAACTTAACTAAAAAATTTAACCTTTCAAAACAGAGGCAGTGTTTCAACCCCCTAGATGTGTTTATGGAAAAGTAGTTCTAGGAAAAGCCATTTAAGAAGCCCCAGAAATTATTAAAAATGCTACTTCTTTCTTACTTTCTAAGCAGCTATCCTCTACTGCCTGAATTTAGCACTTCCTCAGATGAATGGATTATATACAGTTGTGAAAATTTCTGTATAGTATATCCTTCAAAATTAAGCCCACTGGACAAGAGGCTCAAATTACATTGTCTTTATCACTGTAAAATCTAATAAGGAGGCCAATAATAATTAGGATAACTATTCAAAGTTTTATGCAATTTAAATGTCTCCAAAAATAACTGGCATCAACCATAAAAGAATGAAGTACCAACACACACTGCAACAGGGATAAACCCTGAAACACTTAAAAGCTGACACAGAAGGCCACGTATTGCATGATTCCATCTATATGAAATGTCTAGAACAGGCAAATCTGTGACTGGGAAAGAGGACTTAACTACTAATGGGGACAAAGTTTCCATCTGAGATGATGAAAATCTGGAATTAGATGGTGGTGGTATGGCTGCACAGCCTTGTGAGCATGCTAAAAAGCACTGAATTGTACAATTTAATCAGGTGAATTTACCAGTTTATGACTGGTGTCTTAATTTAAAAAAAAAAAGAAAAAACAGGCTTGGTGCCCATAGCTCAGTGGTTAGAGCACCGGTCACACACACCAGGGCTGGTGGGTTCAAACCTGTCCAGAGCCTGCTAAACAACAATGATGACAATAACAAACAAGAAAAATAGCTGGGTGTTGTGGTGGGCACCTGTAGTCCCAGCTACTTGGGAGGCTGAGGCAAGAGAATCACTTAAGCCCAAGAGTTTGAGGTTGCTGTGAGCTGTGACGTCACAGCACTCTACTAAGGGTGATACAGTGAGACTCTGTCTCAAACAAAAAAAAACCCAAAACACATACTAGGGGCCAGGTACAGTGGTGTAATCCTAGCACTTGGGAGATGAAGATAGCACGATCACTTGAAACCAGGAGTTTGAAACCAGCCTGAGAAACATAGCAAAACCCCCATCTCTACAAAAAAATAGAAAAATTAGCTGAGCTTTGTGGCACATGCCCATAGGTTAACTGGGAGGCTGAGGCAGGAGGATAACTTGTGCTTAGGTTGCAATAATCTATGATGACGCCACTACAGTCTACCCCAGGGGTCCTCGAACTTTTTAAACAGGGGGCCATTTCACTGTCCCTCAGATCACTGGAGGGCCGGACTGCAGGCCCCAGGACAAGCCGCCTGCTAAGCAGGACAGGCAGCTGCGACAAAAATACCCGGCGGGCCAGATAAATGTCCTAGGCGGCCGCATGTGGCCCATGGGCCATAGTTTGAGGATGCCTGGTCTACACTGTGCAATAGAGCAAGACCTGGTCTCAAAAAATACTACTACTGCACACACCAGTAAAATGTAGGTTTAATGCAAATACCCCAACAACCTATTCTGAATCCTAGAAAAACTGGGTTCTATTTGGTCTTCAGTTGGTATCATTTTCCTTGGGTTAATACCTATTTTTTGAACCAGGAAAGAAGCCAAGCAGGTGTATTTAGTTTCTCAGGCAAGTGGGACAGCTTTAAGAGTATGCCTTTCTCTACTTCATTTTTAATCCCAATTGAAGTGTTTTTAGTATATTTTAATTTTATTTGGCACAAATACAGGGTGTCCCAAAGGTTACCATACAAAATATTTACAAATATTCTCTAGCGTGTTGGCTACTCCCTTGTAAAATTTTGTAATGAATATTTTGTAAATAAAGGTATATTTAGCTTTAACTTCCCTTTTACCCTATGTGTATGGTGACCGCTGGGACACCCTATATATTTCTACCCTACTCCCTTTATTCAGCTACTTTTTAGGTGGTGAAAAGCAAGTCTAATTCTTTGGGGGAGGGAAGACACTGAGGGACAGAGCTATTCTCCAGGCCTAGTTTCTCTAAGTCATGTTTCTCTAAGCCATGTTTCTCTAAGTTCTCTAAAAATTCAAGCTTCAAGTAGCAAAAACCGAAAGTGGATACCTTTAGTACATCTCTTTGTTGTCTTCTTGCCTGTGGCCTCTAACTCCAAGCCAATATCATCAGGATCTTGCCCTTCCTCCTTAACTGCCTGTTAAGAAGAAATGAATTTTTAAAATGTTATTAAGATGAGGCGTGGCACACACTGTTCTTTGTAAGTTACAACTTCTCCGTGAACAAAGGCAAACCCCTCCTTGCAAACAGCAACTTTGGTTCTGCTAATCTGGGCTGCAAGCCCAAAATGTACAGGATGAGCCCAGCACAATGTAGTTCTCTTTGGGCCCAAAGCCTGAAAGATGAAGCAAAGGAAGAGAGACTATGAGCCAGTTGTGAACTGGGGTCAATGATCAGCTCCAAAACAGGCACCAACCTCAACACTGCCTAACCTTCCACTGTAAAGTTACACAACATAACAAATAATAACAGAAAGGTCAAGCAGCATGCAGCCCTGGTAGCAAGGGAGGGTCGGTGGTTCCACTCCACAGGTCTTTGAACATGCGTTCCACTTGTGTAACACAGGACTCCACTGTTCCCACTGTCACAGAGCTTGTCCCAGTGGGAAGACTGGAGATCTCCCCGGATATAGACGTGTGACAAGTACTGCAAAGTAATGCAGGCGTGTATGGCACAACTTTTGAGTGCGGGACACAACCACAAGATGGACTCTACCTAACAAATTCAAATATCGTGAACTGGCTGTACCCTCACATTAACCTGAAATTAAAAAAAGTATATATCGCAAAGTGGAGTGTGAACACAAGATAGTACTAGAGACAAAAACGAGGTGGAGCAGCACTTCAGGTAGAGTATTCAGAAAGGCGACTTCTCAAGTAAATAACAAGGCGCCAGCCAAGGGGAAGATCCGGGGACCAGGAGTCGGTGGCGCTCAGGAAGTGCAAAGGCCCCGGGGCAGCAACAAGCACAGCCCCCTTTACTGTACGTTCTCAGGTGCTCTTCAGATACCCATTCTTCGGAAAAGGAAACCGAGCAAGATAGAGAAAAGCACCTGCCCAAGGTCACGGAGACAGGTCTGGAAAGGGTGCTCCGCTCCCGGGGAGAAGTCTAGGAGCTTTGCAGCCAAGACTATACTTTAAGCGCACACAGGAGAATGACTGGAAGGAGAATTAGAAGCAAAACACAGAGAGGGGCGGTGACTAGCCAAGGTCACGCAGCCGGCTCCTGTGGCGTCCGACAGCTCGGGCCCGGGTCCGCTAAGAAAGGGACGCGCCGTTGGCGCCCCCAGCCCGGGACCTAAGGTGACAGGTCCGCGGTGGGGCGTGCCCAAGCCCACTGCGCCAGCCCGGAACCTCGGGCCGCCTCACCTTCTTCAGCCGCTCCATCAGGACGCTCTTGTTGCCGCCAGTGTCCAGGTTCCGCTTCTTCAGCTCCGCCCGCAGGTCGATCACCCGCAGTTCACTGAGCCGCCGCGTCCCGGTCTCCAAAGCGCCCGAACCGAGAGCGGCCGTGCCAGGGCCCGAGTCACCCGACCCTGCCAGAGTCTCCGCCATCCTCACTTTCCTGTCTTCGCCACCGCCTCCGCTCCAAACCGCCGGCGGCTGTAGCGGCTCTGAGCACAAAATGGCGCCGTCTGAGAGGAAAACGCACTGGCTTCCTCCCGCCCCGCTTTGCGGCCGCGCACGCGCACCACCCCCGCGGGCGTTCCAAGCAGCTGGGGCGCTCGCGCGTCCACCAACCGCACGTTCCTCGCCAAAACGCGCAGGCGCTGTATTTACAGTACGCAAGTGTCTGGGACGTTCGAGGCCGGAGGCCTTCGAGGCGTAAGGCGCCTGCGCAAATCCTTCGCGAGGGTCTCACTACGCAAGTGCAAAGGCGAACGAGCGGGTCGGCCCTTCGCCGGGTGCGCCTGCGCAGAAGCGAGGCGCGCCGGGGCGGCTGGAGCGGTTCCCTCGCAGGCGGCGCCATTTTGTGCTAGGATCAGAGATAAAACCGGCCCGGTTCTGTGTAAAGGGGGTGGCGGAACCAGGGTCCCTGGAATGGCGGAGACTCTGTCAGGCCTAGGAGATTCGGGTGCGCCGGGCGCAGCGGCTCTGAGTTCCGCCTCGTCGGAGACCGGGACGCGGCGCCTCAGCGACCTGCGGGTGATCGATCTGCGGGCGGAGCTGAGAAAACGGAATCTGGACTCGAGCGGCAACAAGAGTGTTTTGATGGAGCGGCTGAAAAAGGTGGAGCCGGGGCCCCAAGGGTAGGAGCCGGGTTGGGTCAGGAGTTTTCGCCGTTGCAACGCCGGTTCCCCGGCCCCTGGCCCTTGGGTCAGTTCCCGGCCTTGTTCACGGCCTGCCGGGCCTGGCGCGCGCGTCTCCCGGCTCCTCCCAGGCCCCGGGGAACTGGGAGACCGGCCAGGCCCGAGTTCAAAACCTGACGCCAACCTAGGGATAGGAGTGGAAAAAGGGGGCGCGGACCGGACAAGTCGGCGCGGTCAGCGGCTCCCGGTGACGGGTGACAGGGCCTTGGGCAGAGGATTCTCTTCTCTGTGTCCATCCAGTTCCAGCCTCCGTAATCGGACGGCGGACCCTGAAACTCACTGCACGGGCGGCGTGAAAGGCCTCGGCCAAGGTCACAAGGCCGGAGACAGGTAGCGTCGGGGTTTGGACCCTGGCCGTCCGTTCTTGATTCGGTCCCTGGTTTTCTCTGGGAAGATGCTCCCAGTCCCGTTGGGGGTAAGGGTGGGGGGGGCTAATTCGCCAAGTAAACGCCTAAAGAAAATATTCGAAGGAAAAACGATCCTTTTTCCGTTTTTAACGATTTTCTAGCTCTAGTCTCGGAGAAGTAACATGTCAGAAAGAAAAAGCATTAGCGGCAGCGATCAGAAATGTCAAATAATGTTAAGACTCGGGGAGGACTTTTAAAAACCAGCTTCTGGACTCCATTCACCAAGAGGCAGGCAGAGAGAATGGACTTCCCTGATCGGTGTGTCTGGACTCTTGGGGCTCTCTGTGCCAAGTGACCTGATCTTGGGCATGAGAGACTTTTAACTCCTTCAGAGTTTGTTCCTTTATAAAAAGAAGAAAGCAGTAGTGTTTGAGGATTATTTAAGGTTGCGTGGAACAGGCTTGGCGTGCTGCCTAGGCGCCTGTAAACAGAATTGTTGCCACCACGATTCACTTTCCCTCTCTATGCTGCCACCATTTGTCATTTCCAGGTCGGCAGCTTTAACCTTACTTTGGGGGATCCATTTGAAAAGCGCTGAGTCAACGCTTAGCCACCTTCTGCTTCTCCCACGATTTCCTTATTCCTATTGGTTTCTTTGCCTTTCTCTGATACAGCTACTTCTGTGTTGAGACTCTTCCATGTAATTTTTCAGCCTGGCCACCTAATCTGCAGCCCCTGCAGTTGGTGGGACTGGTGACTCATCCGCCTTACTGGCTCCCAAACAACCGAAGGTGGAGCCTTTCTTGTTAATTACTATTGGAAGGAAGTAGAGATTATTTTCTGTTAGGTTCAAGCATAGGTAGTCAACTTGCTCAGTCACTTGGGTTTTTTAAAACTGAAGCTTGTTTTCTTTCATTATGGATACTAGCTTTCTTTTACTCAGGCAGGCTGGAAGCTGCTTGATGTGGACATTTACCTGGAGAAATGCAGGGAGAGTGGGGATTGGTGCTGGTCTCTGTTGTTAGTCACCAGGGCATATCATCAACCAAACCCAACAGAGAGGCTTTACCTTCCCCTATTCCTAAACAGTTCATAGGCATGCAGATCTGCTTGGATGACAGCAGTTATTGTCATCTCTGGGACCATAAATTCATTTCTTCTCCCTTCTCCCTCCTTTCAATTTCTTAGGAATGTGGTCCTAAAACACAAGTGCCGTTAACTCATATGCCCCTCTGCTATCTTGTCCAAGCAAGTGTGGAACTATCTCTTTCTCTGTCACTTCTACCATCCAGGTGGTGTCTCTTTCTTAGTTTTTTTTTTTTGTCGATGAGGGTAAGAAAGCAAGCAGTGGGAATGGGATGCTTTCTGTCTGGGGTATTTTTTCTATTTTCCTGTTAATGTTTCACAATTTTTTGCCCCCAGGAAGCGCATGAAGAACTTTGTGGTTGTGCTTTCCCTTTATCCTAATCCAGAACTCCCAGTTTCTCTGCTGGCTTCCCAGAGAAGGGGAGATTTTCTTTGCTGGTAGTACAGAGTAGGTGTGTAACTCTTAGATTCAGTTCTAAATTTAAACTTACCAAGCTGGGAAACATTGAGACTTTGAAACTCTACAAATAAAACACAATACTTGGGAGGAATGGATTTAAAGCAAACTTTTGTGCTCACAGAATAGTAAAGATTGAAAAAGTTAGCAGTAGAACTAAACTTGAAGCCCACTTTCTGGGAATGTCATCATCATTGACATGTTCATTATTGATTTGCAGAGTGCCTAAGTGGTGCCAGGCACTGTGCTGCGTCTGGGGACTGTTTAAGTGAATGACAAATTCTTGGGGTGGGAGGCAGGATTTCCCTAGAAATTTCTACAATCCTATGTGGCTGAATCACCTAGTGGTTGAAAGTAAGGCGTTGGTATAAGTTGTGGATGTATATGAAATGATGGTATTTGGATGAAGCAGTGCATGTCATGTTCAGTCCCATGCCTGTCAAGTAGGAACTCAGCCAATGAGTAGTAGCATTTATCCGTACAGTACTTAGTATAAGCATGGCATGGAGGGGTCACTGGAGACTTAAACAGCATGGTGCTGGGTAAAGTCATAGGAAATTGGAATGTTTCCCTTTTTGAGTACTTTGGTCCCAGAAATAGGATGAACTAGGTAAACCTAATATTTGTTAAGTGCTTGCTTTATGTGGATAATAGGTTCCACATAACAGCCTTCCAGGGTACTGATAGTCCCGTGTTCGAGAGGAAAAAACAAACTAAAGCAAAGCTGCTTAAGAGGGTACATGTGAAATTTACTAAGTGTAGAATATAAATGTCTTAACACAATAACTAAGAAAATGCGGTGAAGGTTATGTTAACCAGTTTGATGAAAATAGTTCAAATTGCATATAAAACCAGCACATTATACTCCATGATTGCATTGATGTATGATTTAATTAAAAAAAAAATAAGACTGGCTGAGATGTCCATGTCTGGGGTGCATATCCAAAAAAGAAAAAGAAAAAAGACCACACAGCTAAAAATTGTTGGGGTTAGACAAGAGAACAAATAAGGGTGGTTTAGATGCCCTGTGGGATAAAAGCATTTCCAGATCAGCAGTAGCTATATGCTGTAAAATATGTATTTCCATTCTGACCTGAAACTTCTATGAAAGTCAGCCTGTGTGCTGACTTTTGTGGTCAGCTTTACATTTCCTTTCTCTTTAGGCAATTGAAGATGAAGGTGGTAATCCTGATGAAATTGAAATAACCTCGGAAGGAAACAAGAAAACCTCAAAGAGATCCAGCAAAGGTATTGTGAGTTTGACAAGCATGTCTAATGTTAAGACACTTTCTACGAAACTACTTCTTTGCTAATGTTCCTCATTTACTTGGTTATGTTTGGACTGTGCACTACCCTGTGAATCAAAAGCCTCATTGCTCTTGCATTTTCTTTCATAATCTCTCTACTGTGTTTTGCTACCTTAGTTCCAGCAGAGGATGGAAGGGGTATTTGCCCCTTTTTTTCATTTGCTTTTTTTTTTCTTTCTTTCTTTTTGAGACAGTCTCACTTTGTTGCCCTGGGCAGGGTGCTATGGCATCATAACTCACAACAACCTCAAACTCTTAGGCTTAAGCAATTCTCCTGCCTCACCTCCCCCCCCCCCCAAGTAATTGGGACTACAGGCACCTGCCACGACGCCTGGCTATTTTTTCTTTTTTTTAGAGACAGGGTCTCATTCTGGCTCAAGGTGATCTCCAGCTCTTGAGCTCAGGCATATCCATGCTCCTGGGCCTCCCAGAGTGCTAGGATTATAGACCTTTATTGATTTTTCTCTATACATTGTCAGTACTTGTTTATCCAGACCCTTAACTTTTTTAAATAAAGGGCACTGAAGACTGCTTGAGTCTCCTACTCCTCTGCCTTGCAGGAAATAAGTTCCCTTTTAAATACCACCTGGCTAAAACAATTGTCACTCAATATAGAGGTTTCTTTTAAAAACCTCCTATAGAGTAAAAGTCATGTGATAATAATGACCGCCACCATATTAACCCAAATCTCTCTTTCTTCTTTTTTTTTTTTTTTTTTTTTGAGACAGAGCCTCAAGCTATCCCCCTGGGTAGAGTGCTGCTGTGGCATCACAGCTCACAGCAACCTCCAACTCCTGGGCTCAGCCTCCCAAGTAGCTGGGACCACAGGCATCCGCCACAACTATTTTTTGGTTGCAGCCGTCATTGTTGTTTGGTGGGCCCGGGCTGGATTAGAACCCGCCACCTTAGGTGTATGTGGCTGGCGCCTTAGCCAATTGAACCATAGGCGCCGAGCCCAAATCTCTCTTTCTTATGCCCCACTCCCACACCCTGTGCTTTAGTCAGGCCCTATACATGTGATTCACTTTCTTGGCCTTCTGTGCCTTCCCTTATGCGCTCCGCCTACCCTTCTTCCCCATCTGTCTGCATTCGAGGCCTAGTTTATCTCATCCCATCCATAGCAGCTCAGCTTTCTTTTAACTCCTCTGCACTCCCATCACCTAGTTCCTTATACTCTGATTTAATATTTATGTTGTCCCACCTTCTTCATGACTACATTGTTATGTCTCACTTATGTTTTTCCTCAGTAGTTTCTCTCAGTAACTTAGACCTACTATTTTAAGAGTGAATCAGCCAAAGTGGGCATTTAAACCATTCTGAATATTTTCTTGGGACAGAGAGTTTTCTAAAATTTTGGAGTATTTGCATATACGTAACAAGATATCTTGGGAAGAAGACCCATATGTAAACATGAAATTTGTTTATGTTTCATATGCTCCTTTTATATATACCTGGATAGTGATTTTATAGGTTTTTTTTTTTTGTGAAGGGAGAACAGTTTTACTCTGTCATTTGGTCTAGAATGCAGTAGTGTCATAATTCACTGCAGTGCAACTTCGTGAAATTCGTTTGTTTCATATGCTCCTTTTATACATACCTGGATAGTGATTTTATAGTGATTTTTTTTTCTTTTTTTTTTTGGTGGAGGGAGAACAGTTTTACTCTGTCATCTGGTCTAGAATGCAGTGGTGTCATCATAATTCACTGCAGTGCAACTTCCAGCTCCTGGGCTGAGGTAATCCCCCTGCCTCAGCTTTCTGAGTAGCTAGGAACACAGGTGTGTGCTACTATGCTCTGCTAATTTTTCTGCGTTTTGTAGAGATGAGTGTCTTGGACTCCTAACCTCAAGTGATCCTCCTTCTCAGCCTGGAAAAAAGCTGGGATTACAGGCCTGAGCCACCTTGTCTGGCCCAAGGGATAGGGCTTTTTATTTTGAAGTAGCTATTAACAAATAACTCTCCTAATAGGCTGTGCTGATTAATATCCCTACCAACAGTGGGTAAGAGTACCCATTTATTAAATTCACTTACCATCCAGTATTATTTTATCTTTATAAATGTCTGTTGTGTAGAAGAAAAGTACTGCAATTCACTGTATTCATTTGCATTTTTCTGTAGGTAAAATTTTTCTTTGCATTTCTTAACAGATTAGACAGCTTCTGGTAATTGGCCATTTGTATTTTCTGAATTGCCTTTTCCTGTTCTTGGCCCATTTTTTTCTACTGTTTTATTGAATTATAAGGGCTCTTTCTATATAAAATGTTGCGGTTGTTTTTTTCCTCAATCTGTCATTTGACTCATTTGTGGTGTTCTGGTCATTACAGGAATAGTCTGTCTGTCTGTCTGTCTGTCTTTCTTTCTTTCTTTCTTTCTTTTTTTTTTTTTTGAGACAGAGCCTCAAGG
>NW_003852483.1:159135-162533 GCF_000181295.1 Otolemur garnettii
CATCTTAGGTGTATGTAGCTGGTGCCTTAGCCACTTGAGCCACAGGCGCCGAGCCTACAGGCTTAGTTTTTCATATGGGTGGTGCTAGCAGTCTATTCTGTGTGACTTCTAGATGTTATGTTGTCTTAAAGGGCACTCTTTTGTTTTAAAATTATAAAAAATAGAGTAGTATTTACAGTTTTAGTTTTACATTTGGATATTCATTTAGAGATTTTTTTTTTGCATACTGTGTGAGGTAGATAGGGATTGAAATAAGAAAGATTTCTGTTATCATAAAGATTGCTACTGCCCCTTCCCAGTTACCCATTCCACCTCAGCAGAAATAAGAAGCACTATTTTAATTACTTTCATTGAACATTGGTTTTATCTTTTCTAGAACTTCATATAAAATGGAATCATGTCATACAAACTATTTTATGTCTTGTGTTTTTTGTTTGGTTTCACTTTTGAGGGGCTCAGTGTAATTAGTTTTACTCCAGAGCGTTATACTTTTTGATATTTGATGGGGCAGGTCTGTAAATTTTATGAATTATTTTCAACTACTTGATCATTAGATTTTATCAAGACTTCAACTGAAAGTTGAATGAACTCAAAATGGTTTAGAATTCTACAAAACAGAACTCAAGCAATCTCAGCATACCTCCAAGATAGTTTTATACTAATAGTGGTTTAGCAGAATCTTTTAATACAGGATATCCGAAAGTCACCATACTGAGGGGAAGATAGGAAATTGTAGCTAAATGTACCTTTATTCACAAACTAGTCATAAGAATTTTTATAAAGAAGTTGACAACACATAGAGAATATTTTGTATGATTATTAGCAAAGTAATTTCACTAATGGCATTTATATGCAAAGTACAAATTAATGGAATGTTTTATGATGTTTGAAAATTTTTTGTTGGCATGTTTGCTTTTTCAAGTATTACCTAATCTTGGGCAGCTGAGTTTTTTTTGTTTTTGTGTTTTGACATTTTCCTATGTAAGAAAATTGCAAGAATAATACAGAGAATTCCTGTGTATCTTTTACCCAGATCCCTCAAATATTAGCATTTTACTGCATTTGCTTTATATTTTTCTCTCTGTATATCTTTTTTTCTGAACTCTTTGGTAGTAATAAGTTGTAAGGTGTGTGCCCTTTTGTCCTACATATATAGTGTTGGCTAAAAGCAAGGACATTACATAACCATGGTTATCAAAATCAAGAAATTAGCATTGATACAATACTGTTACCTAATCTTAGGCCTTATGTAGGTTTATTTTGTTGTCTGTTTTTCAATTTGAATTATTTAGGGTTTTCTTCCCTGTGATTAAGATCAAGTTAAAAATTTGGTCAGTAATATCACTGGAAGTACTATATTATATCCTCAGTATATCCTATCCAGAGGCCCATGCTGTCGATTTGAGCCCCACAGGCCATATTAACTGACTTAAAGTGGTGTTGGCCAGAGTTTACTATCTTCCCCCTTTGTGATTATAGCTATGGGGTGAGACTGAGGAAATACCCTATTCATCTGCCCTTAGTCACAAGAACACTAATTCCTGTCCAGTTATTTATTATGATGATTGCCAAATGGTGATTTTCGATTAATAATGTCATTATTCCTTCTGTTTATTACTTGGCTTACTACTTTAAAGGAATAGTTTGCCCTTCTCTCCCACTTGGCAGTGTGAACTCAGATTCTTATTTTATTCCAACAGGTCCAGAAACCTTTATTTTTATCTATAATAATAGCAAAATTGTCCCAGCAGAATGACTCCAGTGTTGATTCTGCCTATCCACATCATTCTCTGAGTACTTCTTTAGTTTCTGGAACAGGAGAGTACTTAGTATTATCTTGTACTTTTCTTCCTCCATTGCTAGAGGAGGAGTACTTTCAGGCACTCTGGTTCCCTTTTAAGGAGAATGGTATTATAAACCAAGATCTGAGCACTTAGATATAGTCTTTGCTACTGGGATGTCAGTTCCGAGGCCAGTGCTGGGTTTGTAAAGTGCACTGGGCTGAGTGTGCCTCGGGAAATTAAATACTGTTAAAGCAATCAAAAGCAAGCCAAAATTCACTGAAAAAATAAAGCAATGGCTAATATGAATAGTCCATTTGCTGGATTTGCTGTCTAGTTATAGTTACTTATTGCTGGGTCCTCCTGGATTTTGAGGTGGCAGTTGTATCATCAACAAATCAAAGACTTAAGTAAGATATTGCCAGGTGGGCATTAAAGTATATGTAGTATTCTTAAAATAGTAAATATAGCTAATAGGAAATATTCAAGACCTGTTATATAACTAATTAGAGAAAGTTTTTCTAGATGTGATGACTTCTTGTCAGGAAGTCGTTGATTGGTAACGTGTTCTTAAAATAATCTAAAATGAAAGTGCATGAGAATAACTAAAATTTTAGGTAAGGAAACAGGAATTTTCTCCAATTTTGATGATAAGAAAATTTGTGGATTTGTTCATTTAAAAGGTAAAGATAAGGGTTTTTTTTTTTTTTTTGGAGACAAAGCCTCAAGCTATCGCCCTGGGTACAGTGCTATGGTGTCATAGCTCACAGCAACCTCAAACTCTTGGGTTTAAGCGATTCTCTTGCCTCAGCCTCCCATGTAGCTGGGATTACAGGTGCCCACCACACTGCCCTGCAATTTTTTGGTTGTAGTTGTCGTTGTTTGGCAGGCCTGGGCTGGATTCGAACCTGCCAGTTCCGGTGTATGTGGCTGGTGCCTTAGCCTCTTGAGTTACAGGCGCCGAGCCATGATAAGGATTTTTTTGTTGGAAATTATGTTGAAACAGTTTACTGGGTGGCCAGCTGATGGTAGGAAAAAGCTCTCTTATCTTTTCCAGGCAGAATAGAAGTTCCAGCTAGGATACTACTTTTATAATATAGTGATAAGGAAGACTTAAAGGGAGACCAAATCTGAGAAACTATAAAGAAAAGTAAATGTGGCTACATGAAAGATTTGATTTTTTTTTTTTTTTTTGGACAGACTTTCACTTGGTTACCCTTGGTAGAGTGCTGTGGCATCTTAGCTCATGGCAACCTCAAACTTGGTTTCAAGGGATCCTCTTGCCTCAGCCTCCCAAGTAGCTGGGACTACAGGTGTCCACCACAATGTCTGGCTATTTTTTAGAGACAGGCTCTCACTCTGACTCAGGCTAGTCTCGAACCTGTGAGCTCAGGCAATACACCCGCCTTAGCCTCCCAAGTGCTGGGATTAGAGGTGTGAGCCACTGCGCCCGACTTACATGAAAGTTTTAAGTCTCTGTTAAGAACAGATACTGTGGCTCGGTGCCTGTGGCTCAAACGGCTAAGGCGCCAGCCACATACACCTAAGGTGGCAGGTTCGAATCCCCAGCCCGGGCCCGCCAAACAACAATGATGGCTGCAACCAAAAAATGGCCAG
>NW_003852483.1:162617-164499 GCF_000181295.1 Otolemur garnettii
TGTGAGCGTGATGCCATGGCACTCTACCCAGGGGGACAGCTTGAGGCTCCGTCTCAAAAAAAAAGAACAGATTCTGTAAATAATAATATACAACAGACTGAGAAAAAATATTATAGTCATGAATAAGGAAAAGATTAATATCCAGGAAGCATTAAAAATTCCTCTAAATCATCTCGGCTCCTGTGGTTCAAGTGGCTCAGGCGCCAGCCACATACACCTGAGCTGGCAGGTTCAAATCCAGCCTGGGCCTGCCAAACAACAATGACCTACAACCAAAAAATAGCCTGGCGTTCTGGCAGGCGCCTGTAGTTCCACCTAGGTGGGAGGTGGAGGCAGGAGAATCACTTGAGCCCAGGAGTTGGAGCTTGCTGTGAGCTGTGATCTCACAGCACCTAGGGCGATAGCTTGAGGCTCTGTCTCAAAAAAAAAAAAATTCCTCTAAATCAATAAGGAAAATAGATAGCTTGGTCAACAAGGAGCAGAGATTAAAGAGGCAAGTCACAGATAAAAGAAAAAATAAACATGACCTTTACACACCAAAAAGATTCTCTCACTGAGAGAAGGCAAATAAAAATAATGAGATAACATTTTTGCCTAGCAAACTAGTAAAAACGTACAAAATTCTTAATATCCCACATTGTCAAGGGTCTGAGGAGATGGATGGGTGTTGGAAGTGGTAAATCAAGTACAACAAGTACAGCCTTTTGTGAGGATGGCTAAACTCTTAACAGCCAGAGAGAGGAATAAAAGATGGAGATGGAGCTATGTAAAATATGTGAAGATACTCTGAGGCCTGTTACTGAGTAACAAAAGCAAGTTACAGAAGGTATTGACAATATGATTTAATTTCTATAATAAGCTTATTTCTCTGTATATAATATATGTATGTAAAGACCCAAGAATCTCTTATTAAACTGGCCTTCAAATAAAAACAAAAAAAGACCCAAGAAAATGTCCTTTAAGAACCTCCAAGCTGGCTCGGTGCCTATGGCTCAACCGGCTAACGCGCCAGCCACATACACCTGAGCTGGCGAGTTCGAATCCAGCCCAGACCCGCCAAACAACAATGACAGCTGCAACCAAAAAATAGCCGGGTGTTGCTGTAGCTGTAGCTGTAGCTGTAGTCCCAGCTACTTGGGAGGTGGAGGCAGGAGAATCACTTGAGCCCAGGAGTTGGAGGTTGCTATGAGCTGTGATGCCATGGTTCTCTACCCAGGGGGATAGCTTGAGGCTCTGTCTCAAAAAAAAAAAAAAAAAAGAACCTCCAAGCTGATAATAATGGTTCTAGCACCCTGAGTGTCGTCATGCCATCATAGCTCACAGTAATGTCAAAAATTCTGGGACTCTAGCAATCCTCTTGCCTCAGCCTCCCAAGTAGCTAGGACTGCTGGTGCCCACCATGACTCTCAGCTACTTTTTTTATTTTTAGTAGAATTGAGGTCTCACTTTTGCTCAGACTGGTCTTGAACTCCTGAGTTCAAGTGATCCACCCACCTTGGCCTCCCAGAGTGTTAGTATTATAGGTGTGAGTCCTTCTGTTGGGCTACTGGTTGCTTTTTTTTTAAGAGCTTGAGGCCCTGTCTCAAAAAAAAAAAAAAAAGAAACTGAGCATCGCCTTCTTGCTAAAGGGGGTATTGTAAAGCTATGTCTCTAGCAATTGCTATAAACACATAACTATGCTACACTACACTTTGCATTTGAGACAGTTTTCAGTATGTTTTATATGGTTTATACATATGTTTTTATTTATCACATTGAAAATAGTACTGTATGGCTCGGTGCCTGTGGCTCAATTGGCTGAGGCGCCAGCCACATACACCTAGGGTGGCGGGTTCGAATCCCCAGCCCGGGCCCGCCAAACAACAATGATGGCTGCAACCAA